>NC_044007.1:55157224-55462708 GCF_900496995.4 Aquila chrysaetos chrysaetos
ATACTTTGCTACTTGCCACGATCAGAGGAGTGCGAGTTTTCGAGCTTCTCCGTATATACGATAAAAGTTTCAACTCTCAACGAAAACCAAGAAAACCTAAAAAAGACAAAACGCTATTTCCCCTCGCCCCCCCCCCCCCCAGCCCCTCTCTGGTCACCCAAGGGTGAGGGCCCGCAGCCGGGATGCAGGAGGACGGGACCCCCACAGCCTTCCTGCCGGCCGCGCCCGCGCCTTCCCCATCTCCCCACAGACCTGGCCAAGTACCGCAACTTCCACGCCGCGCTCCGCGGGCACAGGCGGGGTGGGATGAGGGGAAGGGGGGGCAGGGGGGGATGAGGAGAAGGGGGGGCGGGGGGGGCTCAGCGCCCGGGCCGCCGCTGCAGCGCACCTGGGAGCCCGCGCCGAGGCGGGCAGGCGGGCGCGCCCCACGCGCGATTCCTCCCCCGGGCGGCCCCGGCACCGCGGGGCGGAGCAGCCCCGGCCCGACGGCTCCGACAGGCGCGGGGCCCCTCGCTGCCGGCCGGGGCCGTGGGGCGGGGGCCGGCGCGGCGCTGCCACTGCAGCGGGCCGGGGCTGCGATCTGCTCCGTACATAACCACACCCACCGCATTGCAGAAGCCACGGCCGGGGGGGGGGGGGGGGGGGGAAACAGCCCCCCCCGCCACCGCAAGGCGCGCAGCCCCGGCCGGGCGGTGAGGGAGAGGGGGGGAGGCTGCCCGGCTCCCCCTGCACCGCCCAGGCGCTGTGCCCCCCAGGTGAGCGGGGCAGCGGGCGCTCGGTGGGGCCAGCCCCCCGGGGGGGGGGCTCGGGGTGCGCCCTACCAAGCCAGGCCCCCCCCCCCCCCCGGCGCCGTGCCTCTGCCGCCTACATAAGTTTCCCACAGAAAATTGCGTATCGCCCTAAAAAAAAAATTTAAATTCCACACCCCCCTCCGCCTCCCCCCGGCACAGCTGCGGCGGGAGCAGCCGTGTGTCCCCCCACCCCCCGCCGGGCCGCAGCGAGTGCCCCCCGCGGAGCCCCCCTCCCCCGCCCTCCCCGCTCTGCGGGGAGCACCGCTCGCTGCCTCCCCCGGCGCCCCCCCAGGCATCCCGGCCTCACGCACACCCCGGCCCCCTCCGCGGCTGCTAACTTAAAAATGGTTCCTAGGAATGAGTTTTTTTTTTATATATATATATATATATATTTATATATATATAAAAATACGTATATATTAAAAAAAGGGGGGGGATGCAATCTGCCCGCGCCCCCCCCCCGGGCATATCCTCCGCTTCCCCCGGCGGGGAAGAGACTGCACGCACCGGCGGCGGCGGGAAGGTACCTTGGCGGCGGCGGGGTCGCCCTGCGGCGGGGAGCGGCGGCGGCGGCGGTACCGGGGCGCGGGGCTGCTCCCGGCGGCGGCGGCGGCCACGGCCACGCGTCAGCAGCGGCAGCGCAGCCCGGCTCTGCCCAGAGCGAGCCTCCGCCGCTTCCCAGCAAATCAGGGCTGCGGAGGCTCCTCCGGAGAGAGGGAGGGAAAAAGGGAAGGGAAAAAAAAAAAAAAAAAAAAAGAGGGGAAAAAAAGAAGGGAGGGGAAAAAAAAAAAAAAAAAAAGCCCACGCCGCGGAGAACGGCAAAAGCTGGATGCCGGCAGCTTTCTGGAGCCAGTTCCCCCCCCCCCCCCCCCCCCCCGCCGCCTGCTCCCCGGGCACACAGCAGGGAGGCCCCCCCCCCCCCGCCCGGCCCCGGGATCCCCACCTGCGTCCGGAGGGATCCGGCCGCGTTTTGGCTCAGCTAAATGAATTCTATTTAGACAGATGAGTTTAGCTGCTGCAGTTGCAACCAAACCCTAGCGATGGAGAGACTCCCTGTGAACTTAAAAGCAGCAGGCTGGGTGCTGGCAAAGTCTGGCTTTGATTTATACTTGGGGTTTTTGCTGGGGGGATACCAGCCTTTTCAATTTTAATTTCCAGTAACAAACCACATGCTCTTAAAATCTGGACTCTTGTTTCACTCAACAGCATCACCAAAACAGAAAAAAATATAGGTCCTGCCACACATCAGCTCCCAGTCCAGAAAGGGTAAAATAGAACTGAAAATGACTTTAGAGTTTTCACTACAATACAGACCATAGCACGCCACATGTCAGAAAGCATCAAAAGTTCCCAGCACATACAGAAGCCATTTGGAACGGGATAATCCTACTTGCACCATTCCATTTTGGTAAATACATAGCTCCTCTCAGAGCACACAACTGAGCTTTCCACTAACTACACGCATGCAAGCAGCTACTGGATTTGAGACTCTGCCGCACCACGGCTCTCAGAGGCACTGCTCCTTCGCTTCTCTGGGGGACCAGAAGCAGCTGAACTTGCTCTTTTCCAGGGGAGGAATTGGCCATGGGAAGGGTAGTGATGGCTGGCTGGCTGTGGGAGAGCCACAGACCGACACACTCTCATGCTGCACCTTCCATCCTGTTGCAGCACAGTGGATAAATGAGGCTTATTCTCTCTTTAGATGGTGTATTTTGAGCTCATCAAAGTGATCCAAATTATATTCAGGCCTCTGATATGAATCAGGAGGGAGAAAATAAAAATCTCCTCTAATTAGCAGCATCTCTGTGAGATTTAAAAGAAGGGAAAGAGGTTTTGACAGTAGGCAGTGGACGTACCATTTCTCAAATCTGCAAAACTGTGCCGCTCTGTATTTAACACAGAATTGTAGCAAGACACACACACACACATCCCCTTTACCTGCTATGCAGGAGTGCCATTTAGCAGATCTGTCACACCGTAACGTGCATAAGAAGGAAAGGGACTTCAAAAGGAAAATGCATGCCATCAACTAAGAGAGGGAATACCTCTAGTCATGCAGTTGAAATAAAAAGGCTTGTATACTCTTCTCCACCAGGAGCTCTGGAAGCCATCATGAATCACAAGGGAATGGATTTGACAGCTAAGGCACACATTAGAGTTAACAAGGTTTGATTTTAAAAAAAAAAAAAGAAAAGCAAAGAAAGAAAAGGACTGAGTTGGTTTGAACCAAATCGAGTCTCAAAAGCAAGCTAGGAGACTGAAGAAGTATTATTTGAAAAACAATGCAAGATTTACCAGCTCAACCTTTTGCAGCTCTTGTACTGCCTGCTGAAGTGCAAGGTGTTGACGCTGCTTTTAAGCAGAGACACACATTCACAGCAACACATGTTGTCCTTGAGCAGTACTGCAGGCAGATTTGCCCCAAAGTTACAAAATACTCCATGATCCCTTTTGTGGATGTACTGCATATATAATAGCATCTTTCATCTGAGGATCTAGAAGGCTTTCAGCACACTG
The DNA here is from genome assembly GCF_900496995.4 of Aquila chrysaetos chrysaetos. NCBI lineage: Eukaryota > Metazoa > Chordata > Aves > Accipitriformes > Accipitridae > Aquila > Aquila chrysaetos. The sequence continues at coordinate 55,160,533 of NC_044007.1, forward strand.
ATTTAACCTCAAAACATCAAGTGGTATTAACAGGCTGTTCCTACAAGCAGGAAATCTTTGCAACAGACATGAGGTAGCTGGTACCCCTGGGCTACCAATATGGGCCTAAGTTTCAGAGTTCTTAACACTCAGAGTATTTTTATTTTTTTTTCCATTTTCAAATGTTCCTTTCTAATTTCAAAGTGGGTTAGTTGGCCAGCTTGCCCTGACTTCTGTCAGATGGGAGCTCCACGGAAGTTTAGATTTCCATGAATCAGCAGTTTTTAATTATTTAAAAAACCGTGTTCTTCCAGTAATTTCTAGCAAGCCCAAATCCATGCTCTTCTCACACAGGTGGGAAACATAAATAACCTCCCTGCACTTCACTGGAGTCATCCCAGTGTCCATTACACAAAAGCAAGCTCGGATGACAAGTCCAGGCAGCACTAGAAGAGACTGATCTCCTGCCTTGCTATAGGACAATAATTTTATTTTTGCTATTTTCTCACCTTTCTGGAGGGGATGATTCAGACCTGGATGTCAGGAGCAAATGAGTTTAATGGTCCCATTTGAGTTTCTGCTCATCTCAACTCCCAACGCATCAAGCTGCACTCCCTGAAACACCCCGCCGGCAGCCAGACGCACAGCCCCTGCTGCCTGCCACAGAAGTTTTTAACTCCTACATTCTGCTCATTTCAAAACAACACCAGCTTGGGTGGGAAGCGGGATGCCACACGCTCGTGGTTGCCCTGAACCCTTCAGATCCTGCTGCTCTAGACACAAGCTCCCTGCATGCTGCTACCCACCCACCACCTCCTCTTCATTTCGATGGCTGCAGAAAACCTCCCCCAGCCCACTCCTGCCAGGTCATCCCCTCTCCTCTTCCCATATCCAGCGTGCCCCATTCTCCATCCCCACTCAGCCCCTTCTCGCCCTCCCTCCATTACCACCATACCTCTCAGTCAGGGGCCTCCCAACCCTCTATTCCTCCTTTGCCCTTGCAAGAGGTATCTCTTCATCTTCCTCTCCTCCAAAGCAGCTTCCTTCCCCTTGTGCCATATACCTTCCCTGCATTTTCTCCAAGCCAGGATCCTCCATTTCCTACCCATGCAAGGAGCTAGATGTGCATCAGGAAGCCAGGCTGCTGCCAGCACCCCATCCTTTGGGGAGGAAAGCACATAGCTATCGAGGGGTCAGGACCCCACTCTATGAGCAATAGTCACCCAGGAGATCAACACTAAGCTGGGCAAATGGATAAAATAGGCGGCAAGCTCTGCCCTCCATTCCCTTTTCTAGCCATCCATCACTTCTGGTTTTCCAGTTTCTCCCACATGCAACTTGCTTGGGAAAGCCCTGCAAAGGGAGGGAGGAAGGAAAGGAGTTGCTCCTGGCACAAAAAGCCAGGGAGTAATAAAGGGAACAACAACCTCTGACATGAAGCAGGTAAATTAGAGGTAGGGAAGGAAAAGGTGCCAACACATGCACCCCCCTTCCCCATGGGGTACCAGTCAGAGGAGGGGAGCCGTAAGGAAAATGGGCCCGCACAGAATATTTGGCCACAACAAGGTGTTTTTTTTTATAGGAGAGGGGAATGGGGAGGCACGTGGTCTCTGCCAGGAAAGGATGAATAGGCAACCCTGGAAGAGCAGGGACAAGGATTATTGCCCAGTCCTGGGAACTGCTGCCTAAAACATTCTTGTGATTCCCTAATTGATTGGACATGGCATTCAAAATAGCGCGTTACAGAAAAGCAAGACACAAAAATGCTATCAAACTCAGCAAAAGACCGTCTCAAGCTCAGCCAACGATGAATTAGCTGGGTACAGCACTTTGAAAAATGGCAAGTACTATAAAGCAGTAGCATTATTACAGCATTATTAAGAAGATATTTCTTAGCAGACAGGAGCTTGGCACTATCTGTCTAGACGGGTAGATGGGTTTGGAGTCGAACTGATTTTTTTTTTTTTTTTTTTTTTTTTTTTTATTATTACCGTATCCACTTCCATTTATTAAAAGCAAACTGTTCTGCCCATGACTCATGCAGCTTAGCTTTCTGCATGGCAATGAAACAAAATTCTCATAATTAAGAGTGATCACTGTGAGACAGCAGATGAAGGTAAGATTTAGAAATCAGACCAAATCTTCTATTTCTGTCTTCCCTCACTGCAAACATAATGCCCACAGACCTCTAATTGGCCAATATTACCGTTGCCTTCAAATATATATAAGTAGTAAACCTTCAGGTGAGGTATCCCTTAGTGCAACTCAGTGACACAGCAGGTCAGATTTATTCTTGACACTGGTTTATTGACCTCAGTGCAGGGATTTATTTGGTCTGTCATTTGAAGTAAGTCTCACTCTGCCAGTCAGTGCCAAATCCACCCCATTTTAAGACTACTGAAGGAACAATAAGTAAATTTGGCCTCAGTGCTTCTGCAACTGAAATCCTGCCTATAGAAGATTTACTGCTATTAATTCAGCACTGCTCTTTGCCACTTACATATCTGTGGCTACTTTCTAACTAAGAGCATTAACTGGATTATCAAGTGATTACCTCCTGCTGCAGTTCTCCATCCCCCATTATAAATCAAAGGTAACCAAATTTTATGGATCTAAGATGCTTTGGGAGGTACCTGAGGCTGTGCCCCAAACAGATGAGAATTAGTTTTCAGATGGAGTAATAAACTGAAGCTTTTTATCTCAGTTAAGGTTTTCATTTTTAATTTATTTTGTGTATGCACAATCATTAATATGGTTTAACTGTACTCTGATTTAATATACACTAACTAAAAGAAACGGGAAATACAGAAGATATGCAATATGCAGTTAACACAAATTTATTTTAAGTAGGGTTCCTAAACAGCCTAACAATGAGGGAGGCAAGGACAATTCTCATTTTCTATTGGCAATTCTAGGACTGAGAGCTTTCTAGATGGCGACCACCTCTACTGAGGTCAACACAGACCATCCTCCTTTACTGGGCTGCTTTCTGCTGAGTCAATTTATTTCAATCCATGAAATTCTGGCTTTTTGTTCTCATTCGCACTGTTTTGCCCTACTTGTGGGTTGTTAACCAGGAAAGCAGATACTTTCCTTCCCCCTTTTTGCATGCCATTAAACCCAGTCTTGCATTTTAGTTAAAAAACTATCCTTAGCTGTTCTATGTCTTCTTTTCATGAAGCATCTAATTCAGAGAAGGATTTAAGCAGGAGTTTAACTTGAGCATAAGCTAAAGTCTCACTGACTCAAAGGAGAATCAACACTCATATTTTGTAAGTACTATCAGAAATAGAAATGCCATCCTGAATCACAACTGCCTTCCACAAATTTCTTTTTAAGATACCTCTTCCTTACAGCACCTATAATAAAACAACTCTCAGTGGCCAGGTTAATAGGCACAGCCCCCAACTGCTTTTATATCATTTGCCTTGGTAAGCTGCAAGATTTACCAGGGAGGGAAGGCACTTTAATGAGTGTTTGCATAGCACCCAACACAGTTCACCTCTCATCTTAATGAAGGTTAATAGCAATTAAGGGAAGCGCTAGTAGGTTCTTAATGAATAACTCTGCTTATGCTTATCATAATACTAAAGTGTTATTAAGAAAAGGTAAGAACTCCTGCTCAAGAGTGAACATATCTATCGTATATCCGCACTATCTTACAGTTACGCATGCTAAGATGTCACACGTTGTTTTCTGTAATGGTTGAAAGATTACTTTAGTTGCAAGAACTCCTTAGAATTAGAACATTTCTGACCTGGCATGTCTAAAGAAGAATTTTAGGTTCCTTGGCTACCTTTCCTGTCAAACTATCCCTCTCCATTTTTATTTTCTCAGAGTGCCAGAAGAGTAGAAAACCCAGCTCCGATGTTTGACAGCAAGTAAACTTTACTCACGGAAGGGAAAAGGCTGGTGGTTTTGATCTACCAAATATGCTTACCGAAGAAAACAGTAAGTAAGCAAAACCCCAAAATATACTCTTGCCTCTAGTTAGAAAAGTGCACATTTGTTCCCAGTACGCTGCCTCCTCTTGCTCTTACTTCCTTCTTTGCACAATGTTTTAACAGCCAGAGGAAGTGGCTGCTCTTCACAAACCAAGGACACAGGCAGGTCTGTGTCCACACTGTGCCTGGCTGCTCCAAGCCCAGCCAGCCAGACACAGCCCTTGCTCCTGCAGCCGGTCCCTGTCTCGCAGTCTGCCACGCTTTCCCAGCCAGTTAAATATCTGCATTACCAACAGGAGAAAAGTCTCCATCTTTTTCCCCTTTTCCTGGCTGCTCCTTCACTCTTCCGTCCTGCCCCCTTCATCAAGACACTACAAGCATTTATTAAAGTCATGGGAAGAAGTCGGCAAACCCACCTGAGTTAAAACTAAAAAGGGAGGAGAGACAATAAATCTGATCAATTCCTCACCACGATTCCCCATGAGATCTCATCAATATGAGACTCAAAAGTGGGGGGTGTGGTGTGACATGAGAAGCGGGGATGACGGCAGAGTCACACTGCCGCCTCTTCTGGCAGCCGCGCCAGCCTGTGCTGGCATCAGACTGTGCTGTTGGCCCCCAGCCTTTATTTATGTGAGCAACTGCTCAAAATTATATCCCTAACCTTCAGCCCCTGCCTGAACGGGCTCCCAGGGACCAGTCCACCTCTGGCTAGCAGACGGCCTCTGCACACAAACAGGAGCTCTTCCACCTTATGTTTATAGCTGCTCCGACACTTTCAGAATGCATTACCTTTTAAAAAGATGCTCTAATTCAGTTTACAGTTTAAGTCTCACATTCATTTAATGGGACACTGCCAGTAAAACTGAGTTGAAGGTAGTGAGAAGGGGAGAAACCCGTCCCTTCCCTCTGCTTCGACAGCTTACTCCCCCTACAACTCGCTCTCACTGTCAGTACTCACAGAGAAAAATCAGGGGGTACCGATCCAGGCTCTTTGCATCTTTCCCTTGGCAAATATACTAGCACACCTTAAAGGCAGGTGCCCCGTGTGCACCCAGTATATTGAATCCTGGGATAGAAAAGTAGCAGAGAGTGACAGTCCACTGGTTTCTTTCTAACTGAAATGCAGCTAATTGCTAACTGGACACAGACCTGCCAAACAACGCACGGGCATCTGTGTTTGTATCTCTGAAGAGTAATTCTCTTAATAGCATGAAAATGTTACTGTTACATTAAAAGAGTAAGAGGAAAAAAACCCAAACAAACCAAAACAAACCAACCTCATCTTCAACTCACTGCTTTAAACTAAACAAATTTCACTCAACCAAATGACAAATGATATAATTTGTCCCCTAGGTGCTGAAAAATATCCAAGAAAAGCATCTCAGCCTCTCACGCTTTTGAAAAGCTTTTTACACTTCGCAAATAACAAGTATCATGAACAGCCTCTCACAGTGCAAATGTTTAATTTAGCACACATGCCCCGAACCAGTAATTTTAGGACTGGGTTTGCTCGGTTGCCACCGGGTTGCTCCCAGTAAGCCTGTGTGCAAACATCTGTCCGGCTGCTCCTGGAGAGACACACGCACAGCCCAAAGTTGCCAAGCAACATCCTCGATGCCTTAAGCATCGGGCCAGCTCGCCTGCTTTAAAGAAGTTACTCAGAAAAAAAGCTGATAGGAAAGCACAAGCTTACGTAAGGACCCTGCATTTAGAAGAGGTGCTCTGCCTCTTTCCCAGAAAATTTCTGGGTGCACAATTTGTTCTTCATAGTAAAATAAATGCAGTGATTCCTGTCATCACCTCCAAAAAAAATTAAAATTAAAAAAAAAAAAAAAGAAAAAAAAAGGAACAATTTCCATGCTGGAGTTCCTAAGGTTGAAACTGAAATCTAAACAAAGATTCAGGTTGAAAAATCCATACTGCCTTCCATCCCTTACCCAAATCAAGGAACAAGCAAACGCTGATTCAGTGTATCTGGGGGCCAACACAGTGCCACTGGTGACAGTTAAAGGTAAGCACATCTCAGTGGTTACAAACGAAACATAAAAATAATGTATTTACAAAAAGCCTGTGAACCAAAGAGATCCAGGCTGCGTTCTCCCCCACATTCAAACTCATTTTGCTCAAGCTTCAATCAAATTATTTCCAAGGTTCTCTTTAATATATCAGTCAGACCAGCTAAACACTCACACTTTTCAACATTTTAATGCTAGCTCTTCTCCCCAAACAAAGTAACAGACAGAAAAAGCAGGACTGGAATCTCTGTTGCAAGGTAGAAATCACGTTAATAGCATGAGGGCTTACAAACAGAGCTGGTCCTCAGGTTTCCAACTTGCTTGCAGGATTCTGACAAGACCATGGTGACTGACCACATTGGTTTGTGCTTTGGTGTCTTGACCCATGAAGCTGCTTAGGAAAAATCTGCAATTGCCATTGCACCTAACACATACCATGAACTATCAGTGTTCTTAACAAAGGTAACCAGAGTTCATGGTATTTGGAATTTCACTGATGCTTGAGGAGCCAGACAAGTGCAATAAGGCTGTAAAAGGAGTATTTTCACTTTAAGACGTTGTTTTCTCCTGACAAGACACATAACTGCAGAAATAGTGAAAGCCACAGACATCTTTTCAAAGGAAAAACATGATGGCATTGATATGAAGCATTGGATTTATACAATATGCAGCACACAGTTGTTTCCTTTGCAATTGCAAGAAAATTCTATTAATCAACTAGTTTGGAATAAAATGTCGCCAAACCCTCCAATTCTGACTTCAGTATTGAATCCTTTTCTAGAGGTTTGGTCCATTTCACTGCTTTTCGTACAGCAGCTAATCTATAGTCTGAGTTATTTTAAGTGGAAGAAAGAAATTCAAGAGAAACGTAAGCAAGCCAGATAAATGAACTCATAAAACAGCCTTCAGAGGGTTCGAATGACTTAAATGAGTTGCTTTCCTATGTTCCTTTCACGTTTTGGGGAGAAAAGTTGGAAAGAGGAAAATTAAGTATGGGAAAGGTTGTGTTCCTAAGGTTTTATTACTGCTCCTTGTCCTCTACACTCCATCCTTACAACCACCAAGCCCAGCACTCCGAATAACCCTTTAGATATTTTTGTCAGGCAAGAGAGAGCATATGCAGTAGCTATATGCATGCTGACAGGCAGCACTGCACATGCTGATCGTCTATCACAACATATGCTTTGATTAGTCAAGCAGCGTACCTGCCCGCTACGGCCAAGCAGGACTTTTAATGGCTGAGCTGACACCAAAGCAAAACATTTCCCTTAGGCAAGGCTTGCCTCTAGAGTCTTCTAGACCACCATGGCTACAACCACCACCGCTACTCTTTATTTCTCTTACCACTACACAGGGTGGATTTGAACGTGGAGCAAAGCTGCTGTAGCAGTGTCTTGTGGTTTAGAGCCTCCATGTCTTTCCCTGCGCCACCCACCCTCTGCTTTGCATTAAGCATACAAAGTCCTGCTTTATTTAACTTTTGGGGGGATTCTGCCACTCTTTGAAGGAACCTGAAAGTGATTATACAGATGAACGATGAAACCTGAGCTCTTGTTCTCATGTTCCACCCAAGCAAAAAGGCAGGAGATATAGTAGCTTATTCTTGGAGAACTCAGCCTCAAATTTCTACCGCAACTGTGGCAACATACTGCTTAGGGTGCAAGAGTGCTAAAACCCTTCAGACAGCAAGATCATTTCTGTGTAGCACTCTGAAATGAGCTTCAAAGAAAAAGTGTTTTCATGTCATCAGTAAATACCTCACCAGCAGGCTTTGGTTTCAGGGTGTTTTTTCCCTCGTTTTTAATAAGCAGCAGTTAATAATAATTTTTAAAAACCCACTTTATAATGAACGTTTCTTAGAATAACATGACAAAAAGTCTACCCTTTGAGAGACATACATTTTCTATACTCCACAACTCCCATGAAATTAAATACTCTGACATAGGTCCACTATTATGATTAAAGTAAGGACTTATGAAATTAAACTCCCCAATGATTAACTTAAAGCAAAGCAAAATTTTGGTCTTCTGCAATTGACTGGGATCTTGAAATGCATGTGAATCTTAAGGCCTCTTGCAAAGGCTGCATCAACAATGTGGCTATTTTATTCACTTACCTTCTTCAAAGCCTCTTTAAAGCTAAAATTATGTTCCCCGTTATTTATCAATTTTATTTAGACTAATCAAATAAAAATTTTCACTTTGCAACTTCCCAGACATCACATTATGTGGCATGTCTAAAGTTTGTACAGAATTCATCAGTCAATGAACTTAGCAGAGCAGAGCAACGTTCACCAGGCAATTACAATGTCTGGAAAATTTGCCATAAAACAGCAGTTATCATGCATTATATACATGCAAACCGAGCTATTATGGTAAGATTATGTAGCATGTTACATCTCATTTTCTTATCTTTTAGATCCTTAATACCCTCAGCTTCTGTACTGGGAGTATGGCAACTGCTCTTAATCACTTCTTGTTACCTTTTTTAGTGTCTGAAACCTATAAAACACTTTCATTGTGTAAGGGTGGTGTAGAAAAAGTCAGGTTAAGCTGACGGCTGACTTGAAATCAAAAGCAGAGTGATGGCTACTTGGAGAAGCTAGGATGCAAAGTGATAGGGCAAGAATTCATGGTACCCTGTTCAAACTTCACTAATTTGCAGTGTAAACATTTCTGATGTAAAATACAGATGAAGTAACTCTCTCTCTAAAAGAAATATGTGTTTATATCACTTTGCTTGGTTAAAGGAAAACTTCAAAATACATTGGCCTGCACGGCATTAGCTGAAGGAAGAAAACCACTACCAAAGAAAGATACTCCATTCAAAATTTGTCTTGAGACTCCATACTCCAGATCATGAAAAGTTTAGTTGCATAATCTGAAAACAAAATTAAGATTTCCAGAAAGAAAAGAAAAAGAAAAAAAGAATTGTTTGTTTTTCCTTATTTACAAAAGAAAAAGAAAGTGATGAAAAATAAGGAAATATTTGAAACATCTCAAGCAGTTGTTTACCAAGTGTGAAACTCACTAAGTTAAGGATAAGGAATGTTTCGGGTACAACTTCCTTAGCCCACAGAAAGTAGTTACAGCTATACTTAGGCAATCCCAAATATTTGAGAGTTTTACATATGGGGAACAACAGTACACTGTATGCACAGAGATGACACATTTGAAGTGGAAGGTGAGAGAGAAACAAGAGCTGCTCGCAACTGCGCAGCCAACATCGAGCTTGGACAAGCCCACGGAGCATCTCCACGTTCTGGGCCACCAAGCTGGAGACCTGTGGTGGGAACTCCTCTCTGCAACTGCCATGCTCAACGGCAAGAGGGCTGGAGAGATGAAGAGCACAGCCCGCATCTTGGATACCTGAGCAAACACATGCCTGAACATGACTCCTGATGATACCAGGATGACATTGCAGGAAGCCTGTATTTTAAATATTGGGATGTGGTCAACCTGGCTCATTATGAAGGACCAATAATGAATACGACCCGAGAAACCTAGGTTCTGTGGAATAGATGAGCTACAAATACCTACTAGCAGAGCAGACTAAAACCAGCCTGAAATTCTTATCAGAGAAAGCGTTTTGAAAGCATTGCAAAACAGGAGTAATACAATTTTGAACTGTATTGTTTATTCTCTTTCCCAAATTTCCGATGTTCCTATACCTGTTTCTGTGCCAGGTTCTCTTTATATACATATATTTTGGGAAATAAAAACTACCAGGTCTTTCTGAGACTTTCAATTCCCCCTTCTTCCTCCCACCCACATCTTTACATCTCCTGGTTTTGCTTAAGCCTCATGGCTCCAAAGAGCAGTAACGTAACTTGTGGAAGGGAAGCAGAGTGTTTTAACAGTCTGCTACTAGAATAAGAAAATTAAACATGGAAAGGAGAGGTGGTATGAATCATGCTAAGTTGTGTAACATTTCTCAACTCACAAAAAAACTTTTAAAAAATTTTTAGTTAATAAGAGCAACCCAGCATTGCATAACTCGGACTCCCCAGTGGACAACCAGTATGAACTATTTGGACCTGCTCTTGTCCAGGCTTCTTGTATCTCTATAAACTGTAATTTTCTTTACTTTTTGTAGTCTTCATTGTACTGCGATAACGTTTACTTTCTAGCGTAAAAGAAACTCAAACTAATCACGTGCATGAGAATGAGAAAATAAACAATCAAGACATTTTGTCCAAGAGTTCATCATTACACTGAGAATGCGCCAACCTATTTTAACGTCTATTATGTTTTCTAGTAAATGATTTTAGGAGGTGCTATCCTCAAGTTATTACAAGCCATAGAAGGTTTTTCATGACCAGAGCCAGACCAAGCAGTTTGGTTAAACCTTAACAGGTTTAAAATCTGACTTGAAAGCTGCACTGAACCTGAGCGCATTGGCGAGAGGAAAGGAGGGGGCATGCAGAAGCAGCCCTCCCTCCTCCATTCCCATTTCCTAATGCATATTCTGCTCTCAGGCAGCATCCAACAATTATATCAGATTTCACAAGACCGTTTCTCTGCCTGAACAGTTGTGCTGTTTATGAAACTAAGAATTAAAGCAGCATTATAAAACACAAAAATAAGCAGCCTCTCTGCCTTTTTGCATATAGGTTATTCATCGGTGCTACTGAAAGGCCTTATCTTGACACGTTCTTTTCCAACCAAACCATTGAGAAGAAACAGAGACTTTCTAAACCTCTGTTTGAAAATCTTATCACTCACTCAACAAGAGCCTGAAACAGACTATCAGGAGCCCCAGAGAGTACAGCAGAGGTGGGGAAAAAAAAAAAAAAAAAAAAAAAAAATCAGTTATATCTATAATATCTGCCACAGTAGTTTTGCGTAAGCAAACATGATGCTCCCCCCTGCAACAGACAGGTCTAATCTCAACAGCTCAGTGGGTGAAGTCCTGGACCATTGAAAAGGATGGGAAAACTCATCAGTTTAATGATGCAAGAGTGTCTCTGCCCTGTGCAGTCGGATATTCCTGGTAGTCAAGCAGTTGGCCCAACAAATCCAACAGAAATAGAAATCCAACAGTGTCAAAGAGAAACAGTGCATTGACTGACTGCTCTGTTTTACAAACTAGAAAAAGATAATTTTAACAGCTGTACAGTTGCATATGTGCGTCTTATGGGAAACTAAATTCTGACTCCATCCCTTTATTTGTGTTTTACCCAATAGCAGTAATGCTGTATTCATTGAAGAATTTTAAGAAAAAAATACCTGGTTTTCTTTTTTTTTTTTTTTAAATAAATGAAAGAAGCACATTCAAGAGAAACGGCTGTTATGCGTAGTAATAAACTAACTATTACAAAATACATACTCATCCCAAACATATTCTAGCATATGATTACAGCCCATTTGATAATTCAATTCCAAATGCAGTCAATATTTGAAAATTACACACACACACACTTACGTGGGAAAGACAGCAACTGTGTTTAATATGTGTAGTTAGAGCAATTACAATAATTTCTCATCAAAGTTATGTGCGCAAGTTGATTTTGCGTGTGGTGCTCTGCATTAGACCCACTAGATCTCTCCTTTCCCCAGCAGCACATGAAGGTCAGCTGCTTTTAATGCCGGAAATTTAGTGAAACAGCTTGGTTTGTTATTGCATTGAAACAGGTTTTAGTCAGGGCAGCTCGCAGCTAAATGGCAGGCAGAACAAGCAAATTCAATTAAACTAGCTCTGAGGCAAAAAGGAGACGAGTGTATTAGGAAAATATAAATGGGAATTTAAATGGGTGCTACAAGAGCACAACCAGGCCATAACACAACCCTGTCTTTCCCTCTTTTATACCCATGTTTTTCTCTATGAAGAATATTTTTAAACAGGCTGCTCCACAACTATATCCTAACTAGGCATACAGCAAGAAGACACAGAACAGCCCGAGTTTTCACCGATCCTGCCACACCAATCCTTTCTTGCAGAGGAGAACTTGCAAAATGCACGGTCTGGAGTATTCCTCTTTCCCAAGCTTAATTTTTGTCCCCTGCCATAGAGGGAAGGCACACAGAGCATCCTTTCCACAGGGTGGTGGCAGCGGGCTTGCCCACAGGGATGTGGGCTGGGTGCAGGTAGGGTAAGAGCTGCCACCAGCCCCTAAACGAAGGGGATGGGAAGGCGGGGCACAGCCCCTACAGCCCCAGGGCTGCTCTGCCAGGAGCTTCAGAAATGAGTCTGCAAGTTATTCAGGCCAGCAAAAACACTGCCAATATTCACAGATTCACACAAAAGGCCACATAATCCTTTGTTTTGTTTTGTTTTAAATCACTGCAAGACACTGCTTCACATATTGTCAAGGGTAACATAACATTCTCTTGGGCTCACTCACTCAGCATCAGAGCAGTTTGGGACCTCTTCTCTAGAGCTTGTTTTATTCTAATGAGTCCTAGAGAAGAATGTCACCCATGAACTGTGCAGCTCCATGCCTCCTCAAGAGCCAGGGTCCTCTAGACTAGGGCTCATCTGTGCCTTGCTTTGCAATTAATTAATGAAATTCCTTCCCTTCATCACTGACTGTGGCACCACGTTTATCTCCCAACTGCAGAACACTATCTCGGTGAGAGTCAAACCCATTTTAGTCCCACCAGATACTGGGCAATCCAACATGACACAGAAAAGAAGCAGGAATAAAATTAACATTCGCATTATATTCAACTACTTCTGTGTCTCTCAATGAAAGGTTTTTTTAAACTCAACTGTATATGTGTTTTCATAACATCTACATGTCTCTTCCGAAAACAGCCTTAACAAAAATTGGCTTTCAATGGGTCTCTGTTACCATAATAGCTGTGAAGTACAGCTACAACCTTCTGCACCAGCACTGGATCAGATACCAGGACCCATCCAAATTACCAATTCAGTTCTGTTTCTGTGACTCATCCGCAAGTTAAAAAAAGTCATCAAAGCAATGTTCGAGTAACACATGTTACTGAAGTTCAGCCTCAAAGTATTTACTCATCAGAGCTAACTGAAAACAGGCATTTTCTGAACTAACACTAGCCATTTTTTTTCTTTCTTTTTCCTTTTCTTAGCATCAAAGTAATGTGTCCTTAAGCATAAGTATTTTACTTTCTCAAAACATGCCTAAATTTTCCTTGTGGTTTGCACGATAGTCTTAATAATCGGAGAACTAATGGACTTGGGATGAAGACAGACCTCAGAGGACACTGAAAAAAATCTTTTCTGTCCTTAGTACCATCTACTATTGGGGCCATCTTTTTTAAAGAAAGATAAATATTTTTCTTCTGTCTTCTCCTCCCCCCCCCAATTTATTTAACAGTTAAGTGATCATTTTCAGTTGTCAGTATGAAAACAAGAAAGCTTTGTCTATTGATACACATAAGTAACATTATTAATTCTTCTCCTGTAGCGTCTCAGAACTCCAGGCACTGATAAGAGCTAATGCACGCTATACCCTGTACATATCAACAACAGATAACCCCTGCTTTAGACAGCCAGGTTTAAGATTAGCAATAGGGCTAAAGTGAAATTATTTTGAGACTAAAACCACTTTTCACAGTAAATCCAAGCAACTTCACATTTCTTACATGTAATTTGTTTATGTTGTGTCTAGAGCAAGTATAACTTGGCAGGAGTGCAATACTCTGCAGACAGATATGGCAGCAAGAGAAAAGATAGCAACTCTAAAAATAAAGGCTTTAACAGTATCATAAGCAGGAGCCAAAATGGAGAAGAAATACATATTTGCCATCAGTAGGGTGAAAGGGATGGTGGAAGCCCATGTGGCAGAAAGGCCCGCTAGGCCTCTGAAAGACCATTTTTCCCTTTCTTTGAGTGAACTGGACAGGGCAAAGACATCTGTGGCCCTCTCCTTTTACACAGATAACATCGAGGATGTAAACAGATTGATAAACTTCAGAGGAACATGTCACTAGGGCCAACTTTTACAACAGAAAATTGACAAAACTGAAATAGGACTACAATTTTATAGGTAAAATTACCCACAAGAATATATTAAACTAACATTAATATTACAGAAGTCAGTACTTAAGAAATACCAGAAGTTGCATTCTACTGATGCACTACTTCCAACCCCCCCCCCCCCCTTTTTTTTTTTTGCCGGGAAGGAACTGCTGCCTTATCCAGTGTAAAGGGTGAATAGTATTTAAGGAATTGAACTATGAAGACAGAATTATCAATTTCCTCACATGCTTTCCTGTAGTACTTAACACAGATAAATGAGCACTGCAAGAATAGCCATTAATACCGATAATCACCATCTCCCTTGCCACCATTTTACACAGGAGACCAAGCCACATACATTAAAGTCAAAAGCATCCATCAATTTGGGATGCCCAACTTCTGCCACCCAGGAAAGTGTGCTTACAGCACTTGGTATCTTCTAGCACAATCCCAATATTTTTCAGCTACAGCTCATCATTTTTGCACCGTGATTCTCAAATCTCAGCTCAAACCTCAGAAGAGGGAAAATTCAGATAAAGTGACATAGCATCACTAGAGAGCTCTGCGGCAATGGATAGGACTGAATGATCAGTGAAGTCCAGTCTGCTACTTCATCACCTGCATTGCCTTGCCCCATTTATCACAGCCCATCTGCAACAAGTAAATGGGAGGCTGGCTGTCTTCCAAGCACACCACTGAATGAGTCCTGCCCAGGACAAAGCAAAGATACCACTCTCCGGTCCCTTCCTCTGACTGTTCTGCTCCCTTCTTTTCCCCCATGTTCTGATCCTTGTCATATTCTCCACTCTGAGGCTTTCCTTCCATCCAGCCCTAATCTTTTCAACTTGTTCAAATCCTCATTGAACATGAAGCTTTCATGCAGTATTTCACTCAGCATGGCCTTGCCAAGAAGCCATGCACCCTGCAGACTAACAGGCTTTGCCTGAAAGCATGAGAGTAATAGAGTTTTTGAGAAAACACTGTCAAAATATTTGTATACAGACAAAACAATATGTTATCCTTTCATTCCTGAAAACAAGGTTAAGATAATTTTGACTTGGGGAAAAAAAAATCCCTTCTCTTCCACTCCAGGTAAGGCACACACCCCTTTTGGATGAAATGGTTAGCCTAAGTGTTTCAAATTGGGAATAATTATGGGTGGAAAAACACTTCCCATGAGAAAAAACAGACTAGCAGTCATTCCTACTAAAAATCAAAAAAAGTTTACAAAGCATAGGATTTTATTTGTATTGTTGAATAATTCAGGCTGGAAGTGGCCTCTGAAAGCCACCAAGTCCTATCTCCTTGCTGAAAGCAGGGTTAACTTCAAAGTTAGATCAGGTTGCTTGAGCATTTTTTCTGTCAAGTTTTAAGTACCTTCAAGGATGAAAAGTCTGCATACTCTCTGGACAACCTGTGTTGATATTTGATCATCCTTACTGTGAAATTTGTTTATTTACACCTAGCAGGAATTCCCCTTGCTGCCATGCACTTTCAAGATGAGTCTGATCCACCTATCTATAAGTCATTTGTAAGATACCCCTTTAATTTTTTCTTCTCCAGGATAAATAAAGCCCCATTTCCTTCCTCTCTTGGTCCATCATTCTGTCCTTCAGCCTCCCTTGCTATCTTGATAATCCTCACTCCAAAACTGAAAGTCTTTCTTCCATGGAAGTGGGACCCAATTCTGGGCACAGGACTCCAGGTGCAGCCTGCCCATTGCTGAGTAGAGGGGACTTCTCTTGACATGCCATCCATGCTCTTTTTAATCATCACAGACATGGTTTAGTGGTAGACTTGGCAGTGTTAAGTTTACGGTTGGACTCAATGATCTTAAGGGTCTTTTCTAACCTAAATGATTCTGTGATCTCTGCCTGTGGTTCACCTTCTCTGCTGCAAAGGTGCAATGCTGACTTATGTTCAGCTTGCCCACCAAAAGGACTTGTAGGTGCTTTCCTGCAGAGCTGTTACTAAGGTAGTCATCCCCCAGCCTGTGCTGTTGCTTAGGCTTATTCCCTCCTAGGTGCAGTACTCCACATTTTTCTTTGCTAAGCTTCACAGGGTTCCCTCCTAGTCCACTAATGCAGCTTTTTGTGGTTCTCCCTTCCTAACTCCTCAAAAATTCAATCCTTCACATGGCACTATAACAGTGAATAGGAATCACTTACACTTAACAGAGGGAAAAAGTCTTTGGAGCATGAAGTCACCTGGCAAGTCCACCCATCCAGACCTGAATCCTGGCACACGTCTTAACAGCTCATGTCCAAACCTAGGATTGAGCCGTCTGCTGCTCAGTCAGGGAGCTGATAAGCATTCACTGCTTTCAAAGGTGGCCCAAGTAATGCAGTGCAAACTCTGCTCCCGAAGCCTTCATTAGAAAAGCTTCCCAAACCACCTTCCTGCAGAAGGAATAGGATACCTTTCTTCCAGTGTTGCTCCTGGGAACATTAACTACCCTCACGTGAAGGCACGCAAAAATGAATGCAAGCTAGGGAGTACTAAACCAGATGTGCAACAAGGAGGAATGATTGATCTTTTGGGGAATCAGGTGAAGGATGTAGAATTGATAGGTTTCTTTTTTCCCCCTCCTCTGAAAAGAGCATGAAGCTGATGGATGATTTTTTGAAGGAGCATATTGTTAAAAATGTTGGCAACATATCACCAACCTTTTGGGTCTACTTAATCAATTAAAAAGGCTGTCTCCGAAAGAATCAAATTAATATTGGACATGAAAGATGAAGAAAAAGCAGGAAGCTGGAGAAAGGAACAGATTTAGCTGACTCATCCCTCAGAGATTCCTGTTTAATGACACTGCCCACAATGGAGAGAGAATTGTTTCTCAAGTAAAAAGTTCATGGAAGGTAAATCACTTCATCCATCATCACTAAAGCAAAGTATTGATGCTAGGATGCTAATTGCCATCCAAGTTCCTACAATATTTAATTGAACCAGTAAGTGACATGGTTGGCTTCTCCCTCAGAAAGGTTAGTGGGTGGCCCCACACAAAAATAGTTGCTGGTGATCTCTGCCTGGATGTAATCACCTGCCCCCACCAAGGGCATTGCAGTTTTGTTGGTTGTCAGACAAAATACTTGACCCATGTCCCTGTGTACCTGCTTTGGCCAGCTTTGCTTCCTCCTCATCCTCTGGCCCTTCCCAAAGCATTAAAGCTCCACGTGCTACTGTCCTAGGGGGTTTTTGGTGTGATTGCACGTGATATCTAGCCGTCTGCCAGAGCGACGTGAGGAAGGCTGCCCAGCCTCCCTGAACACACAAGTAACAGCACGTGAACCTCATTATCCATGCTTGACACATGTTTCTACTGTGCAAAAAAATAAAAATGGCTATTTGTTAGCACTTCAGCTACAGTTGTGGTTACTGGATTGGATGTCAGGGTCAAAAACTAGTTGCAAAAAACACAGATTTCATGCTGTCTGTATGGAGTCAGATTCTCATCTGGCCCAAGCTGGCAGGGCTCCACATTGACAGTCTGGCTCCCAGTGTAAATGGGCTATAAACATGGTCTTTGCTTCATCTGCAAGGCTTGGGGTATCTTAAATTTGACAGCCACTGAATGAAACTTTACTCTGGGGTTTAGAAGCAAATTATTGAACTGACTTGTTAAATTACATTTCATTAGCAGCAGGAACATTACAATCGCACCCTTTGTTATTTGAGCCTTGAATGTGATTTTGTCAAGACTGTTTCATCGTTCAATTTTCTAAAGCAAATGATTCTGAAAGGTTGTGCAAAGGGCATAAAAAGCAGCAAGAGAGTAATGACTTTCTGAGCAATCAGTTAGGGGTGTGTGTGGGGGGGTAATTTATTTTTTTAAAGTAATGAAATCGAAGTTTTCTAAGGCTTCTCAGATCAACAGTCCTGAATGACTTCATATTCAACCAGCATATTCTCAACCCAAAGGTGTAAAACCTGAGGAACATCACAACACGAGAGCTTTGCATGCCTGTTTTTGAAGAGCCTCAGCGTGTTGCAATTTGATATGCATCACAGCCAAAGAATTGCCAGCTGCCAGTAGAAGAAGAAAAGAACTGGAAAGCAAAGTTTGAATTACTGTTGTAATTCATCCTCTAGGTATTAAGGGGAAAAAAAAGAAATGAAGAATGGCTGATTCAAAGCCTGTAAGGAATCACTAGGTTTAAATTTACCTCTGCAGAGAATGAAATCACATCTGGAGCTTATATTACCTTCTTCCACAGAAGCAGAGCATATTCACTTGTGAAATCTTAAACAGCATGAAATTAAAGACATGTAAAATAAAAAAACACATTCTCATAAAAGATTTTGAAAATAACATCTTTAGGCAACATAAAGACTGTGGACCTAGGAAAGTTATTAAAAATGTTTAACACCCTGCTTATTCACTTCACAAAATTATTCTGCATGTTCTCATATATGATAATTTTATGTTTTCGGCTGTACTTGAAAAGAGCAGCCCCATGATAGTTTTAAACTGTAGGTGCCCAGATTGGCTGATGAACTTCAAGACTGGAGGATTACAGCGTGCTCTGAGTGCAGCCTTGGCTTGGGAAGCTTTCAGGAGCAAGAAGAAATGCAGCCACACAATTATCATGTGAAATTTCAGATCACACCACTTAACACCAAAGATAAAAGAGATTCGCATTAGCTGTTGGGTAACTTCTGAGAATAATTCAAGGTAATAGGTTTAACCTCCAAAAGCACCATGCTTAGGGAGCACCTTATCCAAGAGCTCTTTCCCCCCCAGTCATACATGACAACAGAGAAGGTACTGAAGCTCCAGCCCCGTGAGAGCTGCTCAGACAATGTACCACACAAAATCCCTTCAGTGTCCCAAATCCTTCCTCCTTCAGACTGCTATCACTGCTGTGCTTGGGTGCTACCTGAGCACACTGCCGAGGACACAGGGGCTGTACTGGGATGCGGATTCACACTAGTTACGAACCTCCTGTAGAACTTGGAACAAGCTTTTCTATTTGTATACTTGCAAAGCAAATGAATAAGATTTGTGTTGAGGTAAAGCATACTACAAAAAAAATTAAAAAAAATAAAACAAAAAAACACCCAAGGGCTTATTTGTCCTGGCTGATCTGCCTTTACTCCCCCCATCACTATCAGCAGTAGGAGGCGGCATTTAGGTAGAATAAAAAATAATAACAAGAGAAAAAAGATTGTGCATTGTAGTCCAGTTGTAACTGCCATGAAAACCAAAAATGTTCTGAAAACCTTTGCTGTCACTTCCCAGTGGAATATGGCCTCTCCCTTGGGGGCAAAAAAACCAAACCAAAACAAAAAAAACCAAAACAAAACACCCCAACCCTTAACTTCCCACTCTAGTTTGAAACTGGTACAATGTGCAGCAAAATAAGGTCCTGCCCAATGACTGAAATTTAAGGTGTAAATGAAAAACCTCTGCAAGTGCCAGGCAGCCCATGAGGCTCCCATCTACTTCAGGAAAGCCTGGGGAAACCCGTGGCTGGAGTTGACCCACATTGATAGTCACACAAGAAGGACATCTTCCATTTTTGCAAACATGTGTTTCTCACAAGCATCATGGCCACACACCAGAGGAGGGTTTTGGTGTCAGCGGACAAGAGGCATCTTCTGCAACCCACATCAGATGAAGCCATGTAATCACGCAAAATACAGTACATTTTGAGCAACTTAATGTTTCTGATTTACGGAGACATCGCTGTTGGATTTGAAGCAATGCAGGTTCATACATTATCCCTCCTGCAGCCCAGCCGCCCGCTCTGTGGCACAGACTCCAGCACTGTTACAACCCATTTCAAAGCAGCTGGTGGATAAATAAAACAAAGCATCCGTAGCGTGCAGCCCCGGGCGCTGAAGGGCTGCCGTGCCATGGCAGATATTTCATCAGCGGTTACTGCCACCAGAGAATATGTCTCCGATTCATGGCAGGGAGGCCTCACTGAAACACCCCAGTCTGGTCATCAGCACTAATTGAGGGTAGGAAAAGGGTTATTTTGAAGATACTGTAGCCTAGAAATTAAACCCAAGCCCCTTGAGTAGGAAGCTGGAGGATTATTCCACTTCACCAAAGCCATCTTTGTTTTCCTGAGTGCTTCCTAACCCACAAAGTATGTAAAATACATTGCCTTCTAGCATTGTAAGCATGATTTAGTTCTTCTCTATTAAAAAAAAAAAAAAAAAAAAAAAAAAAAGAGCTCTGCCATTACTAAGAACAGAGATAACCCAACCCTACTCACTAGAGGCACCTACGGAGTGAAAAACTCAAAGCACTCCATATTTTCACACTATAAGGATGACATTTATAAGCTCAAGGTAATCCTTTAGACATTTTCCACCCATTCCTCTTAATGTGTCTGGTAAAAAACATCACATGTATTGTACAGAGCAATAAGTCAGTCCAGAAAAGTCTACATGCAAGATGTGAATGAACCAGATATATAACATCATCTAACTCATTATAGTCTTACATAAAGGGAGGGGAATATTTGTATAAAAGAAAACAAAGTATTTTTAAAAAGCAGGTGGAAAAGAACATGCAGTAAGGACAGCCAGCAGCAGAGCTCTTTCATATTTACTTTTCTACAGAAGTCTTAATAGCAGCCTTTTTGCACAATTCACTTTCCTATATTAATTCATTACTAATTTGAGATATGTATAATCTTGAGAAACAAAAATAATTTGACTCTTAAAACAGACTACAGAAGACGACCTCCACATAATTTATGTTACTACTTTTAAAGTACACTCCTTACATCTTGCAATCAACTTTTTACCTTAGTCTCCCACTTCCCTTTCCAGAATTCACACCACCAGGGATATAATGTGTATAGTTTATCAGTATCGCAGAAAATACCATTGCAACATATTTTCTTTGGGAAAAAAAAAATTAAGAAAGCACATTTAACTTTTTCTCAAAGGATCAACAGTGCCAGGCAGCACAAGCCAGTCACCAAAGCTGTCACAGTGGTAGAGGTTTTGAGGATCTGCACTGAAACTGCAGGAATGCGAAAGCCTTGCCTGTAGCCAGCTGGCTGTCAAAGGGTGATTGATTACTTGCTCAACCAAACTGCAGGAACAACTAATTTTGAGGTGATTGGTTTTATTTTAAATCCCAATTATGGTTCTAATCCCCCACCCTTAACACCAGCCTGGTACCACTGTAAGAGACGTCATTAGGATTTGTGTTTCCATTAGACAAAAACCCCCAACCAGTTATGCCTGTGTAAAGAGCAGCTGCACTTTGCCAGGACATGTGCTAAACCCAAGATTAAACCTGAGCCTCTTGCCACCTTGACTGACAAAACAGACTTTAGCACAACAGAAATAGGAAGAAGAGAAAAGCCTTCGTCTGGGTGACCCGTGGAGCTGACCCACAGATACTTTTGCTCCACTCGTATGTAATGACATATCCCTATATACACAGCCAGAGCACAGTGGTGGAGGATATGACTTTTTTTTATTAGTCCTTAATGTTTATTTTACTATCCGTCCATGCAAAGATAGCCTCCCAGATCATATCTCATCAAATGTGTAATGAGCCAAATTATTCTCTACTACTGTAAATCGGTGAAGGTCCATTGATCTCATTACAGGAGAGCAATTTACACTTGCAAAGAGGGTGGGTGACTACTTCTAAGAGAGGAAAGAGAGCAAAAACCCTAATCCTGGAGACCCTAAAGCAAGAACAAAATGCATACAGATCGCTGCCTTGTTTTCATCCAAACAGCTCTATTTATACCAAATATTCACAGTAAAGAGTTAAACAGATTTTAGAACAACTTACTGAGCTTCGGAGACTTTGACGACTTGCTGCAGTGTTTGCAGAGTTTAATAAAGACAGCTTCCTTCCCCTGCAAAGCCACCAGCGCCTGGGACTCGCTTCGCATTTCTAAAGCATTCCTCCCTCCCTCCATCCCTTAGCAATGATAGCCAGGGCCACCGACCACCAACCACCCCATTCACCCCCTCCTCGGCAGCCACCATAGGTGACATCCGCCAAATGCAATGCAGAAACCTGAGCGATACCTCTGCTAATGTAATTGCCAAAGCGTCTGGTGGACTCTGCATGTGGTTTATAAATTTGGGGCAGGGGGTAGGATTCAGAAGGGAATAAGGGACTCTAATTTCTCTGCCATGCATTGCCTTATATAAACTTTTTTTTTAAAAAAGGGGGGGGGGAACACTTTAAAAACTAAACATCAGTGGATCTTACTCTATGAACTGATGATTTGTTTACATTTCCTCTTGATATGTTACAACATGTTTTGCTACAATATAGGCTAGGCAGGAAAACTCATTTCAACATGGAATTACACAAACTGCTTGTAAGTGAACAAATGGACAAACCAGAAAATGACTTATTTTTGGATTGTGTATTAATCACTTTCAAGCATATGAATCTAAAGGCATCTTTTGTTAATTAATAAAGAACTATTCCTACTGAATTTGATTTATTATTTAGTATACACAGATGTAGTCTTATCACAGAAACTTCTAAACCAGCTCAGTACAAGTTACTTAATTCTAGCACACAGCATGAAGTTAAAGCAAAAAAAATTACACAAAATGGCTTCAATAGACAAAATGCAGCTTACTTGGCAGAAGTAACTTCTCACATATAATATTTTCAAAAATTGCTTCTACAGCTGCTTTTGACTCCTATAGTCAGCTCAGAAAAAGGCTGAGAAGATGCTGAAAGCTGATAATTAGCTAGCAGGAATCCCTCCCAGTGGTCCTCCCAGATGGTTGTTATTAAGAGACATGAGCTTGCTTTGCTGGGCAGGAGGCCAGACATCACCCAGGATCCTGTGGATCTCTGGGGACAGGATCCTGGGAAAATCAACAGCAAACTGGGATTGTTTTCTTAAATGTCTTGTGCTCCTACAGTGTTCTCCCATCAACTGCTGCTGCTCTGACCACCGGGCTCTGCTGAGCTCTTACCTTCTGGGAGACCCACAAGAAGAGACAGGATGTTCCTCAGCTCAGTGCCAAGTACAACCTACCCCTAAAGGGAGACTAATGTCCTTCTCTCAAATCTCTAGATGATGATGATTATGACAATAGTAATAATAATAATATCACGGGACTCAAAGCACACCATCCCAGATGGGGAAAGCATATGGAAGAAGCTGCAAAGACTCTGCATAAAAACTGTGCAGAAAAGATCTCTCTCTGCCCTGGGTCCGAGAGCCCAACCTCCTGCTGTTGGAAGTAAGGATGTTTGGATTTGATTAATAATTGCAAAATGCTATTCTCTCCTATGCAAGAGCCTGTTAATGTTTTATTACTTTCATTATCAGGAGGAGGCTATGTCACTGCATGCAGAAGCAGCAGTTGCATCCCTCCCAAGCACTGCTTCAAGGCAGGGCTTGCAACTGAGGCATAGGACCAGAGGCAGGGGTAGTTCCCGGGATGCAGCAGGGAAGGCAAGAGAAGCCCATGGATACCCAGCAAGCCTGTAACCAGCAGCCACTGCTTTTCTCTGGATGTCACCCCAAAAGAGAGCTTTAAGGAAAATAAAAAGCTCACAAGAGCCATTCCTGAATTTGAGGTACTGGTCTGAAAATGTGACAGCTATTAAAAGTCCCTTCCTGGCTATATTTTGTACAGGAGCCAGAGGAAAGGAGAACCTAGTGAAGGGCAGCAGGCAAGAATTTTCTTGTTTTGTTTAATAAAGAAAAAGAATAACAAAACATAGAAGGGAAGAGGGCTACCCAGTATCTTATGAGCTGTCTTTCTGGAAGAAACCTCCAAGTAAAAGTGGAGGCAGAGAAACAAGAGGGAGGGAAGGAGCTGGGCCATGAATCTGAGACAGCGATGGCAAGAAGAAGAGTTGAGGGAAGGATGCGCTTATGCTGGACCAGCAGAGCTCTAAGCTAAATACATGATACCATAGGAGAAGGAGAGGATTAATTTATCCTGAAAAGTCACTGCACTTTCTGCCAGACACATTCTGCAGCAAGTTAGCATCATTCCTCTCAGTGATGAAAATAAAACCCAGGCTATTGCTGAGCTGTTGTTTGACCACGCTTAGAAAGAACATTTCCAGAAGCCAACTGGCATAGGATAAAGCAACAGCACTTCATGGGGAGGTGGAAGGGAAGGAGGTTTTCATCGGTAGTTGTGATACATTTATTCAATACATGACGAGATCTTTATGTTGCTGGCCAAAGTACAACTCTTACTGCAAAGCATAGTATCGCCATCATGGATGAGAGATGCATTTATCTAACATGTTACACAGGCAAAAAAAAAGAAAAAAAGTTAAGCCACTGTACTTCAGTGTATTCATATTCAAAAGTTCAGAGAAATTTGATATAATGAAAAAGATATTTACAGAATAAATGTGATGAGCCAGAAACCTAAGGATTCTTTTGTGCCTAGACGTAAGAACAAATCTAACTGCGTTAAAATGAAATAATTTAAATCTCTTCCAGTAAATATGAAGATTTGGAAAGTACAAATTAGTAGCTAAGATGTTAACCTTATTGCAATGATTTCCTTCTCCCCATGAGATGTCATCTACATATCTAAGGTTGGCATCTGACATTCATTAAGGGCAGGGAACATTTTGTAGAGGTTAAACAGCAAAAGCTGTCTTTGGTGACCACTCTAGATAGCAATAACAAGCCAGATGGCTCCACTTCTAGGATACTTTAAAGTCAGTTCTCAGCCTGTAACCATAAGAAGTTGCAAGGCTTTCAAAGGGAAGTTTCTCAGACCCTTGTTTTAAATTTCAAATCAGTTCAAAAGAGCCATTCTAGTAAGGTATCCAAACAGAAACAAGCTTTCTAGTGCTGCTCCTGGGGTCCTGGGCCCTGTGTTTCCATTTTGATCTCAGTCAGAAAGTTTAAATGGGTCTGCAGTCCTCTGCTTCAGCTTCAGGAGAGCCACAAAAATCAGAGTAGGAGGAAAACGAAAAGAGCTGGTAAATGCAAATGTAGCATTTAAATTCGAAAAAGAGGGATTCAAGGAAAGAATGGGAAACACGGGAATCCATCCAGCCGCTTGTGTGTCTTCGCAAAGAGAGCCGCCAGCCTCATCAGTCCTGCACCCCTCGCGGCTGCCCAGGGTGAGCGGCTGACACGGAGGGGCGAAGCCGGCGGCGAAACGGGAGCCAAGCGGCACGGGGATGAGGCGACAGGCAGAGCGAGCCCTGCTAGGGCAAGGAGAGCACCGTGAGAGGCACCCAGGCTCCCCGCAGCACGACCGGAGGGCAGGCGGCAAGTGCTGGACGCAGCCGTGAGGTGCCGAGCAGAACGGCAAGCGGAGGTCAAGAGCAGCTCATCATTTAGAGAAGGAAGCGGGGGGAGATCCAAAGGAGACATCCGTACATGGCAGGGTGGGAAAAGGGCATCCGTAACGTGGCAAGGCGAGGGGAGGCAAAACCACGGCAGGACTTCAAGGGGAGAATACCCCGCTGAGAAGTCGCAGGTGTGCTTCAGGGAAGAGACTGCATTTGTCAATAGAAGGGGTCCCAATTTCTGTCTCATTATTTCCTTTTCTGGTGGTACAATAGGCGGCTCAAAGATTTTCTTTCCTCTTTTTTGCATCAAGGAGTAGGAATTTATGAGAAGCAATATTTTTGCAAGATGGGCTTGGGACATAATCCAACAAACAATTATAAATCCTCTTAATTTCAAGCACATTAAGGGGGCCTTTTCACATTAACGAGACTACTCACATACCCTGTCTTAAGCAAATGTGGACTGTGTGCATGAACATTGCCTGATTTAACTTTTAATTGCATGATGGCCTCTGCACCTTCTGCTTTACCTCCAGACTGTGACCCCTCTTTATGCACACACCCTTCTCTCATCCACCTTCTTTCCAGCAGGCTTCAAGCAAAAGGTGTCCCCCCCCCTTTTTTTTTTTTGTTAAACTGGAAATGTTGCAGCAAGCCACTTTAAAAAAAAATATACGGAGTAGTACCACTATAACATCAGCAACACTAAATTTTAAACGTAAAGCCATCAAATTCCTACTACTACGTATGTAAAAAGTTATCGATCAGGCTGATCTGAGATGTAGTGCATTCAGAGATTTTACAAGGAACATTTCCTTTGTAAAATAATAAAAAGATTATCTTCTTTCAACAATAAAATGGCAGATATTGGGACTTAATACAGGTCAGGAAAAAATGAAGCAATTCCCCCACACAAGAAGTCTTTTTTTTAGATCACCATCAGATGTTTTAGTTTCTCTATGCTTCCCCCCGCCTTCCAGAAAATGAAATACCAGTGTATTTCAGAACGGATGTCAAAGTCCTCATTTCCAAAAATCCCAGAAATGATGGTTTATTTCCTATTCAAAAATAAACAACATGTTGAAATAAGGCATTTAAAATAAGCCAGACCAGGAGGCAAAAAGATACCACTCCTGCACAATGATAGTATTGAACAGCTCCTGGGAGCTCTATAAATACACTCTGGTGACGATACCATCTCAAATATCTCACTCAGAGGCATCACCATTTATCAATACTGCATTTTTCTGGCTCTGATTGAGCTAGTTTGATGTAATGACAAAATTAATCTTTAAATATTCAATACTCTGTGATCATTGCACTTTTCTGAGAAGTGTACTTTTTTTTTTTTCCCTAGTACTGGTAACATTTACATTTTCCTTTGGAAGAAAAAGATTTGTCTTCATCGCTTCTGTTTGTAATTTGCTTTATTTTATCTCTTTCAACACTGAGCACAGCAAGGAAGAAATATTTGCATGCTAATGCAAATCAAAGCATGAAAGCAATCAAATCAAACAGAAAGTAAAATCATCTTTGGAATTAATGAAATCCTTCTTCCCCTCTTACAACATTAATTCACCACTTTCTTTTCCCCACCATTGACCAGCTGCCAATTCTTCCCTTAACCACAATTATCAAGAAAAACAAATCTTCAGGAATTCAACATTGTATTGTGCATTTTTTTAAAAAAAAAGTTATAAAACTTTTTTTGCTATGTAAGAACATGTATGCTGTAATTGACAAATTAAGATCATATCCCAGTTTTTCTAGAATCAAAGACTTTCAGGTAAGTGTTGCCCCTTTGTAACTTCAGAGCAAAGCAGAAATTTAAGAGCGGAACAGTACAAATGCTCTTGCATACTCCAGTCCAATCTAGTTTTATACTGCTATTTACACAGCAATCAGATCACAAATAACTCAGACTAACCTTATACCTACTCTTGGAAGGAGAATAGCTGCAAACATGCTCGGGCTCCAGGCATGAGGGACACTTACTGCAAGGGCAGCCAGTCTGGCAAAGCAAGCTAATAAAACCTGGATTACATGTAACCTGCAAAGTGCACCATAGGTAGAGCAGTATTTTTTGGCCATTGCATTAAAGTATTATGTCAGAAGGCATTCTTCTTGGGTTTTGTAACAAGAATGAACCTCAAGTGATTTTAGTGGTGGATATTTGGCTTTAATAATGCTATTTAAGGTTAGATATTAAGTTGTATAACTTGCGTCTTCAGACTGGGCATTTTCATTAATTTCTCCTTTTAAAAGTGGCTTTAATAACTAAGCTTTTAAATTGTTTTCCCCATAATAAATAAATGAAGCTAAAAGGCACTTGTCAGCACTGAAGAGCTGGATCCAGTCCCACAGTGGACATTAAGGATACAGATTAGATCAAGCCAACAAAACACTTAAAGCAAAGGTTCTCCCTATTAGCTGTTGCAATTTTTAAATTGAGATTCAGTAATATGATTTTAATGCCAGGTGAATAAGGTCAGACAAAGAAGAAATTACGTCAGCAACAGCAGCCAAATTCTTACTAATTTAATGTCTACAAATTAGAGCAAGCTTTCCTTCAGAAATCATTAACGTCTCTATAAGTATAGAAGACACCAAAAGCAAATCACTTCACAACGCTGAACTTGCGAGAAGAGCTAAAATATGACCATGTTATTATTTCTTATGGGCACATTATGAAGGAAGGATGTTAGGAGATCCATCTCTTCCCTGACTAAAAAGATAATTTAATGATAAAAGCAGTAGTCCAGGCGATGAAAGCAACCCTCCCAATCTCAGGACAGTAAAGTTGCCTTCCTGATTTTGCTTCCTCTAGTTTAAATGGATGTCCTTTTAGCAGCAAGTTTCCAGTTCATAAACTTCTGATGTCACATGCTACCATGGCACAGACCCAACAGGTCCTGCGACTATGCTCAAAGATGCCTAACTACCAAAGACATCAGTCTCTGGCAGCGGGAAAAAGGACTTCAAGTCAGGTAACCAAAACCAATGCAAAACTTTAAGTGCCAGCTAGGTCTAGCTCCCAAACCAGCTGGCTCATGTTTGTGTGGGGAAAAGAGAAGAAAGTGAGAGAGAGGTGAACAAACATCCACTGTGACACGGGTGCTGTGTCCACTACGCAGAGGAACATTAACAGCCAGGAGCACACCATACTACAGTCTGCCCTCCTCAGGCAAGAAATACACTACTAAATTAAGGATCTTGTCACCTTAACACCCTTAATCTAGTTAGTTGATGTATTAGCATATTCTCTTTCTCTCAAAATATACTGCCTAGCCCTTCAATTAACTGATGCCAACTGCCTACCCGTATTATTTACTTCCACAGTGCATTGTGTATCTGCTACCTCTGCCATAGAACACACACAGATGGCTAAAATGATTTTATACCTTAATTTTACTTGGAGATACTGAGTCCAAAATAGTCAAGTCTTCTTAATAGTCTACCTACCTCCCCCCCCCCCCCCCCCCCCCCCTTTATTTATAGCTTTCTTTTTCTTTCAGGTTAAATAGGCCAGGACTAATTACATCTTCTTCATGACCTGCGCTACTTGAAACTATGAATCACTTCTGCTCTTTTCCACTCCTTGTCTCTATTTTAGCACTTTCCTCCCCTCACAGGGTGACAGAAGTGATCAAAAAGCTCCAGACCCGATTTTCCTGTGTCAGAACCACCTTTCCAACCTCACGTTCTCAAGACTTTGCTTTCCTTTTTAATTACTGCCATAAACTCTGCAACAGCTCTCCCAAGTACAGCAAAGCATCTCTAGATTATCCTCAACTTTGCCATTTTGCAGTGCAGGAGGACTATCTGGCATTTGCATTGTCAGCTTAGGCTCTTCTAAGCTCAGCAGAGGGACTCGGTGGACACAGCAGCAGCTGCTGTTTTAATAGCTGCCCTGGTGCTGCCGCCCCCTCACCTCCAGCCCAGCACCATGACCAAGTCGAGCCTTCCTGAGGTTTCTCCCTCCTCCATCGAGCTTCGCCACAAGCAACCTCAGGCCCGACAGGGAGGTGCTGGTGCAGCTCTGCCACAGGGCCACGCTGGGGGACAGGGAGTGGGACACTCTTTGGGGACCCTCCCCTGCCAGTGCCAAACCAAACCCTCTCCCTCGGCCGTGAGACACCGCCACCATGATCACCAGCGGTGCTGGACATGGCAAGCATGTGTTTGAAGCCCACCTCTCACAGATACAAAGCAAGAACGTGAGTGAAGCGTCCCATCCCGTTACCTGGTGGGTGACAACAAAAGCCACCTCTGAGGCCTTTGAGGTCAATTTTAGCCTCAGCCAGAAGTACGGTGTTGGTTACCGTGCAAACCAGTTTGTGTGGGGTACCATGTTTGAGTTGATGACACCGTATTATCAGGCACTCCAAAAAGAAAAATACTGCCCTGCCTTTTCGATCTATAATTATACAAATAGGTTTTAAAGGCACAGCAGCAGTTTAGATTTGGGCCAAATTTAATTTTGTTTAAAGAGAAAAAAGGGTTTTTACAGGATTTAAGTGAAACAGAAATATTTCCAACTTTTGTTTAGAAATTGCAGCATAACCACTGCTTCTAAATAGGTAACTAAAAAAAAAACAAAAAAAAACCAACACAAGATATCTAGTGATCTGCTGGATCACTGTAAGACCCAGAAGCCTCAAGTGACACAAACCTACATTTGCTTTCATTGTCCACTCCAGGAGAAATGGAAAATTAAGTAACATGGAAAAGTAAACTGGATTTAACAATGTGTTATTTTAATTTTTTAAAAAATTCAACAGGTAAAGAAATGGGGTTTTTTGCCTACAGAAGACAGTACTTAATAGCAAAAAAAGTCCAGGTGGCCCAGCAGGTCCACCTCAACACTACTATCTCTGTGGGGTTAAAAGACCAAGTTTACACCTATATGGGACTGGAAGATTAGAGGTTGCCGACCACACTACAAAAGAAAAAAAAATAAATTATGAGTTGTCAAGAAAGCCTATGTGCATATACATACTTAAGCACCCCTACACAACTGCTGGCTGCCTTCCTTAGCCAAGTGAAAGTACAGCCCAACACCGGGAGGCTCCCAGGCTGTGCCTGGGGCTCGGCAGCACTGCCCCGTGCCCAGGGGGGTTTCATCACGAACATCCCACTTCCACAGGTGCCCTCTTCATCCACTGGTCCCAACCCTTTCACCCCACGCTGCAGACACGCGGGCGCCCCTGCACCCTACTGCAACGGCCCCCTCTTTTCACGCGGCCGAGGTAACCATCTCACTGTGCCCTCCCAGCACCAGATGGTTCCCATTAACTTTGTCCGCGCTCAGCTCGCAAGTGTCAACTGGAAAACCCAGACCCCAAATATTTTACAGATGAAACAACAACAGGCTCGTTGCCAACAACATGGGACTGGATCCCAGCCCCTGCTCCACACCACTCCGGCGACCGGTGGAAAACAAGCCAAGAGCCGTCTTGGGATTTGGGTTGGGGATCTCCTCCACCTTTGCAAGGGGCAGATGGCTCTGCAGCTCTCCGACCCCCAGCCCTCAAGGTAAGCGACTGCGGGGGAAAGTCACACAACCCCGCCGTGCCTCTGAGTTGCAGCAAAGGTCTGCGGACATCCCCGCGCAGGCAGGGAGGGGTTGGTGGCTCCAGCATGCAGCCACGCTCAGCCTGGGCACAGCGCCCGCCTGCCTCTTTCCTCATGGGTCTCCAAGCACGGTTGCAAGGTGCCAGAGAGCTCAGGCTAAAAGCTTGCTAAAGTGGCCTCAAATCTCCCTTTAATGGGAGGAAAAAATGCAACTGGACAAAACCCCACTGCACTGATAATTAAATATAGTCCTCACATAGCCCAGGCTTTCCTAACTGCAGATTTGCTGCTGTGCCCTCCTGACTAAACATTTCCAAGTCCCCACTTCTTCAGTTTGGAGCGTAAAAGGTCAGCGGAGAAGGCAAATCTGTGTTCAGTCTTAAGTACTTCAACTGTCTCAGTCTGATCTAGTTTCAACAAAAAATAGAAGTTGCTTGTGTGCATTAACACCAGCTTGAACATATGAAATTTTTTTTTTCTTCTTCATGCTTCTTGTCTCTGTTTCACAGCATTATTTATCATCAGGGCTCTGGAGACATGAGGCAATAACCATTTCTATTTTAATTTAAATTAGGTCAAAACATGATAGCACTTTTAATAAAAAAAAAAATTAAGTAGCCTTTACCAGAGGATTAATTACTACAAAAACTGAAACAATAAAAAAAACAGTAAAAATAAAAGACAGAACCCCACATGCTTCTTCAGAGAAGCATTACATATTGGGAAACTACTCTGTTGACTGGATATTAATATCCAGTACACATTTCAAGACTCACTACTTCTTAAAAGAGCTCTGCAATTAGTTTTTCAATTCTGATTTTATAGACTAATATGCTGGTTTCTAACATGCCACATTAAGTAGTGTGAAAGTATATATAGGAACCAACCACAAAATATTCCAGGATCACATTATTGCCATGCTGGTTTAATTTCTTTTTAGCCACGTGCCACTTCATAAAAGGAATATTTCAGCTTCAAGTGCATATGCAAGACAGACACAGTGTTTCAGGTTACCATTCGCATACTGACTATATCGAGAAATGTCTCATTCTAGACAATAATCAACAAAAGCGATGCCTATCGGAATCTCTCCTCTATGTCCTTTACCGACACTGCAAGGGCATTCAAGAAAAGGAACTGGAGTCTAATCTTTAACTTAAACACTAGATGGAGCCCACTTCCCAAGACTGAAAAATGAAAGCTCTTCTTGCAGCAAATTCTTAACCAGCTTATTGCAATATCTCGTCATGCATAAACATGACAAAACTCAAACAGCTGCAGTGACTGTCATTACTGCAAAAACATATACTGGCCAGCAATTATATCTCTGCATAAAGAGACAGGCTTTAATACTGGGCAACCGCAAAAGAACTTATATTCCTCTACAGATACATTAACTTGGTGTAGAAGACCCGCAATACTTGAATAAACTAGGCACATATGGATTTTTAAAGTACTATATGACAAATGTAATGCTGGGTTGAGAGAACTATGACTGAGTCTGATCTCTTTGACAATAAGCTCTACTGATTCTGACTATACGAGAATTTTGCACACATGAATTTATATTAAAGAGGAAGAATCCTTTTCCAGTCAGTTTGAATCAGTTCTAACAAGAGAGCTCATTTGTGACATTTGATAAAACACCATCTCTCAAATGAAACATACCACATGTTTAACTAGAGATAAGTGAGCTTTGGTGTTAAAAATAGGATACAACACCACCAAACCTCAGTACAACTATTCTGGCAAGAAAGAAAAAGAGAGCCAATTTGCCAAAATCCAACTTGACCAGCCTCACGGTTACTGGATAAATCCATTTATCTCAGGTTCCACCGCAAACAACTGCCACTTCTGCAGTATTTTGACCGCGCTCTGGATTGGCTTCACAATGCAAAGGGCAGGCAGAAATTGCAGGCAGACAACCCTTGGCCTTTCCTTAGCTTGCCGAAGGACACGCTTGCAGGAACAGCTAAAAGCCAAGCAGACAATAAAGTTGTGCAAAGCCTCAGATGCGATTCCCAGCAATGCAATTCTGCTGACAGCCGAGCTATTGCTGATTGCTTTAACCTTTGCTCAGTCCAGGCCACTGCCTTCACCTAACTCTTTTCCTAACAAACCTATGGTAATAGCTTCATCAAGGTTAAGATAAGCGCAAAGGCAGTTACAAACAGCGATCCATCCTGCTCAAACAAAATTAACCACAGTAACCCAGCTTGCCTTAGGACATTTTCTGAATCACCTGGGAGGAGAGATGAAGGAAGTTATTACTAACCACCAACTTGGATCCTAACTGCAACTGGCAGAAGGAAAAATACAGTGTCTATGAAGAAAGATACAACTTCTCCCTAACAGATCCTACTTGCTCCTTATTTCCATGAAAGATCTACATAGCACGTTTTCTTGGTCCCACATCCCTGTGGATGAAAGCTGGTCTTCAGGATCTTGTGGATTACTGCTGTGATGTTCTGAAACCAAACAAAGGTCTTCAAACACAAGATCTGCTGCTGGGAGATCATGGCTTGTAATCACCATCATGCTGACAAGCGACCACTCGACTCCACCAAAGAACATGCACAGGCCGATGCTCACATCTGCCCGGGCTGTCTGTCAGACCCAGGGCTTGCAAACAAACACGCTGCTGCCGTAAAAGCAACGGGCTTTCCAGCTGTAGCAAGCATACAGTCAGCTCAAACGTTAATACATCTGTTTATGAATATCCTGGTTTAGTCATGTTACATTATGTATGTTTTCCAAATACTTGAATGGAACATGCGTCTGCTCTCAGACGGGCAGATTGCTTTGTGCCTTGGCTTTGTTTTTTTGGTTGTTTTGTTTTGTTTTTTTAAAAAGTGGGTATAGCAAGCACCTAACATTTCTTTTAAAAGCAAATCTGAAAATAATTAGCATTTGTTTGGCACTTGACCTAAAACCGTCTGGGAGAACACGCCCATCTACTTCCACAAGCTTTTGGTTCAATACAACAGGGACTTTAGTAGCAGGAAGAGTATCTCACCGACCACACAAATTAAGTGTCAGCAAAAGGAGGAGACAATCGAAGTACCAGCCACAGTTGCAGGTTTGACTTAATAGTAATGTTTAACTACTTCCTTATCACAATCTTCCTGTACAACTATAATTTAGGAACCTTTGCCACTGTAATTTTCTCTGCTTCATTTTCTTTACAGCTATGCTTTTATGTGTCAGACTAAATACTTGTTCATCAGCACTATTATCCATGCAACAACTGAAAATGAACAGCTATGGGAAAAAAAAACAGAAAAGAAGAAATACAAAAGCTTTGCATATGTATAAAATAAATTAAAATAGAAGGCAAATTACTCAGTGTAGTACTCCAGACTGGAGGAAAAGTGGACATAGAGTCACAATAGTTACATGAACGTAACTGAAGATAGTCACTGTGCAGGCACATGGAGCAGCGTGGTTACAGTCAAGGTAAAGTTAAGGCTACATTCTAAAGCTTTTAGTTTCTCACAGCAATAATTGTGATAGCTTTCAGCCTCTGAATATGGAAGGGACAAGACATTGTGGCCTCGCTGGGACTTTACCCACTGACCACACCCGATCACAGCTGGCGCACGACAGCCAAAGATGACAGTTCACTTGCTACGTGAGTGGAAGCAGATGGGATAGTGGTACAAAAAAAAGTGGAAAAAAAAAAAGTGAAAGCCTTTGAAATCCCGCTTGGAGTTACTAACTGTTGCTTTCCATATTCACCTGTATTGCCTCCAAACACAAAGAAGGAAAGTCAATCTGTAAATTAACTCCCTTCTGGGAGGAACAAAAAGCCAACAAAACCAGAAATACAATAGAAAAACTGAGATCGGGTTAAACACTTACGTTCATTCACTCGTGTTCATAAGCCATACCCTACTATTAGCGCATTTTGTACATTTTACGTTTGTTTTCAAGTGTTTGCTGGACTAACTCCTATGTTGCAGGCCATCTTCCTGAAAATGAAAAGGATTATTCAGGGGGTTGTTTAAACCATTAGCAGTCCTTTGCTCCTCCAAAGCCACTGTGGTCATCACTGACCCATCCACACTCCTCTTTATAGGCTTGCCTATTTCATCCTGCAAGGTTGCCTCGGTATCTTGACCACTTCTGTCTTCCCCCACCTTTACAGGAGCTCTGTTTGGCTTCACATCACCACCCATAAGCACCTACCTCGCCTTGGGGAGCTGACTCCCATTCAGTCCAATCAACCATAGGTTTTAATCTGCCTCCTATTTGCACTCCCACATAATTTTTGAAGGCCTGGGAATAGCCATAGCCCAATCTTTTAAAAAAAAAACAACTAAACAAAAAAATCCCCCAAAGACTGGAAGCCTTAAACATGAATAATCTAGTTCTCCTGAAGCCTGCTCCCACAAAGTAAGTGAGGTTTGTCAACTGATATAAACAAAAGTCAACTGATTATTTCCAAAGTTTTGGAAGCGAGCGATACAGCTACTGTTGGTGTAAAACAAATAGCATAGTTTCTTCAGAAGCAGCAAGTGGCAGGTTTTAATTGCTTTGCGCAATTAAAAACCAAAAGCAACAAACATTCAGAGGCGGCCCCAGACGGCACTCCAGAATGAGCCTGGCCAGATGCTGCATTCCTCCTCCTCCTGTTACAACAGCCACCGCCAGCCTTGCCGTTATCACAACGCCCTCCATGACCCTGCCGCTTTACTCTTCTTCCAAGCATAAAGGCCCCATTCAAGTGTTTTTTAATGGATGACAGGCTAATTCAGGCTAGAAGGGACCTCAGGAGGTCTCTGGTTCAGGCTCCTGCTCGAAGCAGGGTCAGCTGTGAGATCCAAAGCTCAGGGCTTTGTCCAGTCGGGTCTTGAAAACCCCCAAGGATGGAGACTGCACAGCCTCCCTGGGCAACCTGTGCCCCTGCCTGGCCGGCTGGCCTCAGGGTGAAAAAGCTTCTCCCTGTAACCAGTGTGAACCTCTTGTTTCAACTGGTGCCCACTGTCTCTTGGCCTTCCACCATGCACTGCTGGGAAGAGCCTAGGGTGACATCAGTTCTACTCTTTTCGTGACAGGAAAGGAAATCTTTCCTTATACTTTAGCTCTGGTATTTATCTGTTTAAGCAAAGTACACTTTGCTCTTTGGTTTAGATTACCGTTTCAGATTTTAACTTTGCTAGCTGCATTTGCCAAAAATTCAAATATAACCAAATCAGAGCAAAAGTGAAAAATAAACCTAAGAATAAAACTTGGGTGGAAATGCTCATCCATGTGATCACATGAAACTTCCCCTGACGTGCCGTGGTGATGGCAGCTCTTCAGCGCTCATATTACTGCATTTCCAGATATCGAAGCAGCATCTCTTTATATAGGTGCAACACAAGAGTCAATTATTTGTGTACATTACAAAATAGGCTAAAAAAGCAAGACACACGCTGAAGCAAAGCCATGAAAAATGCACTCTGCCAGTTTTCAGACTCAAAGAGTTTTGGGTAGTGCATCCATCACAGTAAATATGCATTACTTCTGTTCCTGGGCACAGGACCTATTACTCTCTCAGGCTGATCAAGGCTTCTTAGCACATCAAAGCACAGCAATCTGAAGCAGCAGCCCACTTACAGACCATACTGCCACTCAGTTACCAAACTACCATGTACCAGTCATGCACAAGGCTTCTTAACTGCACTCCTAAGCCATGCTGTTGAGGAATAAACGATATATAACCGGAACTAAGAGAGGAGAAAAATGCAGCAGTGCAACATATGTTCATCCTGCCTGAAAGGTCATATGAAATGTGATTAGTGCCATTATCCTCCAGGACTCTGAATATTGCCTTGAGACAAGGGCTTTCCGGCATAAGCTGTGGATCAATAAAAAGGATTAAGCAGCAATACTTCGGAAATGCTCAAAAGCGAAATACCAGGTTTTAGCTCAGATTTCTCCAAAGCTGTGCCTGAGAAGAAACTCTTAAATTTAAGACCTATCTTTCAGTCTCAGGATCTTTGCATCAGTGCAAGACGCAGGTGCTGCGGACCGTGCACATTCAAGAGACCGAAAAAGAAGGAGAGGGAGAGAGGTGATGCCAGCCCCCCCTGAAGGGGTGTGCACCAGCTAAACCCGGCTGCAATCTGTCAGAGAGCAGCCAGCACACAGCCCCACGCTCACTCCCACACCTTACCCGGGACACTCTTACACGACACTACACTTACACCACACCAGGGACACTCACATCTCCCTGGGACGGGACAGGCAGCCAACGCCGTGCCCAAATCATATTTGCCTTCTCCCTCAAAACTTAAGGCTGTACTTAAGTGAGGCTGTCACCACACAGGTGAGAGGTGAAGCAAGTTGTTTTCCTTAACTGAGCCTATTAGTAGTAACGAGTCACTCCTGCTAGGTCTAAATAGCTCAGAGATAAATCCCAAGGCTGCTAAGCTGCCAACCACCTCCAGTTAGTGCTCAGAGGTAGCTTTATTCCTATGGACAACACTGTGAGAATACAGCCACCTCCAACCGTGCTTCTGGAGCAGATCTCCAGGCTGACATGTTTTCCCTACAGCTGTCCAGTCACCTCGAATTGAAAGTCCAAAGTGCCAGAGCCTCATTCTCAGGGAGCAACAGTGGGTACCCTGAGAGAGCTTTGTGCCTCTTTTTTAAAAAAGGGGAGGGAGGGGGGGGGGGAGAGAGAGAGAGAGAGATCACCAGAGACTACTTGGGGTGGAAATCCTTTTCACAGAAAATTCTGGTACAATGTTTAATGCAAACACACCATCAACACCACAGGCAACACTGGTATTAGGAACAGTAAGGAGAACTGCACAGTGCTTTTCTGAAAAGCTATCCAATGAATTAATCATTTTCTGTCTGAACTATTTGTAGAAACAACTGAATAAGCCAGAAAAGAAAAATTAAAATGTTCTAAGCTGTTGCTTCACAGTGTGTCTTACAGAAAAGTCATTTAAAAATTATTACAAAAGCAGTAACACTCAATCTCATAAAATGACACTATTTCAAATTAATCCACTGCATGTTAATTCACCTTTGCCAACAATTATACAGAATAATAAAAAAAAACCCACTCCATCAAAAAAAAGAGTTGAAATTCAGTAAGCTTTGCCTGTTGCTTCTACAAAACCAACATCCCAAAAGCAGACTTAGCTTTCATCAAGCTCAACTTGCAACAAATAACACTCCTCCTCTTTCTCCCAAGCAAGCACAAGTAAATGAAACTAATATTGCAGACTCACCAAAATCATCCGTATTCCAGGAGGCAGCAGTTTGTCCAGTTTGTGAAGTCCGTGGTTGCAGCATGGTCATGGCAAGCAGCAGGAAAATGAAGGGAAAAAGAAGAAAAAAGAAAAAAATCTTGAGATTCAATGAACAACACAACACTACTTTTTTCTGTAAAGTCTGCATTACAGAATAGTTTCAGGTAACTCAACATACACCCACACCCTCAACTTACTTTAAAAAGAAAGAAAATAAACAAAATAGCAACATCATATTGATAAAAGAATAATAATTACAGTCTAATAACTATCTGTCAAGGCTGGCCTCATAAGGAAGATTTTGTGAGGGGGAAAAACGTATTTTAAAAAAAATCAAATCTTGCACTGTACCTTCCCCCCATCAGGCAGTAACAGGTGGGCAACATCACATACAGAAAAGGTATATTTTCTCATACTGCTGACATTTCTAAATCCTTGAGGAGGAGATGTAACATTTGGCAAGGAAGGAAGTCAAAACCGCCACAGGCCACAGCAACTGCTCATTTTCAGAATCCTCAGTCAAGGATGGGGGATTGATAATTTATTCTTTGCAATTAAGGGGGTTTGCAGCCTACCCCACAGCTAAGTATCTATGAACAGCTACACATCTGCAAACTGTCAAGAACACCCAAGCTGAAATAATTTTTTTTTTTTTTATTTTGACCTCAAACAGCATCCAGGTGACCAAACCTAGTAAGTGTCACTTCTCCCCTACTAATAAAAAGCCAAAGAATGAATTTTACATCTTTCCCAGGCTCAATGTTAATTTCTTCTGGCAATGGCTCCAAAACATTTGACCAATTTAGCATTTGGTCTTTTACTTTTTTGTTTGGTTGGGGCCTTTTACTATTACTCCTTTGGAGAACGAATGCTTCAGAGGCATCTGAACAAAATGCCAATTGCTATGGGTTAACCTAAACAAACTGCACGGTGTGTATGTTACAGCAGTGAAAGGCATGCTTTTCTTTCGACTAGAGAAGCCAATTGCGTTTGCAAGCTCAGGAGGAGCGCAAGGTCCCGAGTGCAGAGACACCAAAGGAGGAGAGCGCTGAAGCCTGAAGTGGAGAGGGGGCAGCGGCCATCTTCTCCCGGCAGCTGTATGATCCATCAGATTGACCGTTGTGCAGACAGCACCAAGGCTGACGAGATGCCAAGAAGCCAAAGGTCATTGCAAAGTCTCTCACAACAGACTGGGATATCTTCCCGTTTCATACGTTTCGACCATCCAAATTCTTCAAACCAGCTGTTCTCAGGAATACAGATATCCTCACAACGCAATGATCTCCTGCTTGGTCCCAGAGAAGGGCAGCATTTTGGCCTCCAGAAATCCCAAGGCAGCGTAGGAGGGCAGTGAGCCACCTGCACAGACCCTGGTAGGGTTTCTTTTTGATCCTTGTAGAAACCGTGCCATATGAAGGCAAATTTATCTGTTGGTGTCAAAAAGGAAAACATAACTGGCACAGACGACTAATTTGCAGCCCCCCTATGGATAACGGCTGATGAGTTACCTCCTCCTCTGCCTCCACGGCCCATTAATAAGACAGCACGAAAGTCTGCAGAAGGATGATGAGTGCTCATGTATTTACCACTTTGCTAGCAAGCAACTTTTTCTGTTGCTGTTTTTGTAGGAGTGCTTTGACAGAAGGAGTTCTTCCAACGCCTTCATGTGAAGAATATCAGAGAGGAAAGGGAAAAGAGATTGCAAAGGATTTGCCTTAATTTCTGATTTCTCTTGTCAGTCTTGCGAACCACAGTCCTTCCCCAGAGATGTGACCATGCACCATTACTGTCAGCGTGACTGCAGCGACAGATTGCCCTCAAGATACTACCTGCCTTTTCCCTCTGCAAGGGAAGATGAGATTACTGGAAGGACATTTTTCCTGGAGCAGACATGACTCCAAGGTACTCCCAAGGACTGTAATGGCTATTGAGTGACCTGACTAAATGCAGGACTTCAGATTAAGGAAAGTGAGATTTTGATGGTGGCATGGAACAAGGTGAACATTAATGAACTTATCAGGAGATGAGAGGTCAAGAGGTCACAGGAAAGCAGATGTTGAGTAGGTGGGAACACCAGGAAATGTGCTGTGCAAAAAGAGGAGGAAGGATGTATGGATGAATCAAAACTGGCAGAATTTGAGCAGGAGAGCTGCCTAACTAGTTTATTTAGGATGGGGAGGGGACAGGAGAGAGGGATAGTAGTGCAGCACCCCCCTTGACAATACTGCGTATGCATTTCTGAGTGAGAACAAGAGGTGGTTGTTGAAGTTTGACACATTATAAAGGGGCAGCTTTCCATTAACAGCTCAGAAGGTTGGGGCGGGGGGGAAGTTACGATATGCCATGATGGGATGGATGAATGGATGGGATGTAAATTGCCTTGTGCTCTGCAGCAGCAGCCACTGCCTACACTACATGCCAGTTGCTTGGGTCAGGGTGAGGAGAGATACATTAGAGGAAGACCACAGAGACGTTTTGCATTCCCCTTGCTCCTCTTCACATGCTATTTTTGCATGACACTGGTTATGAAACTGAAAACGTTGGTTCAGCTTCAGGCAGCAATTTTAGGGTCAATTGCTTCTTCACCAGACACTGAAATCACAATTTTTCAAGCATCAAATTAACTATGAATGTTTTAGGGGACAGTGGACTTTAGTTATGCATTATTACTGTGGGTCTCCCTCCTCAAAAGCCTATCTTGTAATCCCTTTTGATATGCCAGGTGCTTTTTTTTTTTTTTTTTTTTTTGGCTAGAATCGCACTTTAAGATGAGCTCTGCAATCACACTACTTGATTTTTCCCTATCAACTCATTCCCGACTGTTACGCACTCTCCAGCGTACAGATCTCAAGTGGTGGAATACACTTTCAAAACCACGTGAAGCATTTTATCCATTTATCACAAAAGTACATCAATATAGGTTTTCCAGCTGAAAGCTTTTGAAAGTTTCCTCAAAACTTTTATGGTTCAGCTTGGATGCGTTCCTAATCCACAGGCAGGGTAAAAGACTCATCTGGCACCAGTGCACCACGAAATAAATAAACAATAAAGCCTTAATGAGGTTAGCTGTCCAATAAAAACCTAAAAACCAGGGCTATGCATCTTTCCCTAATACTGTCAGTACAATACAGAACAACTACAAGCCTTGATGCTGCAACTGATTTCACTCTGGATCCAGCTGAATCAAACTGGTATTTAAACAGCATCTCAGCCAATGCTCCAGCACACTAGGAGAGATGGAAACTAATGGAAATTGGAAAGCCATTGCTGGGGATGAT
This sequence comes from Aquila chrysaetos chrysaetos, assembly GCF_900496995.4. Lineage (NCBI taxonomy): Eukaryota > Metazoa > Chordata > Aves > Accipitriformes > Accipitridae > Aquila > Aquila chrysaetos. Next base: position 55,201,750 of record NC_044007.1, read on the forward strand.
GTCAGATTTGGATTTACAATGTCACCTGCCAGTGGAAGTTCTATGACAGAATCAAACTTTTATATATTACTCTTCTATACTGACATTATTAAAATGTGAATATGAAAAAGTGTTCTTTAAAATGGAAAAGACCATCCAGCAATATCCTGCAAATTCTATGCATCTTCAGCTAATATAAATGAGAAGTGCTATTTTGTATCAAAATGGGATGCTCATAAAACTTCATGGAAATAAGGTAGTTGAACGGAGAAACAATGAAATCGGCAGTGCTATGGAGATTCAACATTTAAGTGATACATAACACAAAGTTGAGTTTGGTTTGTTAGGTCTCCATTTCAGGTCTACAGCTGTACCTCCCCAGCTTGCTATCTGACCATCGGGACAACTGTGAAAGCTTACCACATCACGAGCAATGAGCTATACAACTGAAAATTCCCAGTTGCTTTCAGTAAAGTGAAGGCAGCATTAAACATCAGCAGTATCAAAATCTCGCCTCTGTCCTTGCAATATAAAACCCAAGTGCTATTTGAGTTTCACAAAACACAAGCTGTGGCAAGTCCTCAGAAAGTGAGAAACTTCAGGTCATAGCAAGGTTTCATAGCTTCACCCAAGAACACCTCTATGAAAAAGCCATAGACCCATATGTAAACAAACATATACATAAACATAGTATATGTATGTATACACACACAAATACATACATACATATAAAAATTATGTATAATTTATATAAAGTGTGCTCATCACCCAGCAGGTGGCACTCATACCACAAGCTCCTGAGGCTGGAGCACTGTGGGAGGCTGTGAGCCTCTACAGGAGGCACCATCTTCCTGAAAGGTAAAACCACCATGGGCATGAAAGTGTGTCCACCACCCTTTTGCAAGACCTGAAGTGTCAAGTCCAGCACCTGGGCCAAAATCCCATTAAGCTTACTGGCCAGGCACCATGTCCATTAATTCCCTCAACAGCTGCAAGACTCCACTGCTGCTAATTTTCAAGTGCTCTTGCAGCCTTTCCAGAAGAGTAGCATTTTGGGGACTGAAAGGGTTGTGGAATATTTTCAACGTAGATGCATCACATTATGACGTCAAGAACAATACAATTAAATGTAAAGCTTCCTTCAGACTTCATCACTACTTTTCTCCATTTAACACACCCAAGTAGCTTTCAATTAGTCCCACTAATAATTTGGGCTTTTGAAGATCTCATGAATGAGCAAATCAGAACTGGCAGAGGAAATGCTGTTTTCCTTTGATTAAAATTGAAGACTTGTTTTCACCCATGACTTAAGCGTCACTATCATATATACATTCTTAATACACCTCTTCTTCATTTGAGTGGTGCTTCAACTTCAGCTGAGTGGGTTTGTTTTTAAAAAAATATTTTCCCTTCAAATTCAATATTCCACCCATCTCCCTTCCCTCTTTAAAAAAAAAAAAAACAAACAAAAATCAGTTTAGAAGCATCAATTTGAAAACATCAGCTCTGCATGGAGCAGTGTTATCTCCTGTAAGAGAATGCCTCGTGTCAGATTGAAAGATGCCTTTCCAAGGTCATTTCATGTTCCAATGGGTTTGTTATGAAGTTGTGGAACGGCAGATAAGGTTGCGCAAGATAGTAAAGTGCCTTCCTAAGCTCATTCTGGGCAGTAATGTGCAACCAATATTTGAGCAAGGGACTTCTATAGCATTTACCTCTGAAAGAAACTTCATATGCTGAGATAAATGCTCCTGCAGGCAGGACAGGAGTAGTACTGAGATACCGATAATCTGTTTTCCTGCTATCTCGCAATTAAAAAAAAAAAAAGCCACAGAAAAGGCCATTTTCTTGACAAATTTACATTAACTGCACATGTTTATGGCACTTGGCAAAGGTTGGGGGCGGTTCTAGGAACATTAGTGGGTATCTCTTCAGGAAGTTTTGTTGAAATACATGAGCCTTTGTAATAATGATAATTTGACGTTAAAAACTGTTCAATTCAGAATCAATAGTGATGCCTCCAAGTTATGAGAAAAAAGGAAACCAAAGTAGCTCCCTATTAGGTACCAGGGCTAACAATTTCCAAGGTTAAAAAGGAAAAACAAAACAAAACAACACAAAGCACATCTAAGAATGTTTCTTTAAAAGTCTTGTAGTTACAGTGTGAGGAATAATGATCCAGTGTTTTCAGACTGCTTCTAATATAGCCCGAAAATGGAGGAAACCATATAACAGTATCCTCTTAGCAAGCTTTTAATACTGCCTGAGCCTATCCCAAACTCTGAAAGAAGGTAAGCATCTGGCAGCACACCGAATTGCGTGCCACCATTTCAGCCGTCATACCAGGAACTAAATCCTTCCCTGGAAAGAACAGGGGAACAAGCATATGAACTCCAGACAGACAGAGGAAAAAAAAAATCCTTCTCATAAATGGTTAGCTACATCTTAATAAGGTTTAAAGCTTGACGAAGGATCACCAATTTGGGATCCAAAAATGCAAGCACTTGGCATTGAAACGCCCCTAGGAAAGGGGTGTTGGGGGGGTGGGGGTGGTGTTTTTTCAAGTCCCGAATGAGCATTTTGGGGGTCCAACAGCCTGTCATGAAAAATTAGAAAAATGGCCACACAGCACTGAACTGAGCACAAAATGCAGAATTTCGGTGCTTCCAGTTCTGCATTGCACCCTGCACTCCCAGCCCCAGCATTCCCACATTCCCACACGCTCCCAAGCAGCCCCGGCGCCCCTCCACACCGCTTCCCGCTGGCGGGGAGCGTGGGACCACGGATCCCAAAGCCCCATCTGCAACCACTCCCGGGGCTCTATTACTACTACTTTTAATTTTCCTGCTGGTATCACTTTTCTAATGAGCTGCTGTTACAACAGAAATGTAAATGCCGCCGGCTGAGTAGTTCTGGGGGTTTTTAAACATCCGAAAAGGTACAGAAAAGGGGGTACCTTTCTTATGAGGGCACCTCATAAATACCAGCTACTAAACATTGTTAACGCTAAAGACGCACTGACCCCGCCGGCCGCCCGCAAAACCTTGCGGCTTCATCAGGACTGGCCCCAAGCCTACACTAAACCACCCCAAAAACGGGCTTCAGCACCGGCTGAGCTTACCAGCAGATGTTCCCCCGGCCGCGCTCCAGCCTGCGCAGCGCAGCGCGGCGCAGCTCGCCCCGTCCGTCCGTCCGTCCCCCCCCGCCTTCCGCAGCCGCCCCCGCCGCGCACCGCGCAAAGCCCCTAACTTTGCGGCCGCCGCTGCGCACCAGCCCTCCGGGTGGATCTTCCGCGGGAGATGCCGCGCTCCGCGGAGGGGAGAGAGGCGGGAAGGGCGGCTGAGGGACAGGCTCCCGCCTGCGGCACTCCCGCCTCGCACCGCCCGGCCCCGCGCATCCCGCACGGCCCCGCGGGCGGCGAGTCCGCTCCGCCGCCAGGGAGGGGGCGAGCCCTGCCCGAGGGCACCCCGAAACGACCCACGGCGCGGGGGTGGGTGGTACACGACGACGGGACGGACGACGGGACACCCCAAACAGCCAAAAGCAAAAAGGCGGAGGGGGGGAAAGGAAAACGGCGAAGAGGCGACCCGGCGCCGCAGACCCGCGGCCCCCCCCCGCGCAGCGGCGCGGAGCGGTGCGCAGCGGCACGGCGCCCCACGGGGGCGGCCGGGGCAGCGCACGCCCCTCGGCCCTCCCCGTTGACCTCAAGCCAAGGACAGCTCGGCGGTCCCGCTGCGCATCGCGACCCGGCGGGGCGTGCTGCGCTGCGCCGGGCCGGGTCGGGCCGGGCGGTGGCAAGGGCGGCCCGGGGAAGCGAGGGGAGCGGGGGCCGGCGGCTCCTCACCTGAGCCGGCCCCGGGAGGTGTTTTCCGCCGCCGCCGCTGCGGGAGGCGCCCCCTCCTGCTCTCCGCCGAGAAAGCTGGCGCGGACAGCCGCGGCCCGCCGAAGTTACGCGCTGCCGCGGAGCCGGGCTCCCACCTGCAGCGCCCGGCAGACTCCGGCAGCCGGTACGGCTCGGCTGGGCTCGGCTCGGCTCGGCTCGGCACCGCGCGGCTCGGCCCGCCCCCCCCGGCTCCCGATTGGCGGCGCCGCCGCCACCGCCCCGCCTCCGCCCTCCCGGAGCGCCCGCGGGGGCGGCCGCGGCGCGGGGCCGCCCGGGCGGCGGTGGGCAGCGGGGGCCGAGCCCCCTCCGCCCGCGGAGCTGGGGGGCGGGAGCAGGTGAGGAGCGGTACGGGGCATCAGCTCCTCCTGCCCCCCACCCCCGCCCCCCACCCCTTTTTTTTTGCCCTTTCTTGGGGGGGGGGGAAGGGAAAATGATAAAAGCGGTTCCGTGCCGTTACTTTGTGCCATCATTTCGTGCCATTAGGCACGTGAGGAGCCCGTTGCCACGGCCGGCGCTGAGCGGCTGCGAGGCAGGCGCTGCCGCCGGGTCCGGACTAGTTGAACACGGTCGTTAAGTCCCGGAGGAGGCGGCGGTGGCCGGGCAGGGTGTCACACACAGGGTGAGCGCTCCCTCCGCGACAGACCCGGGGAAGCCACAAACTTCTTTGCAACAGCTGAAGGACGGGGCCAGGTGAGCGGCCTCAGGGCTTCCTGAGCAACGCTGCCCGCCAGAAAACCCAAGCACCCCATCCTTTCGCTCTCCTTCCCTCAACAGCCCAGAGCAATTGCCTGCTTTTCTTGTTTAAATTACGAGTAGCCCTTGCACCAGTGTGCTCTAGAGACACAGAAGGACAGCGTATAGCAGGTGTGGGACAGAAAGGAGAGTACAGCTGCACTGGTGGGAGTGTGAAAAGACAGTTTCCAGGTAGTGGGAATCCCCCTTTGGGTTTGGGAGCAACCACCCTGAACCTCTGGAGAAGTGAGGTCGCAGGTCTGCGAACACAACTATCCCAGGATGGGAAATCCTCAGCCACATTCGGAGGTGATGGGGATACTCCCGCGGAAGTGAGAAACTTCCTGGAGAGAAGCACACCGAGGAAGAACCAGAACCTCTCAGGGCTGACTTGTCTTGGGCAAAGCGGTTGTGAGGTATCCTGCCAGGCGGCGGGAAGAGTGTTCCTAGGCCAGCCGCTTTGGGTGTCATGCCTAAGTCATTAACGCCAAGATTATACCTGACCCTGCCGAGGTCTGTAGGTCACGACGAGGCTGACTTATCCCCTGTGGGAGGCAGCCAGAATCGCCGCATTTAGAAAGCCTGTCGGCTACGCAGGGCCGGCGCTTAACGCCCAGCAAATCCTGCTGTCCGGCGGTGGAGAAGGCCGTCTCCCTTCCCGGAGCCGAGTGGCAGGAGCAGGCAGGATCCCTCCCAAATGACGCGGTGCAAGGCTGTGGTAGGAAGAGCTGCGGTGTCCCTTGGCGCTCGGCCAGCAGCGCCCGCTGGCACCTCTGCCTGAAGTTTGCCCGTGGTGCAAATTATTGCTGAAATCTACCACGCGTAGTCTTAAGAGTTCAAAGGATACCCGTGGGGGGAGATCTCCTTGTGAGGGGGGCACGGGGTGCCAGCCACCAGTGGCAAAGGTTGCAGTTCCAACGAGGAAATTTTTGCTCAGCATGCAAGATAATTTTCTGCGATAAGTTATGCTTAGGTCGGCTCAGCAAGAACATACTGCTATCAAAGGGAGTTGTGTGGCAAGCAGATTTCCTGGCTGCCTGCATTTTTTATTTTTTTTTAACTGGGGAGCTATGTACAGTTATTGACTTTTACTGCTTTTCAAATTGATATGCAAGACGTGATGGGCTCAAAGAAGCCAGAGGCAAAAATTTAGTTAAATAGCCTGATTTGGTTTTTCTGCTATTTGGCAAAGCGTTCACAGAAACTAAAGTCCCAGTTCTATGGCAGGATGCACAGGATGGGGTGAGGGAGCTGGAACTCGGCCCTGGCCGATGCATCGGCAGACATCCACCAGCTGAGAGCCGGCAGCGTCACAGCGGGGACACGGCTCCGGCTGGGGACGGCGAGGCCAGGCTTCCCAGCTGGAGCAGGGCTGCAAGGTGAGGAGAAAAGCTGTGAGCAGGAAAGTGGCCTCGGTTGTGCCACGCAGATTTCCACTGGCTATCGCGGAAAGGACTGATGGTGCACCCCATGGTATAAGGGGTTTCTTACCTTTGCTAAGGACGAGGGGGGCTCTGGGAAGAACCCAAGTGTGTAGAAAAAGTGTTATAAAACGAGTGCTAGGGGCGGGAAGGCTCCCAGGGGAAGCTGGTGCTCTGCAATGGATGGCAGCAGGTACCTGGGGCTTTAGGGAACTGGCTTCAGGCAATTCGGAAGCAATTGCCCAGCCTCGTTTTATTGGACAAAATGGCTGAAGCATATTTTGTTCCGCTGATGTGGGAAAAGGCTGCGCCAGTCCCTGTCGGGGAGGCATTAATTAAAGGAACTAATGGCGAGTTCCTAAAATATCCATCGGAGTGATCAGGATGTCTGCTGAGAGAAATCTGACTTGCTGGGCTTCAAGTTGTGCCAAGTCATTGTGTTCATCAGGAAATGAGAGTGTTCTGGGGCAGGTAAAACAGAAATAAATCACACTGACCCTCCTCTGGTACTTTCTGCTTGTATTTCCAAAGCCGTGTTTCAGAGGGTGGCTTACATACATTCGTTACGTATTTGCTTAATAGGCTGTAACAGCTCTGAGGCATTTTTTTGCTTATATTGTGGTTAATGCTTTTAGCACGTTGTATAGGAGTCTCTCATTACTAAAATCACCGTCCTAAGCACCCCTCTCTGAAATTCCCCTGCTAAGGATCCCTCGCAGAGGCTGCATTAGAAGAATGTTAATCTGATTTACGGTAACCCGGCATGACAACTTGTGGTAATAGGTGATATAAAGTTGAAACCTTGCGACAGAGAGGACATTCGTCTCTGACCGTGATGTGAATGTGGAAGCCCCAGGGGGCTGGCTCGGGAGAGTGCAGAGCCTGTGAGCGCGGGGTGATGAACGAGGGGAAGTATTTACAGCATCACTCTAAAGAGCCATTTACACCAGAGAGCATCATTATTTCCACACATATCAGTACTTCCTAGTGTGGGCTGGCCTCATATATCCAAACTTTTATGGGCCCGCCGTATTATTTGTGTGGCAGTGGTGGTTTTTTTACTTTAATGAACCTAATTAATAATGCTTCATCTGCCACTGCTTATTAACACGCTGCTGGGAGAGCAAGTGGTGGGAGAGGAGTGCCTGGCGGTCACTGGTCTTCAAACTCTGAAGGAGGAGTCCAGCCCCTCTCCAGCTCCATGCTCTGAGGAAGAGGCCAGAGGCGCAGATTTACCATTAATTTTGGGTTCACATAAAGGAGTAATAAATACCATAGTAATATACTATGCAGACGGCATTTTCTCTGTGGAAAGACCTTTTCGAATGGTCTCTGTGGCCCCACCATCACTGGCACACCAGCTGGCAAGGCTGGCTCCTGGCATCCTCTGCCCCTCAGGCATACCCTGCAGACCTTCCACCATGGCGCGGATCCTCGCTTCCGTGCAGTGCAAACCAGTTCCTGAAAAGTTTTCTGGTCCAACAACTTACCTGCTTACAGCAAAATCCAAGAGCACTTGTTCAAATGCTCCATTTCCAGTAAATGAAACTATACACCACGGAAACAGCTTTGCCCATGCCTGGTCATTTTAAATCGATGGGGTTTGTTAGAGGGGCCAGGGCAGTGTTTGTTATAATTTGCCAGTCCCTGAGGACTGCTTTTGAATTGGAGGCCGTTATTATCTGAGATTAGAGCTATCCACAGCTTTATTTTTATACTATCATCAGCGCACATGATGTTTAAAAGACAAAAAGACAGAAAGAGGCAGCATCCCTGCCCCAGAAAATATACGGTTTGGGGACTGAAACAGATTTATTGAAATCAATGTGCACTTTATCATTGATTTCTTTGTGCACTGAGGCCTCCTCTAAAGCTTGACAGCTTTTTCTTGTAAAGCTGAAATGAGACTAACATGAAGTATCAAGCCCGAGTAGTTTGATATGGTACTTCTCTCTCTCAACTTCTGAGACACCGCAGAATTACTTTTATTTAAAAATACGTTTATCACATTCACTGAAAGTGCCCAGGCTGCCTAAAACAATACAAAATGCATACAAAATTCAATTTAGCATTGGCAGGGGACTTGACCAGATGATCTAACTGGTCATTTATAGCTAGCTATGACTGTAATTACATGTCCACATCATGCCATCTAATATGGTAAATTCATCCTACACCGTATTTTCATTCAGTGAAAGGAATTTATTTTAGCATCATTCTTTCCCCATGTCACAACACCAATTTTTCACTGTTGATAAGAAAATGTCATTTTTTGTTAAAAAATTGCAAATGATAGAGCCATTGCTATGTCACCTGAGCTTTACTTGTTTATTGATTGTCTCCTTATTTAGTGAATAATTTCTATGAATTTCAGGATAATAACAATCTGTAGTGCATATCTATCAATTTGTACAGAAAAAACTTTAAATAAATTACTGTGAATTAGGATCTCATCATATGAAATGCTGTTTTTGCAGCATCCATAGCTTGACCCCTAAAAAGAATAGCAAGAAATACATTATCTGACTTCTTAAGTGGACTGACAGCCTTCTACAATGAGGTGACTAGCTTGGTGGATGAGGAGAGCGGTGGATGTTGTTTACCTTGACTTCAGTAAGGCATTTGACATTGTTTCCTAGAAGACCCTCATAGATAAGCTGATGATACATGGGTCAGATAAGTGGACAGTGAGGTGGACTGAAAACTGTCTGAATGATCAGGTCCAGGGGGTTGAGATCAATGGCACAAGGTCTGGTTGGGGGCAAGCCACTAGAGGTGTACCCAAGGGCTCAATGTTGGGGCGAACACTGCATAACATCTTCGTTAATGATCTGGCTGATGGGGCAGAGCGCACCCTCAGCAAGTTTGCAGATGAGTCAAAACTGGGAGGAGTGGCGGATACACCAGAAGGTTGTGCTGCCATCCAGAGGGACCTCAACAGGCTGGAGAAATGGGCAGATAAGAATCTTACGTGGTTCAATAAAGAGAAATGCAAGGTCCTGCAACTGGAGAGGAACAACCCCAGGCACCAGTACAGGCTGGTGACTGATCAGCTGGAAATCAGCTCTTCAGAGAAAGACCTGGAGGTCCTGCTGTACAAGCAGCTGACTGTCAGCCGGCGGTGTGCCCTTGCTGCAAAGGTGGCCAATAGTATCCTGGGCTGCATTAGGAAGAGTGTTGCCAGCAGGTCAAGGGTGGCGACCCTTCCTCTCTGCTCAGCACTGGAGAGGCCACAGTCGGAGTGCTGGCTCCAGTTCCGGGCTCCCCAGTACAGGAGAAATACGGACTTACTGGAGAGAGTCCAGCAAATGGCCCTGAAGATCATTAAGGGACCTGAGCTTCTGAAGTATGAGGAGAGGCTGGGAGAGCTAGGACTGTTCAGCCTGGAGAAGAGCAGGCTCAGGGGGATCTTCTCAATGTGTATCAATACCTGATGGGAGGGAACAAAGACAAGGGAGCCAGCGTCTTTTCAGTGGTGCCCAGTGCCAGGACAAGAGGCAATGGGCACAAATTAAACCACAAAAAATTCCATCTGAACACAACCTCCCCCTGCTTTTTACAGTGATGGCAATCAAACACTGGCACAGGTTGCCCAGTGAGGTTGTGGAGTCTCCCTGCTTGGAGATATTTAAAAGCCATCTGGACATGGCCTTGGGCAACCTGCTGTAGGTGGCCCTGCTTGAGCAGGGGGGTTGGACCAGATGACCTCCATAGGTCCCTTCCAACCTCAGCCGTTCTGTGATTCTGTGACTAATTCAGATACCCCACAGAGCAGCACTCTTCCTGCTTCTCAATGAGAAAACAGCAAAATAGTCCAGTGAAATTCCATTTTCTGACTTTGATGAAAGAAAATATGTTACGCATCATTAACAGCATACCAGCATATTAAAACCATATTATGCTTGTAAAATAAAGAACATTTTTTTCATCCATTGCCATCAAATTGATGTCTGCATTAATCTGAAAAAATAAATAAATCCACATGGATCTCCCAATTAGTGATGCAAAGCAGGTATATTCTTTAGTTTGAAATCAAAATATTTCTGTTCAAAGTTTGGGATGGAACATGTACACTCCCATGTTGCAAATTAAAACAAATTAGACAATTTCCAATCAGAAACCTATGTCCAGATGAAGGAGATGGCAGTATCACAGATTGGACATTCTGCCCTATAATGGCTCATCAGTCCAGGCCAAAAGTGCAGTAAAACCAGAGAAACATCTGTCGTTGGTCTGGTTGACCTATACAAGCAAGAGGCATATTGTGTTGTTGGACAGGACTGGTGGCTGCCTGCAAGTGTGAAGTCTGGACAATCACAGACCACACTGAAGTGGAAGGGCATGCTGACCGTCTTTCTTTCAAACAAAATGAAAGAGAAATTAAAGCCTCATTTGTTTAGTGGTAATTGAAACAAGACGAGCCACCGCCCAAGGTGCAACACAATATAGGAAGGCTGGTTTGGAAGCTTGGCCCTGTGGCTAGAGGGGTTTCACTGGAAATTGGTTGCAAAACCAGGAAACAGGGCATTGATTTGGTTCAAGCTCTGTGTTAGCTTCTGGGTGGAAAGAAGCACAAAGCAAGCAGGCAGCCGGACAGGCAGAGTGTGTGGTGTGTGTGTGGCCCCAGAAAGGTAGCCAAGAATAAATGACTTTTTTTTCTTTCCAGCCCTGAAAAGCCTGGAGAAAGACCTCACAAACAAGAAGGCGGCTTCTAATTGTACAGTCCTCCTGTGTTTTGGCGGAAAAAATATTTATATTTTAACAAACAGGTTTTACCTGACTCGTAAAAACAATTTCGGCTTGAGGCGACCCTAGAACTCTGCGAACTTTGGCTTCCTGCAAGGAGCAGCCTTATCTAACTGCAACATCATATAACCTACAGCGCTTAAATCAGTCTCCCATAAAGTCGGCTAGCGTCCCATCCCGCTATCAATTACAACTCTTCTTGCAAAACAGTCTGAAAAAGATGTGTATTACAGCCTTGGAGCTATACAGCTTCTCCCACAAAGTTATGAAACCTTTCTTCCTTTAGGGATAAACAGTAATGCAACATCTAATTTGTATGAATATCTCTTTCAGCTGCTTAAATACTTCCAGCCTGATGAATTTTTTAAGCTGTTCGGATTTCTCTGAATGTATTAATCTTCCACACCTGTTATTTTAGTGTAAACAGTGGATCATGCCATGCTACTAGTGTTTCACATTTCCTTCTGTGCTTTTTGAAGGTTCACAATTTGACAGCTTTTTCAAAATGGTAAAATATTAGTCAACTGTCCTTTAGATGGTTCTCCAGGTAAGGTTTTAACGCTGGATGGTCTGTGGCATGAAAAAAACCCCCAAACACGTGCTGACAAAAACCCCCTCTTATCTGACTTCAGCTGTTCAGTCTACTCGTGGTTCTTGTCAAACTGAGAATTTGCAGAAATGAGTAATAGTGCATGGACTACTGCTTGTTGTTGCCAACTCCTCGTCTCTAAATGCGATGCCATTTGTGTACAGAGCTATCCAGATGTGTGTCGCAGCTTGATTTCCTGGGGCTGTCTGTGGAAACGCTTCAAGAGAAGCAGTGCTCTCTACCCCAGTGACATGATAAATCCCTTCAGGATGCTACATAGTACCGGAGCAGCAAAGCTTTATTACATTTGCCTTAAATGTGTCCCTTTTCAGTTTGTCGAAAAGCCATCCTCTCATGAACAAGATCATGAAGCCCACAGAAAATGCTTTTTGTCATGTCTGACTGAACCCTTTTTAATTTGACAGTGGAAATTGTGGTTCTGTAGTCTGAGCTGTTTGTTTGTAATCTGGGCTTTTTCACTGATACAACAGAAATAGCTCCAATTTGAAGGTGAAAATTCTAGCCTGCATTTCTGTGCCAACGCTCACAGAAGAAGTCTGGCAACACAGGGGGACAGAAATGTATGCCTTAATCCTCTGAATGAACAGGTGCTCTCTTAACTCTTAACATGAGTTAAAGACAGATGAATATTTATTTGGAATATTTATGTGGCATATCCCCTATCGGTCCCTGCCTCTCACTACCCTGTTCCAAGGCTAAGGACTCAGATACCCAAAGCACAGCATGGCAGCTTCCCCATTTTTGTCTTCTCGTGCACTCAATTGGTGGAAGTGGAGGGAAGCTCGTGGGAAGAGCTGAGGTGGGAAGTGTGCATAGCCCTTGGAGGTGGGAGGTAAGCCTTGATACATAGGGAGAGGGGAGGAGAGACGGATTCAGATCCTCCTGACCTTGGGATGAGCTTACAGATTGCAATCTTACCAGCATTTGGAAGTTGCAGATCCCCTTGCTTTTGACTCCTCTCTTGTTTTTAATTTTTTTTTTTTTTTTTTTGACAATGTGCAGTAGTGGGGGTTTATAATTGCACTTTGCTATAGCAACCGTACCTGTGTTTTAGCCCTGGTGCAGCACTGGGAGCTAGAACCACAGTGCGGGACCTCCAGCTCCTTGTCCCGGGGTGGATTTCCCATGGAAGAGCTGGGCTGTGGGGGCAGTCCCTGCTTTTAGCCTTGCATCATGCAGGGCGAACTCCCTGTTGCGAGGGCTTGTGCACACTGCTGCTGGAAATGTCCCCTGCCAAGGCTGCCTCCTTTGTCTCAGTTTGGGTAGATGGGCTGGGAATCAGAGCTGGTGCCAAGGCAGGCGCCATGATTTATGGGGCTTGCCCCGCTCTGCTCACCCTGTGCTCTCCCTCTCGCAGTCCCTGGCCACATCTCCAGGTGGGTGGTCCTCAGAGGACAGCCCAGTCCTGCCTCTGGCCAGACAGGCACTGTGTCTGCTGACATAGGTGGGCTAGGATGGACATGGAGAGCCAGGTCCAGCTGTAGGTAAGGCTGGTTTTATTTCCGTGTGAGCTGCCACAAGCCTAAGAAGACATTTAGCAGAGCATGCTCATGTAGCTGCCGTTTTACTATTTTCTTCTAAAGCTTAGGCTTTTATAGCGGAGAAAGTAAAGATGACAAGTGAGCTGAAAACATTCTCAGTATCAGAAAATTTGTAAAGGTGCTTCCTGACAGCCTTTATATTTTGACTATGTCATTCCTCTATGACATTTACAGTTACTGTGACAGTTACTATTACAACCCTTTAGGTTACTGTATGTGATTTTACAGCACGGATCATGTATTGATTACAAAAGGACCATTGCACATATGTAAGATCAATAATCTGTAGAGCATGCTATATTAAAAAATAAAAAATAAAAAATGCTTGAAGCAGCGCTAACGGACTTACACATGTTTTCAGACCATACTGTTCTCCCTGATTGGCCCACAGATTTCAAATTCCAGAGAGGGAGGGTTAAACCTCCTGACAGCTGCAAAAGTTTTCACAAAAGCAAGTGGTACGTGTATCATTAAAAAAATCCAGAAAATTAGTCCAGCCCCTTCACAGTAATGACTGAAAGGAGGAGATAATAATTCCTTAGTGAGATAATGTTTGTCTCCGGTGAGTATCAATGTGGAATCTTTTTTTTAATTTAATTTTCAATTTTAAATAAAGGGATCAAAACTAATGATTAAAAAGGACCTCACATAGGCTTCTTACTTATTATAGAAAGAGATTATTAACATTCATGAGGGCCCTACTTAAAACACAAAAGACTTTAAATGAGCTGAAGGATGAAGTAGATCCTGCAAACAATAGGTAACACATTAAGAAATATAGAATAGCATCAATTAGCTCAGTAACTACAAATATGTTGACATATTTGGCTACTTCTATACAATTTATTAACTCCACACACTAAAATCAAACGCACACAACTGCAGAAGCAGCAAAATGGATATATCTAAGTTCAGTTCCTCTGACACAAGTAGCACCTTTCTTAATCATATGAGTGGAGGAAAAAAGCTTTTCATAACTGAGGCCATAATTTTTCAAATGTTGCTGGAAAGACAGTGAATCTGTAAGTAAAGGATACAGCTTGTCCACTTTTGAAACTTGGCCCAACAGAAGACAGCTATTAGCTTTACTTATGATTTCCAGCATGAATATTAATGTGGAGACTAGGTGTAAAAAAAATCTAACCACGCAGCAAACCCCTACCCTGTAATTAGTGTGCTTTTTATGAGTAAGACTGAATGTTCATCACTTATGGTCATCACTTCAGTAAGGCAACTGAAAAGAGCATGTGAAGAGCAGCAGGATTGTATCCTGGGATATTAACAGTGCAGGAAGGGTCACATGTCTTCTGACTTCAGAGTGTTACTTGTATAAAGACTAAAGAATATGTAAAGTCCTTAAAGAATAAAAATGAATCTACATTTCCATGTATGTATTATTTTAGTGAAAGCTGTAATTTTTTCTACAAGTTATTTATGGCATTTTGTCCCGCTACACTATACCTTACACAGATATTCTAGCAGGCTGTCTTGCTTGCAATGGTTAAAATTAATTTCGTCAGTCTGTTTTTCACAAACAAATTTATGTGCTAAAAATCTTTCCCAGCTGCTTTCGACCACACCTGCCCATACTGTGCCATACACGCCATGTGCCAGAGTTGTGAGTAGTGTAAATGGGTGTACGGCACTGATTTCGGTGGGGCCTCGGTGATCCGCCCCAGCAGAGAGCAGAACCTGACACACATGCAGGAAAATACAAAGCGTTAAAAGTGTGATCAGCAGTTTGAGAAGAAGGTCAACTGTGTGTTTTATGTGTCACCATTTCTCTGATAAGCCTGTGGCTGTGCCAGTTCAGAGGACGTACTGTGCCTTCAAAATTAATATTACAGTCAGACTCATCATTTAGCATTTATGCCGTGACCTTTCAGCTTGATAAGAGAAACTTTCACATTTTTATGTTATTTACAAAACTGTTTTTAATATGTTTTACATTCTTTTGCTAACATGATATGTGGTTTTATTCCTTGAGCACCTTGCTTGGTAAAACATCTAAAATAACAAAATTACTTTTAAACATAACCATTAAGTGCTCCCCTGAATTAGAACATTATTGACTAAATTTCATGCCTATAATAAAGCTAATAAAGTAGGTTACTGGAGCAGGATTTGAGATTTTAATTCAGATTTATAATAAGACAGAAGGAAAATGGCTAATGGATATTGACTACCAAAGGTTACTGTGATGAAAGATAAAGGCTGAGAGACAGTTCAATCAGCACGACGGTGCTGAGAAACTTTTCCTCACACTGAAGATGAATTTGTGATACTATGGATTGCTCCATCCTAAACAGGATAACTTTTCCCAAATCTTAGGTGGAAACTTTTAATTTATATTGCATTGAAACATTCTACATTGATACCAGATGTTTGTAGGAATTGCATAATTCTTTGTTCATTATCCTTTGTAAAGTAAATCACTATACAAAGAATAAATCCTATGGAATAACTTTACCATGAAGTAACAAAGGTGTTGCAGTAGAAGTAACAGTAAAAGTTCAACTCAAACAAATTTTGTTGTTGCAGAAATGCTTCTTCTGAAAAATGAAAATACTTTTGACTGAACTCCAAAATGGAAAAAAAAATCAATAGCATTCATTGGCAAAACCATTCCATGTATTAACAGGGGAGGAACGACTCAGAATTAAAGATTTGACAGCATAAACTCAATATTCTTAACTTCAGAATTCTATAATTAAAATCCTAGATTTATAACCTCAGTCCTACAAACATATCTATAGCAAATGCTATCAAAAACCAATACGATAAACTAGGATTTTTATCTACTCCTCAGTTTAACTGTATTTTGGTCTAGAAAATATTACGATTCCAGAATGAAAATAGTGCCTTGGGACTGTAGGTATAATCTGTTTTATCTTGCTTATGGGCAGGAAACCATCAGCAATTGCTCCTAAAGTATATTTCAAATTTTTTTCTAGTCTGTGACTGGCCAATGTGGCTGATATGGATACTGATGGCTGAGCTCAGACTTGAGAGAGGTGGATATCATGCTATCAGACTCAAATGCAATTTCCCTCACTGTACCCCAGGCCCAAGCAAGGTCCCAGTCAAAAATTAATCCTGTGGAAAAATCTTAAACCTCCAGGCTGTGAGACATGGGTTTGGACATCTCCAGTTCTCTTTGGACAGTAACCCTTGAGGAGTGAAGAGTTGCGGGAACTGCTTGGCACAACCAAATGCATCCTGCAGACTTCATACTTAGGGCCATCTCCCACATGGGTGTAATAGGAGGGAACATTTCTAGGTTCCCACATCAGCATTTTGGACATAGAGAGGTAAGGAATGTTTCCAAACACTGCACGTGCTTCCAGCAAAATGGAAAACTCTATCTTCTCTGGTTAATAAGCAAACAGCACATCTGAGTTAACACTTACCAGGATGGTGATGACTCCTGTGCTTAGTTCTTATCTTAATATTTTTTTCTGAATAGAAATAGAAATAGGGCCATTCTCACTAGTCTAGATTAATTCCACCTTGTAAAAATGATAACAAAATAGCATTTGTTATGAAATTGAAATGAATTAATAAAATGAATCTGAATTCTCTTTACTAGCAGTTTAGGCAAATACCGCGAGGTACTTGATAAATTTCTGTTCCTTAGCTGTTACAAATGCTACTGTTTATTTTTTTCAAGATGGCTTTCTATGAATATTTTGCAATATTTATTTAAGAATGATGTTTCCATAAAAATTTCCACCAGTGAACTTTTGTACTGCTGGTTAACACAAACACGAGGTTTTTGAGAATCAAACTTGCCTCCAAGTTTAAGAAACAGCCATTGAAATGCCTCATCTTTCCAGCCATTATTTGCCTTTCTTTTTCCTAAAGCCTACCTCAATCAATTGAACTCTTGCAAATGGCCCCTTTGCAGTGCACTGCAGAGCCCTCTTGGCCTGGGGATAACTCTAGAGCTGCCTACAATTATCTCTGAGTGGCTTCAGCTTCCAGGCTGGCACCTAAGAGAGGTAAATATGACTCATCTACTTTCCGGCCAGCATTTTTTGCTCCTTGCAAAATAAATGATGCAGTAACTATCATAATTCCTCTAATTTGTACAACTAAGCAATTTTTTTTTAAGTATGTAATTTGTATTATATATTTTATGTATATGTTTATTCACATGGAAAGAAAGAAAATTGGGCAAAAAAAAAATCCCTTTTAAGTTGCTGAACAAAGTACACAGGTGGAAGAAAAAGCACATTCATTCTGTTTTTTGATTAATAGACCATTTGCAGGAAGAAATACTATATTAGAACAAATTCTATACCAGGTAACAGAAACTTTCTTTGTTAAAAATTTCTCATATTTTTAATGAAAATAGTTTTCAAAGTGCAAACAACATCATATTGCTTATGCAAACTATTCGAGCTAAGTGAAGGACTTTTCAAAGAGTCTCCAAATCCTTTTTTCACTTTAGCAAAGACCTCTACCATTGGTTTGATACTCTTTTTATGGATGAAAACATTATTCAAGAATGAGAAATGTTTCCATTGAAATCACTTATCAAATAATAAGCCATTAGCTTGTTTTCTTTCTGGAAAGGATGATGCCAAATAAATTACTTTTATTATAGGTCAAATATCACCAGCACTGAGAGCCTTGGACATAGTTTTTAAATGCCTCAGTGGATCTATAGCAATGCACTTTCTACTGCTGAGGAGTTCTGAGATCCCAGCTCATCAAAATGTATTTATTCAGCTCAGCTTACCCATTCAGCTCCAGTTCAGGCCCCCTCTTCACAGGAGGAGAACTTCAGTGAAGAGTCAGAGGACACAGGAACAAAGAGAAGGGTTTTGTTTGTTTGTTTATAATTCTCCTTTGTGAGATCCCCCAGGAGTAAAAAAGAGAATAGTTCACAGTCTGGTAAGATCAGAACAGCAAAAGTATTTGCAGCATGGCACACAATAAAGCACTGCTTACTTGGCAATACTGTACTCCCAGCCAGCATCATCCTGTGAGACTCTCAGATCAGCTCCAGACCCTGCCAAACTTGCTTCGAGAGCTAAGATTCCCCTCACCTCCAGAGACTTTTCTTCCCTGGAGAGCCTTAAGAGACTGATGCAAAACAGACTTGACCCTCTACAGAATATCTGGTTATATTTCTAATTTTTTCCTTTATGGATGGGTAGATTTTTAGATACTACTTTAAAATTTGAGGCTCGTTTTCATTCCCAGTGACAATGTTCATATCCCAGTAAATTTGTATTTATTTTACAAGCCTGTTTTCTTTAATCATGTCATGGAGCAGACCACTAATCCTCTCCTTCTGGATGGCTGCGGTGAGACCACACACGTTCTCCGCTCTGAGCACTAGCAGACTGGGAAGAGATGAGAAGACAGAGCAAGAAAAAAATACCATTAGAAACCCAATGCTGCTTCCATCTGAATTGTTCTCATATGGTTCCTCACCAAGCCTGCAAACTTCAGGATTTTTGGTCTCTGTGGCCTGGCTATCAATCCTTTTTTTTTCCATTGGTTTATCATTCCAAAAGTGATGGCAATGCTGCATCCAAAGAGCTATCAATTAGCCCTTGGAGGTAGTCCAAAACAACCAGTAGCTCACTCTATACTTTTTGGTTAAGAGGCACTAAGATCAGAAAAGGATGTATTGAGCTGATAAGCCTGAGTGAATTAAGGGCCTCTGTGGAGCACCTAACGAGAGAATTTTTGAAGTGCAGTACGCCAGTTATATGGAGGGATGACACTGATGGGAAATAAAGTCTCTGTATTAAAGTGCTCATTGATTGGTTAGTTCCAAAAGCACAACTAGGATCTATTTTGAGCACAAAATGGGTACTTGTCCAAACTATGCTTTCCCTATTTCAAGCAAGTTGGCAAGCTGGAAAAGTTTGGCAAAACTACACAGACTGTAGTGGCATCCTTTTTAAAGGGAACTGCACTTTGAATTTTAAACTCACCTATAGATGATTCTGAGAAGAAACTGGTGTTTCCTGATTTGAAACCACAAAGCATTCAGCTTGATTTTGACAGCAGTGATATTGCCTAAAGGAGAAACAGACTGTGGTAAGTTGTCCTGCCTTGACATAAAAAAATCCCTTTTATCTTCCTGTCCAAGATGCCATCATCAGGGAGACATCTTTTGTAACATGGGTCTCACCTGAACATCTGGAAAGAAAGCTATAGTTCGGACACCTGGTTGTTCAGTTTGCACCATCTGTGTAGTTCCTGGGGCAGATGTTTATGCATCTACTGATGCAAAAGACACTGGAGAATCAGTCTGAAAGTGTCGTCAACTATCCCCATCTCTGCAACATGGCTGGTGACATTCACATTAAATGTGTTTTGCCATCAAGAATTCAGATATGGTCTTTCTCTTCAGGACTGTAACTGTAGCTCCTAGTCTTACCTTAAACCCATGATTTTTAAAGATAAATTCTATAAAATATTTTGTTATTTTATGGACTCTACAAGCACTCAGAGAAGTGATGGCTTGCAATGCATGCTCCCCATGGTGGCTGCTGGTGGCCCCGTGGGGGTGGAAGCCCTGTTTACAGATTCTTCAGGTTGCAGTTCTTAATTTGGGCACCTTCCTCTGCCAGCATCTGAAGTTAGGTGTCTGTGCCCTTCCTCAAATAACCTTGTCTGCCTCTCCTATTGACCAATTTATTTAGCATCAGAGGTGCTTGGGGCTGAGATTCACTAGTGGCATGGCCAGAATCATTCACCCACTGGCCACAGGCATGTTCAGGAGCTGTTTGGCATCTCAGCCTGCCCCAGGCGCAAGACTTGCTTTGGCACATGAGCTGCTATGCATGGACCACCCTTCAGGCAGTGCAGCAAGAGAAAGCCCAGCATTGTGCACTACAAACCACAGGGTTTGCAGGGGAATCCAACTATTCAGCAGCTCAGAGCCATACTATGCCACTTTTACATAAACCTGTCTCTTATACTTAATCTCTCCATTTTTCTATGCATAGAGTGTGTATTTTGTGATTATTATTTTTGTTCACACATCAAGCACACACACTCTAGGTCATTACCAGCCCCATGAGCTCTGTTCATGCCATATATCTTTACCATATATTCCTACTCTTCCTATCCCCCTACCCACAACATTCCTGGTGGCATTTCCAGTTATCTGTTAACTTCTGCTAGTCTTTTGATGGACCTCAGGCCTTCCACTTGTTAGTCTATGCTCTAGCTGCCCATCTCTCCTGCTCTCAGGCTTGCCTTTACTTCAGTTGCATAATCATAGTAATGCAACTTCTTATACAGGCTTTCTTCATAGCTTTGCTTTAGCCTATGGACAACAACTGTCATCAAGGACAAAAAGATGTTGCGAGTCTTTGCTTACTACACTCCTCCATGTCAGATTGCCTTCTGGGATATTATCCAATGCAATTTTCAATTTGTATATCAGTAACTGAAAGGATGTAGTTGTTTATTGCTGCTGATCAAGAGTAGGTCTGAAAGTTCAATTTTTATTTGAAACAACCAATTGACTCAAGTATTTCAAGCAAAGTTTCTTAGCTTCAACTGAAAAAAAAGCTTTGGGTGGATGGTGAAATAAATCAAGAGTTTATTTGCTAGTTTTTAACAGCCATTTGCTCAAGGTGGAATATGACCACTGGCACAGCATATGTGACAATCGGTGAAAAGTGCTTGTACTGAGGAACCAGCAGTGACTACTATTTTTCTGACAAATATTTACCTTTGTGTGTTGCATTATCTCTCTAGCTAACATCTTTGTTACCAGCTCCTCAACAAACTGGAATGAAACTGTCTGAAATGCCATGGCAGATCCAGATAAATGAAATCATGAACATCTTACTGTATCAAACTGAATATAAAAATGAATATGAAAATCAGTCTTATGTTGAATTAAATGAGTGTTATTGCCTGCAAAGTATTCCTTGTGCTCTTCATTTCAGCACTAAATTTTATTTATCTTCTCCCAAACTGTTCTTTTTCAAGATGTGTCCCAGGCTGTTGGACTGACAATGCCGAATTACCTTGTAGCCTAGGAATTTTAGGGAGGAATCTGGAGGTTTTAGGCAGAGGACAGGTGGTGCATCTGGCACACGGTGAAAAATGTGGGAGGTGGTTTGGGAACATAATAAGAGCACATTAGCTGGATGTTTCTGTTAGAGTATTCAGTAGCAAAATATTTAATGATGCTGACATTTAAATTGTGATAATTAGATTTCCTAGTTAGCGCCACATTGAGAAGAATGGGAACAGTTTATATATTGCTCAGAGCTATTATTTCAGACTGTCTGCAAACTCTGATTGGCAAGAATGACCTGGTTCATATTCTATTTATATATGAGTTTTATTTTGGCTTTAATGAAAGCTTAGCTTCTGGATCACAGTTCTCTACCATTATGCGGCTCTGTGAGGATGGGAATCACAAAAGGCTTGCTTTCAGCCAAGCTCAGAGCTCCTCTAGTGAGACAGCCCCACAACTCATTACCTTTGCAAATACTGGTCTGCAAATATGGCCATGACACCTACCATAGGTTTTGAGGGAAGGGAGGTTATCTAAAAGTCTTAGAAGGTACACTGGACATTTGAGTAGAAAACATTTTCTTTGCAAAAAGCTTGCAGGAGGACCAAAGTAAATGCTTGCTGTTATTACCTCTCCTAGACATTTGTCCCCTTGCCATAAGAGGTTTGCTACACCAGGCAGAATGGAGAGCAGCACCCACCGTGACACAGACTGACAGTCTCCATGTGATGGCCAGTTTTGCTGCCTTTTACAGTAATGGCAGGGGAGCGACCCATGTGAAAAAACATCTTCTGCCAGCTGACTTCTTTTCCCTACAGTGTTTTTGCAACAGAACAGCTTTGGTGGATGGGATGAGGAAAGAATCTACTGTCCTGGACATTTTAAGAAATATTACAATCATTCTCTTCTTTTCTTCCTTTGGGCAGGGGACTGGCCTCACCGTTAACTGTTCCTAACCATGGCCCACATGGTAAATGAATTATTTCAGTTTGGACGTCATTGTCAGAGCTTTGGGGAAGGCAGCTTCTCTTCTGAAGTGCTGCCTGCAGCCAGCTTACTCCACAGCCAGGTGTGGCTGTGTGCAAGTGCAAGCCCTGGAAGGAGGGAGCCCAT
The DNA here is from genome assembly GCF_900496995.4 of Aquila chrysaetos chrysaetos. Lineage (NCBI taxonomy): Eukaryota > Metazoa > Chordata > Aves > Accipitriformes > Accipitridae > Aquila > Aquila chrysaetos. The sequence goes on from NC_044007.1 coordinate 55,223,780, forward strand.
CACACTTGTGTGAGGGCTCCCACCAGCTGAAGGGGCAGGACCCCCCTCGCCTGGGATTGAAGGTGGGAAGGAGCCTGAAAGGGGGTGCGTCTGAGGAGGTGGCATTGCTGAGGGAGGACCTGTTCGTGGGAAAAGAGGGCTAGAGTAGGACTGGAGAGGCAGAATAAGTGCATATGGGATAAATGGTGGGATGCAGGGATGCGTGGTGGAGATGGAGATAAAAGACCAAATAATATGGGTAAGAGCAAAGGGAAGTGAAAAGAGAGAGCATGGAGACAGGTGGTCTGTAGCCACTGGGGTCTTCTGCCCTCCAAGAAGCCAGGCTGATCCGAGGAGCATCTCCACCCTTCTGCTGTCAGTCAATAAGAAATCCAATAACAATGTGTGAATCTCACCTTTCCTCATTTCCAAACAGCCGGCTTACAGTCTAGCACAACCCCCCACTGTTCCAGTAGCAAAAATGATCAGGAAGCAAAGATTTATGCTGTACTTGTGGGGATAAACAATACTGCTGCTAAAGTTCAAATGATGTATGCCTGTTTTTTGAAGAAATCATTAAGCCCTCCAGAACAACTCCAAATGAGCCTTTCTATTAAAAAAAAAAAAAAAAAAGAAAAGAAAAGAAAAGAAAAGAAAAGAAAAGAAAAGAAAAGAAAAGAAAAGAAAAGAAAGAAAAGAAAAGGTTGCAGAACAAAGCACTCAGAATTTAAGAAAAGCATCCAGAATTAACAGGGACTCAGTACACTCCCTATGTGTGTGCTCACTGTAAGGCAGTCTTTAATTAAGTGATCATGTAATATTTCATCCACAAGACCTTTGCCTGATTCCACACACAGGGCAGTGAGTCTTCACAATTTTTGCCGCTCTTGTAAAGCATGTTTCTGTAGCAGGCATTGTATTTTGCTCCACAGTAATTAAATGTATTTATTGAGTTGTAGTAGGTTAACAGGGGAACTATCTGAGGAGAAGCAGAAGGGAGGAATGACGTGACGAGTAACTAATCATTCATAAAATTCTCATAGTGACAGTTCCTACAGGGATTTCTGAATTTGCAAGCTGCCTCATCTCTGCTTTATTTTTTTACTCTGCAAATCAGGCATTACTTGTTTTATCTGACCTATAGATATTGTAAGGGGTGAACTTACACAGCAGCCTTCCCCTTAGAGGAAGCACTAATATGGTCTTTTGACCTGTATTACTGTTTATTTTCATGAAACTTTCAGGACCTGAATAATGCATAACTTTAGACCTGCTGTGAAATCTGGCCTGTGGCAAGTACGTGAGCCAAGAGGCAGACTCCCCCTGCCCGCAATCGCACTCACACTCACTCACAGTTACTCAGTCAATCAGTCACCTGGGTGTGAGCACCCAAGCCCCATTTCCCTGGGCCGAACAGATTCACTCCACATATGGGAGCTTACAGAAGGTTTGTTCCAGTGTCTACAGCATTAGACTTACTCAGAAGGGTTTGACTCCCACGTTTGTGAAGCCTTAACGTGGGTTCCCAGGCAGGGAATGCCTGGCCAAATGGAAAGCACTGGAGCTGCCAAGCCAGGTCTGGGAGGGAGGGAGGCACCAAAATGCAGCCTGCGAATCACTTCTGGGTGAGCATCATCAGCTGGACAGCCTTTAAAACCAAATGCACTGCTTCATCAGAAAGAATACCTCCGACCATACACATACCCTCGAGCTTGAAGTATCTGCAAACAGTCAATTTGCTCACAGTATGGAAGCTTATCATCAGGCAACTAATTCAGCTTTCCTCCACTGGGAGAATAAATTCTATTTACTTACCTGTTATCAGCAACAGTAGTTGTTTTAAAAGAATGAAACAGAACATGATTGATTAGTTCTTTCTCCAGCTCTTTGAGGATCCAAGGTTATTTTTGTCATTCATCATGCCACATTCACACAAGCATGATTTCTTTCAAGGTACCAGTGCAGCTATCATGGTAACAGAGTGGATTATTCAGCAACGTGTTAGGCATTAGTAGCTGTTTTTTTCCCATCTTCACTGTAACATGCATATAAGATTTCTAAGGCTACTGTATGCCTTACAGCTTTTTCTCCCATACTTTATTTAGACAGGAAAACCTGTTGGTTTCTGTATAAATTTCAGTGTCTAGAAATAAACTGCAATCCTCTGAACGAAAACTGGAGTTCAGATATATCTCTGCTAGCAGAAAAGAATGAAAGTGGAGCCTTTATTTATTTATTTACTTCCTTATTCTTTATCTGTATGGGTAAACAGCAAATTTTCTCTTCCATTTTGCTCAAAAGTCTCTTACCAGGGCTTAGGTCCTTTCTTCTCCCCTGGCATTCTCTTCATGGAGCTACAGTTGGTCAAAATAGAGCCAGCAGAGCTGCAGCCATGCCCTTGCTCATTTACTTGCTATTAAAATCTGCCATTGATTCTACAATAGACAATATAATTTCCCATTTGCAACAGGTGGCGGAGCAAATGCAATCCAGACAGGCACTCACCCGGCACAGCAGCTGTGGTTCTACCTCCCCTGGGAATTGCTCCATGAAAAAGTCAATACACTTCCAAGGCATGGTTTTTCCTAAAAACTGTCTGTGTGCTTGGATAGGGACAGCATACACCTCCCTTGCCCTGATCCCAACCTTTCTTCTCCTTCACCTGGCATGTTCACACACTACCATGAGTCTCTAAGCCAAGGCTCCCTACTCAGGATTGGAAGTCTGCACATCAGTACTGAAGATGAAGATACACTCCTCTTCAGCAAGGTGGAGAGACTGTTTTTTCCCCAAAAAAATGTTAAGGGAGTGGGGTGGGCTCTGTGGGCCATTATTTTTGGCAGTCAGATGCTGAAGGGGTAACACCAATCCCACCACAGTCCAAGTCTTCTCTTTCTTCCCTTCCTTTACTGCCTCAAAAGCTCCCTGCTCATTCAGCTGAGTTGTGGAATAGGAAAATGGGGGAGATAAGGGAGGGGGGGTAAGAAGGCATACAGGTGATCAGAGGACAGATAGCCTAAGTGGTGCACTCATATTCTCTCGTTTTTAGGAACACCAAATGTATATGCTGTCTCTTTCTGTCTGGCACCTACGAGGATCTCATCTTGCCATTCCTGATCAGCAACAGGCACCGTGAAAGAGCGCTGATGCTTAAATTACCCTTTTCAAAGCATGTCCATGCTGTGTGGGATCTCACGTGGAGAAAGAAGACCCGTGGCGATAGTTCTTGCCTTGAGTGAAGAAGGATTACTGCTCTGTGTGGAGGAAAGGTGGGTGCATTACAGGACAGTCCCATTAAAAAAAAACAAAACAAAGAAAGAGAAATGACTGTGAATGAGCTTCACTGAAGCACTCTGAGGCCCCAGCTCAGATTTCGGCTGAACTAACATTAAGATCACTTTTTAACTGATTTAATTTTAAGCAAGTAAGGGAAGCAGGTAGGCTGGTAGGTCTGAGGGGAAAATGAAAGAAATGCAACAGAGAAGATAACCTGCTGCCGCACTGGATTCATCACACCTTGCACTAATCCATCCCTCCCTGCCCTGCTGAGGAGGGGGAGGGAGAGAACGGCTTCATGGGTGGCCGGCAGCCAGCCAAGGTTGACCCACCACACCTCGCAACCTGAGGACCAGCACTTCTGCATGCCAAGCCCAGCACTGCCCAAAAGCGTGCACTGGGTCTTGGATAATAAGCATGGAAGCCTCTGGGCTGTACCTTCAATGTGAGGTGCTGGAGCAAGCAGGCAGCCACGTGCGCACGGGCTGGCATCCTCGTCCCCTTCAGCCTGCAGCTTGGAGCACCAAGACGGAGTATGGAGGAAGCCGTGCGCTCCCTGGCAGGCAGCAAGGCACCCTTGCTTGGGCGGCTGGGCTCCCCGGTGCTTTCCTCGGGATTGCCACGGCACATGACAGCAAGCCTGCACTGGGATTTCAGGTCTGAGCCCTTACTCCATCTTGCTTAATGAAATCATCAGCTCCTTGCAGCAAGAACAGTTCCCGAGCCCAGGGAAACCTCTGTTTTAAAGGCACTCCAGGGTATTACTCTGACATAATAAAATAATTGGCTGTAATGGGAAATGCTGAAGGAGATGGTGCCGAAAGGACCGTCAAGAGCACAGAATAAATACTCCAGAAAAAAATGGAAAATACTCAGTTAATGACTTCACATAATCAGAATTGTAGGCATTTCTGTTTAAAGATGTAAACATACATTTTCCAAAATAAGCTTTTATTATGTTCCTTTAAAATAAAATAATTTCCTTTAAACATATAAAAATATGGGAAGGTGTATTAGGTCATAGAAGTAAAATAAAAGAATCTGTCCTGCTCTTGCTTGACTTTATACAAAATGCAAAAGGAAATCTTAACTCCTAAATGCTGTCCCAACATCATGATTTCTGAGCAGTTTACACTGAAGATGTAATATATTGGTGCTCTGAGCTACAGAACAGGGACGCTGGTACACTAGTGATCTTTTTCTAAGGAAGAATTAGCCCTTAGCTTTTAGTAACAATCTACATTTTTCCATGTTATTTATAGCCATGTTTGTAGTTCTGAGTCACACATGCTGAGAAATGTGAATGAAATCGTCACTGTTTTTTTTGTTGCTTTCTGCAAACAGAAGTGACTTCTCGTACAAATGGTGCTGCACATGTTTCTGAATCCATGAAACAAATATCATGATAATTAAAAGTAGCTACAAAAATAAGGCTATGTCTACAAAATAAAGAGCTGTCCCAGGTTATTCTCATGGATTTTAAACATTCATTTTGGAAAAGCAGCCCTAGCAGGACCTTCATTGCAATTGAGTGACAGCATAAACCAGAATAAATCAAGAAAAAAAGCCAGGCTTAAATCATAACACTTCTATGTCCGTAAGTAGCAGAGACCCTCCACCTATACCTACATTTGGCCCCAGCTGCCAAAGTATTTGGGTATATTGGGAGATTTAGCCTTTTGGAAGCTGCAACCATTTTCTGTCAATTTATGCTATACTGCTATATTTTTAATGAGGTCATTTACTGGAGGGTTTTGGACCAAAATCCAGAGCATTCCCAGATTGGCGCAGATTGCCAAGAACAATTGGAGATAAAAATAGAGTGGATGACTCTTTCATACAGGGAAAACTGAAATCTGTGAATTCATTTTTAATTATAAGGTCGCTGATCTGGGAGATGTGTGATATACTCCAAATCTAATTAATGCTTAGCTTTTTTTTGCCTGATTTATTAATTCTTGAACAGATTTCTAATATTCCTCGGTGCTATTAAATACAGTGGGCCTGATTCTCACAAACAGTAGGTTTCTGTCCTCTTCTGACAGCTCAAGGAGCCCTGAAGGTAAGCAAAACTGGCAAGAGAAAGTTACACTCCTTTTGCACGCTCCTATACTTTCAGAACAAGGTCAGAGTCCATTATAAGTGAGAATAAAGGTGGCTTTGCTTCTTAAAAGGGAACAGACATATTCCTTACACAGGAGCACTTGTATGTCTTTAGCACAGCTTTGGCTTCTGCATTAGTTTTGCTACAGCAAGCTGGACAAATAAACACTATCTACAAAGAGAACCACTTGAAGACTATGTTTGTCATTCTAGCTTAATTAGCATGTGCCAGCAGCCAAAGTATCCTAAAACATTCGTAAGTCCTCCAAGAGAGGAGCTGTATCCTTGTTCTATTATTTTATTTCAGTGCTAGTAGCAATGGTCTGAAATATGAATGTCACTGCCTCTCCGAAAATTCACACTTCAGTGTGACTATTCTTGTTATGCTGGTTCAAGTGTATATCCACAACCTCACAAATGAGGGTCACCCTTGAGACAAAATTAGACCCTCTTGACGACTTCTTACATGACTCTACAAATTCTTATTTAATTTACATGGAGTAAAGTGAGCTTAAGTTTGAGCTTAATGGTGTATTCCGTGGATTAAGTTCAGTCCAGTCACTATCAGTGTCATCACTGTTATAACAACAGACTTTGAGTCTTTGTCTTATTGAGCATCTATTCATATATCCTGAGATTTTCTTGAAAGGGAGCTTGAATTCAGCTAGCAGATTTAAATTGGCATTTAATTTGATGCCAAGATAATATGTGTCTCTGCCTATCATTGAGACAGGGAGCTGAATACTACTGAACTGACTCTTTAGAGACATGCACAAGTTTGGATGTTAATCAGTTAATTCAGTACCTAAAACTTCCTCTCAAATTGATTGAGTTAGCATGTTTCCAAACTTAAATAATTAATTTGTTTAATGCCTTGCTTATTAACCAGCTCTGCTCCATTGTGGCCTGCTATAACCTTCAGTAAGGGAAACGAAATTGGAGGATGAAGAAAACTGGGAAGAAAAATAATGATGAGAGCTGTATGCTGTTCTCTGTTAGCACAGGGGGTTGATGGACCATCCATAGTTGTTTAAATAGACAGTGTCAATAGAAAGATTTGGCTCTGGTGTCTGTGCATCATTTACTGGTAGAAAGTAAATCTTTGCTATTGCTTGCAATGCAGTGCCTAAGACAAAGTGCTGTATCATAATGAGAAATTAGAGCCAAATTATGAAAAGCCTTGTTGCCTGCAACTAATCTGCAGGATGACAGTATTTTAAAAAATGGATAAATGCTACCTGAACATGGGGGCGGAAACTTCAATATCAGAGAATACAGCATATTTTCCCATCAGCAATAGAGGATATATCTCAAGTATTCAATATGTTGGCTGTTGTAATCATATTCAGTACAGCATGTGATTGGTTTATGTGTTTGATTTACTGTTATCTTTAATTAGCGGCAATTCTGTCTTTTTGAACATTAAATGACATTGGTTTAAGAATTCTAACTGTAAAAGTCTCAAATTAACAGAATGGAAAAAAATACATTCATAATAAGCTAATTTTAGATTACAATAAGCTATTACAGGGAACAGAACAATTGTGTGCAGGAAAATGATCAAAATGGACGGAGTTCTCCATGTTGTACCAGGTTCCCCTGCCTTCCCCGTTTTGGATAGACACACTTCTTGGATCTTTCAAGCCCAGAGCTTTCCTTTCCTACAACCACAGTCAGTTTGTTTCAATGGATACACTTCCTGAGGCTCAGCCACCCAGTCAGGGGAAGAATACGAGCACATTGACTCAGACTTTAGATCATCATTTTCAAAGGCTAGAGTGACTGGAAGATTTTCCGCCACTTAATATAGCAATGGGTGTAATCTTCCAGAAGAATTTCACTCTCCCACAGCCTTGTCTTGAATCTTCTGTCAAAGGAAATGGGCTTATATATTGCTAAAATATCTCAAGCAGCTTTTGACACTTCAAAGCATCAGTGTGCTCAGCACAACGTGGACTAGCTAACACTTCCAAAGCTACTGTACACTGAGGATCACACTGCTTTAGAGACAGACAAAATTCTTCCAAAACAGATATCAAAACTGACATGGCAACCGATCTCTCAGACAGTTCTGCAGTGTACTCTGACTGTCGCCTTTCTTAAACCTGCCACAGGGCAAAGAACAGCATACTTGCCATTCAATACATGTATTTGCAGCTCTTTCATGATATATTACAAAACTACCTCTGCAAAGCCAAAAGGACACGTGAATGTAATTTATTTTTCCACAAAGCATTTGCTGTGTTCTTCAAAAGGTTAACCCGCCTTACTAAACTGTACAAACATTATTTCACTTTTATTGACACTCTTTTCAGACCATGAAATGACTTGAGTTTTAATCTATTTTTTTTTACACTGAAAGGAACAGACTAATTTAATAAGCTCCACACACAAAGGTATTTCAAAAACATATTTTCCAAAGCTCTTTCTTGAAGTTGCAAGGAGGGAAAGGATAATGGTGTGTCACAAAGAAGAGGTTATTGTTAAGATAAATACAGTTACATTTACTTGGCTGATATTAGATATTTTTTTTTTTTATTCCAAGGTATGCCTAGAGACTGTGGCACAGCTTTCATGCAGGAAATGCTCCATGCTACTTGGACTGTGAATAGTAGGGTTATATTGTTTGGTTACATTTTTTTAGGAAAAAAGAAAAAAATTACTCTTCCCTGCCCAAAAAATAATTCTGAAAGGGTGATTTCATCTCAGCATGAAATTCTTTTCCCAAATGTACTGCATTTGCATTCCCCACTTCACTTCTTATGGTGTGAGAAAGCAGCAGGTGGAGTACCTAACAGGGCTGGCTGCTCACTGGGGTGGCAGCAAACGTTGTAGCCTCCAGTGTGGTGCTACATCAAAGGAAAGCGTAGGCAGCAATTTGGTCACTTCATTTTGCCATGTAATTTCCAGAACCAATTTTCCATAGTGTGCTTAAGGGGGAGTGAAGGTTCCCAACACACCTGAGCATCTCTGTGGGCCTAACTGCAGAAGCTGATAAAACACCATATCATTGTGAGCAGCATCCCCCGCTGAACCACCTGGATGACAGAGCAGGACTGGGGGGCCAGGTGCACGGCACCCTCCTGTGTTCAGGGGCTGCGGGTCCCATGAGATGGTTGCCCAAAGGCTGTGTCCTCTCAGGGGAACAAGAAGTCCACCCAATTCAACCTCGCAACAGCCATTCTTGTGTCAAACCAGAGCAGTGGGCTGGGTCCTCCTCTCATGGGAGACTGAATCTGTGGGGCACTGCTCTGGACCAGGATGCTCCTATTAAATACTCCAAACTCTGAAACAGTAAAAATAGTGCAGAAGCGTGGGGCATCATGATCCTGCTGATAGCAAGTTGTTTCTACTGATGATTCTACGCTGTATTTTCCCGGTGAGGGGATAACTCAAGGACGACAGGCCACAAATGCTGCTTCCAAATTCAGTAACGTATTTGAATGTGTGTTTAAGTAACACTGCTTTGCTCTGTGGAAGTGGATTTGACTGTCTGCAGGCTCTTGGGTTTCATAGTTCATGAAATTGCTTCACATAGCAAAATATTAAGGAACTCGTACAGATTATATAGGCTATATAGATTAGGAAAATAATGGCGCACAGCATTAGCTAGCTGTTGCCTGGTACTTAAAAGGAAAAAAACCCAGCAGTTCAGACTGTGCTACTGTGAGCCTATAGAGAATTCAACTTGTAAAAATGTGTTGGAAAAGTCTTTTGAACAGCAGACTGGTCAGACTGACCTGAATAATAATTTCAATCTATATCAAAAAACCTTCTAAGTACAACTAAGGAAACAAGGATTTTTTTCTTGACAGAACAGTCCTGTCAATGCTGAACCCCGCAGCCCCTTGGTTTTTTCCTCCCACACTTTTGGGCTGAGCTTTTGGTCATTACTAATCCTCAAATTGACAGCAACAAATAATCTTTATGGTAAGAGAAAAGACTGTCCCAGGGTAGCTGCTACGAGTCTGTGCCAAAGTGACCAGCACTGGTGAGGCCACAGCTGGAGCGCTGGCTCCAGTTTTGGGCTCCCCAGTACAGGAGAGACACGGACATACTGGAGAGAGTCCAGCAAAGGGCCATGAAGATGATGAAGGGACTGGAGCATCTCTCCTATGAGAAAAGGCTGGGAGAGCTGGAACTGCTCAGCCTGGAGAAGAGAAGGCTCAGGGGGATCTCATCAATGTTTATAAATACCTGAAGGGAGGGTGCAAATAGGGAGCCAGGCTCTTTTCAGTGGTGCTCAGTGACAGGACCAGAGGCAATGGGCACAACCTGAAACACAGGAGGTTCCCCCTGAGCATCAGGAAACACTCTTCTACGGTGAGGGTGACTGAGCACTGGCACAGGTTGCCCAGAGAGGTTGTGGAGCATCCTTGGAGATATTCAAAAGCCGTCCGGACATGGTGTTGGGCAGACGGCTCTAGGTGGCCCTGCTTGAGCAGGGAAGTTGTCCCAGATGACCTCCAGAGGTCATACCCAAAGTTTCTAGACTGGTCTTGTTTTATGGTCCTGTGGAAATTTTTATATGCTGCTTAAATTTTATATTAAAATGCAGCCAGTGACTACCAAGGTACTAGTTATAACAACCAGACCCCAGATCAGCATTCAGCTTTGTTCTACAAACAGGGAAATTTGTGTCTTTCAGTCAGCATAGCTTTAACTGACTCATATTGGGGGATGGGGGGGGGGGGCGTTACAAAAATAAAACCAAGAGCCCATTTTTTTTACATCTAGCTACCCTGTTGATTTATGGTGCTTCATTAACATCTATACCTTCAAGTGTCATGACAGAAGAGCAAGTAGAATATGTATTTCATAATGCCATATGTTACCTGAAATAAGCTTCCTTGCTAATGTCTAGTCAAGCCAGTACACACTATCCACAAGATCTGTCTTGACAGGTGATAGGAAACACCACACATCCTAGGACAGAAATGGAGCCCTATGTATAGTGCATGCATCGAACAGAATGCTGTGTTAAATATGAGGAAAATAGTATTTTCTAACAACTACTTTACTGACTTGTTACATTTTTAGGGCCAGGCTCTTTTAAAAAGAATTGCTGTAACTAAAACTATCCTATAAATTTGATATGAGATATTTCTGGAACTGTAAACAAGGCTAAAACTTTCCCACTCTGTCATAAAACCAAGTTTTTATTTTATTTTTTTTTTTAACATAATAACTGAATTTTTATTCTGCAGCCTTTGACAGATATTTTGTATACTGTTTCTTTCTGCAACTAATTAAGAATTCTGTTTAAAACTTGCTGCGCATATTTTCTGATATTATATTGGCACCCTGTGTTTTCCTTATTTGAAATCTCTCATAGTCCCAAGCACAGACATTAGACCACACAGTCATCTTTTCTTCTTTCATTAGTTTAAACCTGTTGTGGATGGCTCAGGGCCTCAGTTTTTCCTAAGGGTATCTATCTTAGCACTTTCTGAAAGCCAGACCCACTTGTGAAATGTCAAAATCCCAACATGCTTGCACATCTTGGGCTCTTTCACCAAATTTTAATGCTCCATAGAAGTAGCTTCCTAAACACCAGACAAAATTATATTTCTTCTCAAGTGGGACAGCACTGCAGATATAAGGGAAAATATACACAAATGTGAGAGCATAATGTACTCAAACATCAAACTGTAATGACAGTTTTAACTATTCAGCTGATGAGTGTTGATAACATTTGGTTATGAGCAGCTAACTCAGGAGATGCATATCAGATGGTTGCGGTAATTCCTGTTATCTTTCCAATTAGGTTAAAAGTATTTGCAGTAAGCCACTGCAGCTGGAAGAACCATGAGATGGAGAAGAGGTGAAGCGCTAGCAGCTCCAAGGCCATATCAAGCAAAGATGAACAGGTGTGGGGAAGAGGAGGTATCATATAAACTGATTTACAGAAGTCCTTTTAAGTTTTGGATGAGTATTTCAAAACATTATTTATATTGGATTCTGTGATACGAATCAAGGTAGACCTGTATGATACTAAAACTGAAAACCTTTTTATATTCTGTTGTTCAGTAGAAAAAACAATGGAATGGTACTAAGGTACCAACTGTATTTAATGTGGAGATTGATTTTTTTAAAGTAATGACTAGGACATTTTGCTAAACCTGAATTTTGAAACTATTATTTTTTTAAAATTAAGGGAGAATTAAACATTTATAATCTCTGTAAAAAATACCTTTTATGATACGCTGTCTCACTTTCTACAAAGTCAAAAATTGTAATATTGTACAAGCTCTGCATGTCATATTAGTTCTACTTTTACAGAATCTGCAGATTTTCTTCTAAGGCTTCTTTCATTAGTTCCTGACACCCAAAGACTAAGCAAAGACTTTCTTAAGTAGCAAATAAAGCAATTTAGAGATTTAATGGACTATCACTTGGAAGGAAAATTATCAAAATAGAGGCAGCAATTGGGTTTCACTGTAACCATTCTGCTTTCAGCTCTTCACATTACCCTAACCTTTTGCACTGCAGTTAAAATACATTAACAAGAATGTGAACATGGCTGAAGTGATAATTTAACCTGGCAAGATTCAGGGTCATGTAAAGTAAATTTTATTAAAAAGTCCTGTTAAGACAGACAGAATTAATTTGGTCCCATCCTCCCCTGTTGTATTCAATTGGGTCTGAACAGCAGCCATTCAATTTGCATAGGAGCTTACATTACCCATAAAGAGAAAAAAAAAAAGGCACAAACTGCAGTCAGGAATTTGACTTCCTTGCCTGTAAAGGGAATGGCCATTTGTTCTCTACTTAAAATATGTGGTAGTAATATGAGAAATATTCCTCTTTTATTGTTGCAAGCAATGTGCATGAGCACTGGTGAAGGAAATTTCTGTGTTTACCTTTTCTCTTCAGAAATCAAATGAGATGTGTGAAATTTAGCAAGAGAATGTTAAAGCTTCATTGTAAATTCAGTATATTTTTAGAAATGTGCTATCTGCTTTAAATACTTTCTAATTTGGATCTGAGCAAACAAAATCTGCTAGCTGAGATAAATACCTATGTAGGATGGAGAAGATTTTGGCTGGGATATATGCAATCATCCATATTAAAAACCTTTAATAAAGCACTGAAAACCTTTGTGGTGCTTTATCAACACATAATAAAATATAATCTTTAGGACCGAAGTTTTCACTTAGGTTTCACAGATCAGAATAAAAACATTCCTCCCTTGCAAAGTTGTGAATTTGGACATGGATCCTCCCCACTGACCATCTTCCCCCACAAAATGCAGTGTGGTGCAGAAGTCCCCAGTGAGGGCTGAGGCAGGCTGCTCAGTGCCACATTCATAGAATCATAGAATGGTTTGGGTTGGAGGGGACCTTAAAGATCATCTGCTTCCAACCCCCCCTGCCATGGACACCTTCCAATAGACCAGGTTGCTCAAAGCCCCGTCCAACCTGGCCTTGAACATTTCGAGGGATGAGGCATCCATAACTTCTCTGGGCAACCTGTTCCAGTGCTTCACCACCCTAATAGTGAAGAATTTCTTCCTTATATCTGGTCTAAATCTACCCTTTTTCAGTTTAAAGTTATTACCCCTTGTCCTATCACTACATGCCCTTGTAAAAAGTCTGTCTCCAGCTTTCTTGTAGGCCCCCTTTAGGTACTGGAAGGCTGCTATAAGGTCTCCCCGAAGCCTTCTCTTCTCCAGGCTGAACAACCCCAACTCTCTCAGACGGTCTTCATAAGAGAGGTGCTCCATCCCTCTGATCATCTTTGTGGTCCTCCTCCGGACTCGCTCCAACAGGTCCATGTCCTTCTTATGTTGGGGCCCCCAGAGCTGAACGCAGTACTCCAGGTGGGGCCTTATGAGAGCAGAGTAGAGGGGCAGAATCGCCTCCCTCGACCTGCTGGTGATGCTTCTTTTGATGCAGCCCAGGATATGGTTGGCTTTCTGGGCTGCAAACACACATTGCTAGGTCATGTTGAGCTTCTTGTCAACCAACACCGCTATGTCCTTTTCCTCAGGGCTGCTCTCAATCCATTTTCTGCCCAGCCTCTATTTATGCTTGGGATTGCCCCTACCCATGTGCAGAACATTGCACTTGGCCTTGTTGAACTTCATGAGGTCCACACATGCCCACCTCTCAAGCCTGTCAAGGTCCCTCTGGATGGCATCCCTTCCCTCCAGCATGTTGACTGCACCATACAGCTTGGTGTCATGAGCAAACCTGCTGAGGGTGCACTCAATCCCACTGTCCATGTCACTGACAAAGATGTTAAACCACCCCGGTCCCAATACCGACCCCTGAGGAATGCCACTCATCACTGATCTCCACTTGGACTTCGAGCCTTTGATCGCAACCCTTTGAGTGTAACCATCCAGCAAATTCGTTAACCACTGAGTGGTCCATCCATCAAATCCATGTCTCGCCAGTTTAGAGACAAGGATGTCGTGCGGGACAGCGTCAAATGCTTTGCACAAGTCCAAGTAGATGACGTCTATTGCTCTTCCCTTATCCACCAACGCTGTAACCCCATCATAGAAGGCCACCAAATTTGTCATGCATGATTTGACCTGCATGAAGCTATGCTGGCTGTCACCAGTGACCTCCTTATTTTCCATGTGCCTTAGCATAGTTTCCAGGAGAATCTGCTCCATGATCTTGCCAGGCACAGAGGTGAGACTGACTGGCCTGTAGTTTCCCAGGTCTTCTGTTTTTCCCTTTTTAAAAATGGGGGTTATGTTTCCCCCTTTTGACTCAGTGGGAACTTCACCAGACTGCCACGACTTCTCAAATATGATGGATAGTGTCTTAGCCACTTCATCTGCCAGTTCCCTCAGGACCCGTGGATGCATCTCACCAGGTCCCATGGACTTGTGCACCTTCAGGTTGTTTAGATGGTCTTGAACCTGATCTTCTCCTACAGTGGGCAGTTCTTCATTCTCCCAGTCCCTGCCTTTGCCTTCTGTGACTTGGGCGGTGTGGCTGGAGCGCTTGCCGGTGAAGACTGAGGCAAAAAAGTCATTGGGTAGCTCAGCCTTCTCCATATCCTGGGTAACCAGGTCTCCTGTTTCCTTCTGTAGAGGGCCCACATTTTCCCTAGTCTTCCTTTTATCACTGATAGAGCCAGCGTGGGCATGTCTGCACCTGCAGCAAACACTGTCCCCAAAAACCTAGAAAGTGGTTCAGGTGCTTGCTGTGAATGCCAGGAGGCATCGTATTGCCCATAGGGTGTCCTCCTCAGCTGCCTCTCTAGCAGAATACAGGATTCCTGCAGGTACCCTGTCATGTCTGCCTGTCCTGTGCAGGTGATTTGGGTACCATTGGGCACTTGAAAAGGCTCTAGCCGTCTATGCCTAGGGAGCTGAATCTCATCCCAAGCCCCTGCTGCATTCATAGGAGTGAGTATCTAAATGTCTTCAAATATCTAGGCCTCAGTGTCTAAAATTTGGTGGTGGCGCCAAAATCATTATGCAACACCATACTGCAAATGGTAAGGGTATTCTGACAGCTATTTTTAAATCCATTGTAAAAAAATTCTCACCAAATTTGCATATTCTTAAGCTGGTTTTGTTAAACTCTTAAGCTTCCTTCTTGGCTTTACTGTAACTATTTTAGCTCATGCTAAAAGCTGTGTATTTGGCTACAGAAAAGATTTCTAAAGATTCATTAGAACACATTAAACAGTGCTTCCTTCCTCTTGTGCTAGGCAAGCCCTAAGCATTTTTGGGAGCCCTATCATGCCACTGCAGGAGGATGGCTTCTCTAAGGCTTCCAGACTTGTGTTACAGCTAGGGAAGAGAAAAAGAGCCAGCAATATGTGCTCCCATCCATTCAGCTGACTCCGTCTGCTGTGAGAAGGGGTGAGCGATGACCTCCTTTTCCCTTCCCCTCCTGACAGAGCCTGCGCTCCCCGGGCAGCACCTCACTTTCTAAATCACAGCCCCAGTGGGGTGGGGAACCCCAGGTCCTGGTCTCTGATCTCAGGGTCATTCCCACTCTTCTCTTCTGTGATTGCCCAGGGGAAAACAGCCCTCCAAAAGCAGAACTTGCTTGCCCTCAGCTGCGTACCATAGCTGAGAAAAGTGGAGTTAGCTTCCTTAAGACCTCCCTCTCTGGTTCAATGAATCTTGCCCTGCTGCGAGTCACCTCATATGCCTCCCTCAGGCACCTAGCCGCTAAGGAGGTCAGAGTCCAGCCTTTGCTCCTGTACTAATCCTTTCCTTGGGGTGGCTGGAAGCAGGTCTTTGCCCAGTGAATGGTTTTAAATCACCTCCCTCAGTCCTTGGATTTCACTGTTGTCAGGATGTGTCTAGAATGAAGAATTGCAGCATCCCAATTAGAAGCACCCAAAACTTTTATTAGCTGTGGTCCTAAGAGCCTAATTCCATGGTTTAATCATTAGATAGGTCTTCCTGCTAGAGATCAAACTTCAAAGTCAGTCTTAGGTCAAGTTAACATTGTTTAATAAACGTTCCCCCATACTAAACCAGGTACTGTGAAAAGGTTAGTGATCACCCACCACACTGCTTGTCTTTTGCACTTCTGGAATCAATTGGCTTCAGATAAAATCTTAGTCGAGAAATGTTTTTTCCATTAATTAAGAAAAAACCTCACCTACTGGAAGTTACAAGTCATCAGTAAGATGTAACAAATAACTGAATGAAACTTGTCTCAGTTGTGAATGGAACTCATTCATCTCAGAAAGCTCTGTGGCAGCAACACTGAGACTGAGTCTCGTAAAAAGTGCCTTTTCCTTAACTGATTTACATAATTATAATAGCCTTCCCCTATATTTTTGGGAGGAATACCAGAGCTTGATGGTGATAACATTTAATGCAAACCCTTTCTTCTATGTGAGTTTGGGGCACATGGAGGTTCTATGTTTTGGGTACAGGAGCCACAGAGAAGCTGAGCATTTCTCTCATTTTCTGCAATGTCCAAGTTAAGGGTAAAGGAATGCTACTGTGGGACTATACAAACAGGAAAGCTTCAGCAACCTGATGTACAAAGACCAGATTTTCAAGAGAGATTTGAAGTGACCAAGGAGTGTTGGAAAAACTCTGTCCTTACAGAGTTCAGTCTTGGATTCTTGGCAGCCAATATTCCTCACAATAGGAGGGAGATTTGCCAAGGAATTTTGGATCAGGTCTCTACACTTATTCTAGGCTTTGAAATCTGTTTTGAAACCCATGGAGGAAAAAATAGGGAGACATTAAAACCGTGAGTCAGAACTGTCCCTAGAAGGTGTAAATTAAAGGGTTAGAAGACATCTCACTTTTAAACATTATTCACATTCAATAGAGAAAAGCGGCCCCTTGATGTTGCACTGACTTTCTGATTTAGAGCTCAGTAATTAAAAGCAGCTATTTTTAAAATTGATGTTTGTTAATCCAAGATGCTGTTACTTTGCGTTTCATTCCAGGCAGCACTTTTGTAAGTTTGCTCATAAAAAGCACCCCAAAAGGACCAGTTTTAAACTGAAAATCCTGTGAATATTTATCTACTGGATTTAAGATGTGATGAATTTAAGCAGCTTAGGAAAATGCCAGCAAAAGTCCTCCAACTTTCTAGCACCGCAACAGATGCGATATAAATTGGAAATAAATTTCTTTCAGAAGAGACAGCTTGCATTGGAATTGTACACTCTCATTGAGGCTCCAAAGGGAGAGGGGAAAAAAGTTGTGATTCTGCCTTTTTGGATCCTTCCATGGCTGATCATCGCAGGGGAGGGAACTGGGCACTCTACATTGACTGGAGGAGGAAAATCCCTAGGCTCTAAATTTTTATCTGATTAGATAAATATAAATCGTCATTAAGGTTAGATTTGAAACTTGATGGTGTTTCTTTGTCACCCAAAGGCAGCAGTGACAGCCAGGTATTTCAGATCAGCTGTGGGGAAAAGCAGCCTGAATAGCATTAGGATAGATTAGCTGCCATTAGCTGGGCAGAAAAGATCCTGGAGTTAAAAGTTAAAGTTGGGTATACGAGATTTTGAGTGTCAGATTATGGGATTTTTAAAGAAGACTTGATCCCTGTCTGCTGATAATGTTTTTAACTTATTTGTTTAGTCTTAATTTCATTTTTTTCTGCTTTACTCCACTTATTTGTAAGTTCCACCTTCTTCTATTCTTCTTCCTGTAGAACTGAGCTCTAATATTTTTAAAGCTTCCTCTACTAGAAAGAAGGTTGAAAATGAGACTATGTCTTCACTTTTAGTAATATTCAAATCACCAGGTACCTATTTAATGGATCTTGCTTAAATGTTCATGGTTATACCTATCTCTAGATCTGGAGTCTGAAGAAAATTTCCACTTCCTCTGAATACATCAGCAAACGGGTGCTGGAGATCTGTTTTCACTGAATATGGAGCACAGTCTAGTTTCTAACCAAAGCTCTTAGGACAATAACAAGTTTTTTTCCATGGAATGGGTCTAGGAGACATACATGACTCCAGACTTTTCTTGGTAGCATAGCCGTATTTGCAGTTTTTTATTCCCGAGTTTGTTACAGACTGCTGAGAAGTTCTGGAGTGTGAGACATTAAGGGCTGCATTGCCCTCCCTGTGTGAACCTAGAGACTGTGCCTAAGAGGGCATGGGATAGCCCCCAGGAGCAGGTCCCTCAGCACCATTTAGTTTGCCAATCCAGAATCTAAACTTGCATGCCTTGTAAATTCAGTTTCCCAGGAAGAAACCTCTGTGACCAGAGGATGCCAGGCTGGAACTTAAGTGACATTACTCTGCAAGTATGTTTGCCAAATGAAACATGAATGTAGGAGCATCATTACATTTGGTCTGAGAAATTCAGTAGGCAAGCAGAACTTTGTCCAGATAAATTATTATAGTTTGAATATTTCCATTCTTGTGAGTTTGTGTTTTGTCAATCTTTCACAAATATCTTAGCTCATTTGTCAACAAAAATGAGAGAAGTGTAAGTTCAGCAGCATGTCAACACTTTCTGTTTTGTCATCAACTGTGATAAGGTTAACCTTGAATATTTTTGAATTTATTTGGAAAAGAAGAAAAATGACATCTGTTTTGTAACCTCACATCTTCCTACACTTTTTGACAGCATGCAGCATTTTCACTGAACTGTAAGATTTGCTCGTGAAAGCTGAGCTAATCAGAGGTGGCTATCCAAAGTTCAGTCAATAAATAGCTTGGCTTTCTAGCTTGCAACAATATAAAGGGAGATCAATAAGAACTATGAAGATTATTTCTCTGTTTCCTTCTGCTTCATGTTAAGCTGGCCGTGAAGGACAGATTGCTTCCTTTCTATCAGTTTTTTGTCCTTAACTATTATGCTGCACCTGTTCAGTGGATAGGGAGAAGTGTATGTGAATACTAGCCTCTGAATATTTGCATTTAAGTAATACATTCCTAAACAATACCTGCTTATAGCCTTTGCATATTTACTAGCAAATCAGAATGTTTAATAAGAACATTATGTAACTTCAGACCTTAGGGCACCCATGGATTTTTTCTTACTGTTCTTACAGAACTGGCTCAGTTACGAATATGTAGACCAAATCCCCATCTTGAAAAATTCCTATCAAGACTAAGAGCAAGCTTTTGTTCTCAAAACAAGTGCATAGTGTCTACCTTAACAACATAAAGCACAGCTTCAGTAATGTCAGCCCACATGGAGCTTTTGAAACATCCATTATGTCAGATTACTTTCTGGAGAAGGGTTTGGTAGATGGCTGTACTGAAATAGTGAGGAAGTGTCCAGTTTGAATTGAGTATCAATGTGAAGACTAAGCATTGACCAATGTGAAGTGAAGGATATTTTCTGAGACAAAATGGAAGAAGCAAAAGCCAGTAAAAAGCAGCACAGGTACATACTTACTATAGGCTGTATAGAGAAAAGGCAGGGAGAGGATCCAAGAGAACCAAGTCAGTTTTAAGCGTTTACATAAAGGCCCCAGCCTCTATTGATGTTGGGTTTTTTTTAAGCATTGATTTAAGTAAGTATATACTTTAGATCTGTACCTCATCTGCAATTAGTGTTATTTGTGACCAGACATTTAAGGTAATTTTAGACAGAGGACTAAGATACAGACCAGAATCTGGAAGAAAATGCTTAATATTCATAAAGAGTTAAAGATATTTTAATTGCCAGGATGGCTGAAATTCCAGGAAAGAGTCTAGGGAAATAAGCCAAAATAATCTTGGAACAATTCTCTTTGAATATTCATTGAGGACAGAGAAAGTCTGAGAACAGGAAAAGTTCAGAAAGTATCTCTGAAAAAGAAATTTGGGGAACAAAACAGAAAGCTTAACTTCAATACCCAGGAAGAACAAGTCAAGTGTCATGAAACAGTGGGGTTTTTTGGTCTTGGTTATCTGCCCTCAGTGCTGAAGAAGTCTGTCATTGCAGCTAAACTTGATGTTAGGTAAAAATTTGGGGTAGTGGGTAATGCAGTGCCACAGTCCAATGTTTCTGTTAATAACTTCCATCTGCTCATCAAACTCTAAGCCTGTAAGTCCATGTCAACATGGGTGCAGTGCTGTACCAACATGGCTATGTCACCTCTACACCCTGTACGCTCAACAGTTCAGGGTGCTGCTTGTCCTGTACAGGGTTCCCAAACCTTCTGAAACCACTAGTTAATCTAAATAGTTAGTCTAAATGTACAATTAAACTGTGCAGCTTCATGGGCAACAATTCTAGCAGCAATGGGCAAGTCCATACCCACACAGGAAAAACAATTCAAGCTTTAGCAAGAAACACATGAAAAAGGCACTCCAGAAACTCCATAACATCTATCTTCAGTGAAGCCAGGAAAACATTTTCTAAGATTCTCCCTGCTGGTCTTCATCTTAATGCAAAGTCCCCAAACCAACCTTTCCCAAACATCCATCCCCACTAGTATAACATCTACTTGCCATTAATGAGTTTGACTTGCTCCTGTCTGCAGCAGGAAGACTTGCAATCTGCACAGTATGGTACACAGCTTGATGAGCAATATTAAATGCACCCTTTTGTATGGTATAGCCAACCTGTTAAAAATAGAAACAGACTAAAGCCTTCCTAAGGAGGGATTTCTCTTTCTCCCACCATCAGATGAAGCTCTTCAGAGCCATAATTTAACTGTTTGTCTCATTGTAGAGGTGCTAAAAAATTTGTCAAAAGACTTCAGCTAGTTAGTCTGCAATTTAACTTGAAAAGTTTGTTTCTTCCCATTCTTTCTAGTTTCTGAATAAAGAGATAAGGGATAACGCCTGCTTGCCATGGTAGGTACATAAGCTATAATTTGCAATGAAATATCATGAACTGTGCCATACTACAGAAGCTTTAATTAGAGTAATTTAAACACATTGTAACTTACCAGTGATTTTGCATTCAGTATATTTTAAACAGCTGAGCCCTGAAAAAAACGTGGTGATTTGCTCACCACCACATATCAATGGGCTTCTGCAGCTGTGGAATCACACTCAAATCGAGCCTGCACAGGCAGCCAAATTATTCTTCAGGAACTGGAGAAAATCAGAGAATGATATCCCTAGAGACAGACAGTTAAAGAAAAATTAACTGTTAGGTCTCTTATGTGATTTTTGACTATTCATACCTGGATGGCAGACTTCAAGGGTCTTTAAAAAAAAAAAAAAAAAAAACATACATAATAGTTCCTGTATATTTCACCTGTTTGTCTCTTTAGCCTCACACATTTGCTGTTCTCTATTGGGGCAGGAGGTGGCTGGCCATTCTGCTCATCGGACAATGAAGGTGTCCCTCTAGTTAGCCAAAGCAGAGAAGTATGCTCTAAGAGAATATGCTATTAAGGCTAATGTAAGCATGGACTCACAGTAGAAAGGAAAAGATACCAGGTACTACTGGCTGGCAGTTTCAAACCAGCTGTTTGTTAAAGGATAATCTCACAAGACTGTAATTAAGAAATGAATATGCTTTTGAGCAAAGGAACGAGGGCTAGAATTTTTTTTCCCCTAACTCTTTCTTGGCAATTACATTAGCATTGTATATATCCCCAGTGTATTTTATTACGTAGGCCCTTGCCACTTCCAGAAGCTAGAAAATATAAAAAGATTCTTTCATTCCTTGCACAGCTGCTCAAATCAAGACCAGCTAAGGGTAGGAGACATCTAATTTGATTGCACTTTTACACATGCTGCACAAGCACTTAGTCGTTAAATATGTGGGAGATTCAGCACCAACATCACCATCCCTCCACCGTGTCTCCATAAGGCACCTTGCAAAGGCTGGCTCGTGTTGTGCATCTGGTGCAGGTCTAAGTCCAGGCTCATGCCAAACATGCATGCTCTACACACAGAAATCCTTAGGCATAGACCACCAAGCATATCCTGCCCTGTGGCTGCTAGTAGAGAAGCAAACAAACCTATCTCTGATACGTAGCAAAAAGAGAGACTGGTGGGTCACAGCTAACTGCCCATCTGCCATTAGTTGTTTCTGCATGCCCAGGGTGAGGGCCAAGATGAGTAGCTGGGGCTCACTTAAGCAAAAGTGCTGACCTCCTTCTAGCCAGGGCCCATCAGAGGCTGATTTGGACAGAAAAGTGGCAGCTCAAGCACCAGATGTGCAAAAACCTAAAAATTTCCTTTAAGGACAGACCAACCTGTAAATAGAAGATTTTTACATTTCAAAGTTTAGAAAGGTTAACATCCCTGAGATTAAATGTTCACCACAGCATCTGTAAATGGTAGAGAAAGGTATCAAATCTGTAAAGGGCATGCAATTTCCACACAAAAGCAAGGGATTCCTCTGAAAACACTCTCTACAGGCAAGGATAGCTCTGATAATATTTTCAAAAGACAGCACAACAAAACAGCTAATCATTATAGGCTTCTGGAGGACACCCTACATAGTTAATTCAAACCTAAAACACAGAGGAGTGGAAGCACTTTATTCTGACACTGTTGCTCTTTTTTTTTAAAACTACCTTTCTGAAAATGTAATTGAGTCAGCTGTTCAAGTGACAGCATTCACAACAGGGAAAGGATGAGTCTTCACCAAGTGATTAAATTCTGGAGCAACTCATTTAGACAACCATAAAAATATTTTATTGAAGATTTAGTGCAAATTCAGGAATTTGTTTGTGTCGTAGGACAAAAGAAGAAGAAAAAAAAGAAAAATAAAAATTAATACAAGCCTTTAAAAATACATTTTTCCTTTCTTGGGAGCATTTAAAAATTGTAGACTTTTTCTGAGAGAGAAACTTGTCACAGGACAGCCTCTCATTGCCCACCAGGCTGTCCCTTCACAACTCCTGAAACCATGAGTGCCTTCTGCCCACGCAGCAGGCACCGAATTTCATTAGTGTGCTCTGACAGGAGACCAGCTAGCAGGGCTGTGACTGCACTAGGGATGCAGATGAAACCTTGCTTGGTTCAAGTACTCATTTTGTCAATAGACTCAATAAAACAATAATAATCAAACTTCACAAAGCAACAATACTAAACAAAACATGTACTTGAATGATTGCTGACAGCACTCACAGCTCACCACACGGATGCATCTCACTTGCACAATGAACCATTACAGCTACAGCCCATGTATGGCCCCAGGGAGGTCAGGTCCCACATGCTGCCCCAACAGGGAACCAGGAGAGGACACCCCATTTGACTCGGATCAGTAGTAGGGATAAGGTCATGCCAACCACAGTCCAAATGGTAGTAGCACAGCTAGCTTCATCTCAGGTCCAGTAATGAGGGTCCAGTGTTTCCTCCCGTGAGGATCTTCTCCAACAAGATCTACTTCACCATGTGGGGTTTATATCACTAGTCCCTGTGCTGAATATTACACGGCTCATCCAGTTGCTTTTGATGGTTTCATCTAGTCATTACCCCTTGTCTCTGGCAAGGATTAGGGTGCCAAGGGATGGCGGCACAGACACCTCCACAAGAGACATCCTTTGCATCGATATTGCAAGCAGAGGGAAAGCTAGCTAAGGAGTCAGGGTAAAGAGAAAACAACCCAGCTCTGGCCTCCATAAATGAGCTGGGCCCACTCCTACAGATAAATTCCTTTAATAACTGTATTTACTTAGGAAAAGAAAATAGCCTTGTTTTCTGGATATATTGTGTAAGAAGATTTTGGGATCTTCCTGTTTTACTAGTCAATCCATCTTCCATTTGACCTATAACAAAGCTTGAATGAAATGTTTTTCATAAAATACTTGTCAGCACTGTATAAAGATGGCATTTATTATTGTGACCTAATGCAATGCAATCTATTTTTTTATGATTAAAAAAATACGGAAGCCCTAGTATACTAGGGAGAGAGTTATCAACAGGGATTATAGTACAAGACTTGGGAGTTCCTACAATGTAATTGGCATTCTTCCTTTGAAGCATGATTAGAGAAAACAACATTTGGTAGTAGCAGCAAGTTGTGCAATGCCATTATTTACTGCCTTAGCTTCCTTGCTTTCTCAAAGGTCAGTCTACTCTTACAAGAATAGTTACAAAAATACTCACTATTCTGCCTAATCATATTGCTTGCTTAGGGCCACATATTTAATGCTAGTCAATTTATCAATTTCAAAATGCTGGAAAAGCCTCAATTCAAATCAATTGGATCCCTCCCTTTAGAAACAACACTCTAAAGAACCCACTTTTTCTTCAAAGCTTTATCACACACCTTCTATAGCTTGACTTCATCTTTAAATGCCACCAACAGTGTCTTCTCAGTAAATTTCAAAGCACATGCAGGACAAAAGAAAAAAAAAAAGGAAGCATGGTGAAAGAGGTCACACCTAGCCCTAGGCATTTATTCATTAACACTTACCTGAGAGTGTTGAAGAGACTCAGGTGTTCTGCGTAAGAAAACAGGCTGAAGCAGTAAGTCTTTTGAGGAAATATTTGGTGTTTCAGCTGTATCAATGTTTGTCCTGCTGCCTTCCCAATCTATCAGATAACCAGTAACTTGTAGTAGTTCAACTCCATTTTTTTTTTCTCCTGAATGATCACTTTATTCACCACAGGTGCAGGTGGGTCACATTCATGAGAAAGGCTCAGTCATGTGAATTGGATTTGGTATAAAAACCCATCCCAGGAACTCACTTTTGTTTATAGGTAGTGTAAGTTTTAGTCAAATGTTTTGAGTATGTGTAGCCTAGTAGGTGTTGCCAACCAGAGCATTTAACTTACAGGGTTCCCAGGTATGCTTTTAGTATTGTTATTGGCAGGTAGGTAAATAAGCTGCTAGTTAAATTTTACTTCATAACTGTTTTCCTGGCTATACCCTTGCTCTTTAAAGAGCTGTAGTTGGTTATGTAAATATGTGGTGCACAGAGAAATGGCAAGTTATGTCTCCTGCTAATGTGCTTGAAAAATGGTTAAGGGTAATAGCACTTTGTGGGTTGGGAGAGAAGAGACAGAGAATAGTGTGGTCTGAGCTAATTTGATATTAGTGAGGGTAAAATGCAACTATTACATACAGAAAACCTAATTGCTCAGCATATTTGTATTGTGGCTTTTTATTATGGCTCTGTATTGTAACTTATGACCCTATTTTTACTTCTAAGGGAATCTCCCTTTGAAATGTGTTCCTTGAGGTATAAAATGTATTGTAGTGTTGTCCATTAGTACTGGCTTACATAGCAGGAGGTAGCAGTCTGCTATGAATCTAGATTATGAATTGTTTATATCTTTCCTATTTTAAATCTCTGTTCTCAATATTTTTGGCTGTGCCTATTTGTGATGCTAAAGTGATTAGAGAACACAAGAGGAGCAGAACCCAAGTCTATTTGAATGGAATCTGTATCCCCTTCCTTAAAGGAAGGGGGGGAGATGATCATAAAAATAATTTTTGTTCTCCTTTTATTTGATTTTTTTATTTTTTTTTTTTATTTAACTAATGTCTGTCCTTGGAGCAAATTGGCCTCAAACACCAAGTTACTGGTTAATGTATATTTGTAGAAACCTGACCCTCTAAGACATAGCTATTTAGTATGCTGGGCTATCCTGTTGTGGCCTTTAATAGGCCTTCAAAGACATGCAGCTTGAATAATAACCTAAATCTGTTACCAATAGACTATAGGCCTAATAAGCTACTGCCACTGGGAATACTTAATGACAAAAGCGTCCCACTTATTTGTAACTTATGTGTGTTACTTCTGTTTATGCTTTAGCATTTGCTGTCATGATGCTTTTCGAAAAAACAGGACAGTAAAGTTTCTCTCAGCCTTAAGGTTGTCCTTTAGGTTTGGCATATGATTTTGATAACAGCTTCAAGATGAACTTGGTATTTACTGGAACAATGCCAAGTCAGTAGCTTTGAAGTGTGAATCTCCTGGGTTTTTTGCTCAAGAATTGCAGATGAGCACTGGTAATGCAGGTCTACCTTGCCCTGAGAGTACTTGGTAGCATGCCTGAGGGAGAGTAGCCTGTAGCTGAGAGAATTTCATCACCTCCGGAGAGATGTCTTGTGGCTTTATAGCATTGCTGAGGAACTGGGAAATGCTGCTTAGGTAAAATTTATGAGAAGAGGAGATCCCTTTGCCCTTGTCCCTCACTGACCTCTGGCTGCCTGTTCCGTCCTGCTGCCCTGAGCCTGTCTGGGGCTGCTGTTCCTTTTCACCTATGGAATAACTGTCTTAAATCCCATTTGCCTTTTTTACACTTGGCTATGCAGTAAGTCTGCTGTGACTTTCCTTAGGCTTTCTAACCACTTTAATAAGAGTGTGACCTTGGGAGATGTCTTAATCTGGGAAGCCAAAAGGGGGGTATTGGGAGGGGGGAAATGCTTCCTTAAATTGCTTGCTCTGATCTGCAGAGTGGATTGGTGGGTCCTCTGCAGACTGCTAAGAGGGATAAGTGCTTGCTGGTCTCTGTTAGATAGTCCTTACTTTCTTTTGGGATGCTTTTATTGCTGAAAGGAACATATGGATATGCAGTGTAAAGGGTTTCCACAATCAAGGAATGAGAGTGCTGATTTATACTCTAATGTTGATACATATTAACAGTCTGTATAAGTAAAATGCATGTTTAGGTTATATAAATATATGTGTATACATACACACAGTGTACATATACAAGCTGTAACTTAAGACTCTTGTTGCCACATTTTTAATTCTGAAAAACAGCCATCTCCCAACCCAGAGCATTTTTCTCAGAGCTCCTTTATTAATTGTTAGTTTTGTGGTGTTCTTTATTCCTCACACTGATGTTGCACATAATGGTGTCAGACTGCCTTGAGATGTTGAACAGGCTATCAAAAGATACATTTTCTGTAAGACTTAATTCAAAGAGATTTATATTGCTGCAGCTCTCTTCCATGTTTCCAAATCTCATGAATTTAAATGATCAACTACAGTTGATGTCTCTTCTTGATCTATTTGAATTGTTTCTGAAGCTACTGATCATATGCTTTTGTCTCCTTCACGCTGGTGGTGCAGCTGCCTGCTCGTTCAAGGCCCAGCCTCTGAGGTTCTGGGATTATTCCATGCCTCTAAAGTGATTCTAAAACTGCTAGTTCTTACAAGTAATCAATGCTAGTTCATTCTTGGCAAGGATTTAATCCACACCAGGATTTTGATGGAAAGGTTCAATTACTCTTTCTCTTAAACTTGATTGTCAGAAGCAAAAGGAATAAAGGAGATGGGATGGTTTCCATAACTCTCAATGATATTGTGCCTTACTCTAATTAATAGTATTTATAGCTTTATGTAGTCTCTCTTATGCCTCCTTCTTCTTACAAAAAGGTGAATTACTGCTTCCTAAAAATCCATAATAAAGACAAAATAACTCATGTAAATAACTTTTTTATAGTTCATTTGAGCAGTTAATTAAGAGTATAGTATTGTTTTTCTCTTCAGTGACTGAGCAAAACTCAAAGCAGTTTCTAAAGAAAGCATGAGTCTATACACATGCTGAATGTGTAATCCACAAATATAAAACAACTGCTTATCTTGTAGCATTAGGTAATATTGGCTTTTCCTGTGGGCAGTTCTGAGTGATAGCCTTGTTAGAACTTCTACAGAAACAAGCTTGCCATTTCAAAAGTTCCTATTTCTTTGTTCCTTGGAGTATCTCATCTAGCGAGTGCTGTAAATTTCCTTTTCTGCTCCTGCCATCCTCTTGTGTATAGGAGTGCATACATGTAGCATCACGTTTGAGGTGGAGGTGGCTGACCCACAAAAAGTCTCCTCTGCTGTGGGTATCTGACCTGCCTTTAAGTGTACAAGAGAACTTCAGCCATAGAAAATTAAAATATTTTCAAGATGTTTGTGGCATGTTAGTTTTGTTTGAATACGAGGGTAGTAAGTACCTAGAATAATTCTGACATGCTGCACAAGCCACAGAATGTAAGAATTGTTTGCATAATATATACCCAGAGCTGTTATTTGTCCCCAAGAGGACCCTAGCAAATTAAGATTTCATTCATGGAAAAGTTATCTTATCTTTCAGGATTGTCTTGTCTTTGAAGACTCAACAACAATCACAGAATACATCAAAGCAGTTAATTTGTTCCTGTTTTACTCAAGTGTCGGCAAGCATGCTGCCTTAACGGCTTCCTAATGGATGCTTAAGAAGTCGTGTCCGTGTCCAGAAGGCTCTCAGCACATTATGGTTGATAATTACACACAACTCTAGGTAATAGGGTTAATAGGCTGCAGTGAGAGGTCAGTTTTTAACTGTCACATTTGGGAATTCATTGTCAAAGATATGTCACCGGGGATGTCCCAGTGTGATACTTTTTTGAGGGGGAAAAAAAAAAAGTTGGGGGATGGAAAGAAGGGAAGCTCTGCATTTAATGTGATCTGCTGCTTCTGAAGTTAGATACTAAATACAGAACTGAGCTTTGTCCAAAATCATGCCTGTAATTTAGCCATGCCACCCTATAACTTGAAACTCTGGGTATACTGTGTGGTTTTGCAAAACGTTGTGTAGTACCAGACTAAATTTGTGCAGCAAACTTTAATTTCCTCGTGGCAGCTTGCCAGGAGGCAGTCAGAGGTAACCTTCTCCCCCATCCTGTCACAAGCTCCTTTCTTAACCCATCCCAAGAAAGCTGGTGCAGATGCTGCGGGTAGTTATTTCCTTGTGTACAGTGAGAGATCATTCCCTCCCAACACACCCTGCTAACAGAGAAACCAGAGGGGGGGGGGGGGGGGGAAAATCAGTACAGAGGTTTTAGGTTTTTTAGATTTGCAGTCTAAGTAACAGCTTTCATGGTGATAACTCTTAGCACTTTTTTGTCATTGAAGGAAATGGCTTCTTTTTTTTTGTTCCCCAGACAAAAGGATATAAGCACCACAAGGAGAGTTTAACAGAAGCATGCACTCTGTGGCATAAAAGCAGTAGTTCTTGACTCTCTCCATTGGTCATATTGCAGTAATGCAGGTGGAAATATGTCTCAAAGAAAAAACAAACAAAAACCCCAAAACCAACCAAAGACCACCACACCCCTACAAAAACCCCAAAACCCAAATCAACAAAAAACCCACAACCCCAAACCAAAACAGAAAAAAGCACAGCGGAAACTTAATGGGCATCATCTTGCTAGAGTGACTAGAGAAAGGAGCTTTAGGGATAACTCTGTTTTCTTTATACCCAATAACTATGCTTCAATTTGAGAAGAAAATTACTTTCTTGATAACGGTCAACAATCACAAATGCTTTTTGCTCTGTTCAATTCCCCCTGCTGTATGTTCACAGGACACAAAGGCAATGTACAAATTGAATAGTAGTTGACAGTTCATACTTACATTACTATTATACCATTATGCATCGTGTAATTTCACTACAGTCCAGTGTGGTGTCACTATTTCTGGCTTTAATACAAAATGTAGATTAGCAATGTAGGATTATTGTGCTGTACAGGGCTATGTCTATAATAGCATGTGCTGCTTTGGAGAATGTAAAAAAACCCAAAAAACCAAACCCTCTTCTGGTGCTGGAGTGTTAGATACCGTCTTTGTGTCTAAATGTGGTGAGCATATGAATGTGAAATGTAAGAGGAGATTTGCCAACTGCTGATATCTTTCTTATTTCTCTGCCTCCATATGTCTTTCCACCGGCTGCCTCTTACGTCACAGTTTCCATCCCCCTGCTCAGATGCTTTTTTATCATCTTTGGAAGAAGGATCTGTGTTCCTCTAACAGAAGGCATGCATAATGTGAGCTACTTATTGAAATAGAAGCATTTTCTTGGACCATACATATACATTGATTTTGCTGAGCTCTCCTTCAAGCATACAGGTAGGGAGGCTGGGAAAAAAAGCATTACCTTTCATATCTGAATAAGTCTGCAGTCCCTCAGTGCAGAGTGAACTGCAATGGGAGTGTGACTCTGCAGAAGCATTTGTTTACATGGCAGAAAAATCATTCCAGTTGTGACTCAATGGTTCATTCTGTTTACATACACCAATTCACAAGATCATTTTTATTAAACATGCCTAAAAAATTCCCAAGGAGTTGTGTGTAACACAGATTCTTAAAAATTACTGAAAAATATTCAGGTTTGCAGTCAGGTATGTATTGTTACATTGTTCCAACTGAAGAATGGAAAATGCTGTTTCAAATACTTCAATGAAGAAGTGAAAGGTAGTTAATAGGAGTTGCTTTGCAAAGAAATATTTAAGCTACTGACTTAAAACTCTTGTTTAAATACCAAAAGTGTCATTTTCTCATAACTTGAATTCTGCATAACTAAAATACACTTCCACCTAATATTTGTTCTTGGTTATACAATAGGTACAAAACAGATCTTATGTATAATGTATGATGTCAAAACCAGTAACTCTTGCTATGTCTTTTGGGCATTTAGGAGTCTAGCAACTAAGTTTTTAAGATTAAAATAATTTCTTATTCTTTATTTAAAGAACATATTCTTTTTTAAGGATACTTGTAAAATAGGTGCACTTTTGTTTCCCTAAGATAATCTCCAGTTCCCATGGAAGTAAAAAGAAATAAGAGGAGGTGATTTTTTTTTTTATGAGCTTGAGATGCTTTCTCCAGTCCCTCAGGTACACTCCTCTGGAGAGGAACATGCTGACCTTCAGCAGCGCTGTGCCTGCCTCCAGCCTGTCTTGCATCCCAGGCAGCTGTGGCTGTAAGGGGGCTGGATGCTGTGTGGTGGTCAGATGTTCTCCTGCAGTACTTGCTGCATGGCTGACACATGTCCTGGCTGTACTGTGTTCTGCCATGTACACTTTCAGCCTAAAGAATATGTTAGCCTGAGCCCTTTCACACTTTTTGCCTGAATAGTGTTTGTGTAATTGGCTGATTAGCAAGGCTTCAGGCAGGTGTGAACTAAGGACCTGACAGTGGTTTGGATGCTCATGTGGGTTTTGGAAATATGCATAAATTAAAACTTGTAGTAAAGTCTTAGCTGTTCAGATATGGTATTCTTTCTATCCAAGGTTGGGTACTCTGTCAATTAAGATGGAGACTTCCAGATATTCTTGTGTACCTGGAGAATAATTTTTTTTAAAGGAGCAAATAATCTCTATTTGCTTTTCCAGGTGGATATAAGGTACTTAAGAGAAGTCATTAGTTTACCGAGTAAATCCTTTAGATTACCGACAATCACTGTGGCTGCATATTACTGGAGACCATCAAAAGCACAAGCTGAGGTGATGTAATGCACCATATTTCTGATTAAATATTATCTCCTTAATTGATAGCTGGAAAACAGACACTTAAAGTATTCTGACTTGTGAAATACTGCTGCAATAATGGACTCTCTAGAAGTACAGCAAGACATTGCCTGTGATAGAGTAATGGGGCAGTCTCTGGACTGTGCTGTCTCAAATCCATGGGTGTAGTCTTTGGTGTAAAGCTGACAGTGTTAAGCTCTGCCTTTGCACACAAAAAGTGCTTTGAAATAAAGACAGAAGCACTTGGGGAAGAGGTATCCATCCTGTGTAGAACTGTCTTGGTTTGTGAGTGCTTCAGAACTTCTCTGCCAAAGGGTGGTGGGAGTAGTGCCGGGTCTGGCTGAACTGGTGGCAGCTGGGGCTGTCCAGGCATGGAAGGCCAGACTTGTAGCTTCCACCTGAATGAGGAGGAAACCTTGCTTTCCAGAATGAGAGTTTCCCAAATCAGTCTTGGGTTTAGCCTTCCCACCTGTCCGTTTAGTGAGGGCTTAGGTGCTGCCTTTATGAAGGAGTAAAAAATATCAGGACACCCTAGCAAGGAGTGCTGGTGAGCAGCCAGTTGTTTGTAGTCTTATCCTTTTTAATTATTACTTCAGTCCTGGTATTTTAGTTTCTCATGTATCAGAAGTGATTGGATCTTACCTTTTTAAAGATGTTTGCTTGCATAAATGACATGCCTACCAAAAATCAAAGTAATCTGAAATATGTGCTAACTGATTATCTTATGCAAATTATCTTAAGTTTATCTTGGGTAATGCCCTTGTTTCATTCTAGGGGATATAAAGATGCACTTTGAAGTGCAGACTAATGTGGCTAAATGAATTACACCTTAACTGACTTTTGCTTCACTTGGGGGTGGGGGGGTGGTGTGCAGCAGAGACTACAATTTAAACCAGCTGAGAAGGTACAGAATATCTGCCTCTGTTTATACCTAAAAGATCAGTACAGCATCAAAGATAATTGCTGTTTAATGGCTGCTGAGAGATCTTCATAAAGAAAAGCAATGACTGGGACATGTTTTATAGGTGTATCGGTTTTTGCTGCAATGGGAATGTGGCACAATCGTTGTATGATTTTAGTATAAAGAAACTTTTACAAAAACCTCTTTAATACAGTGTATAATCACTATAACTCACAGGGGAGCATGTATTATTCGAGGGAGGGTGGTTTATCTTGCATATCTAACATTTTTTCTAATTATAGTGTTTTAAACAATGGCTAATAAAGCAAACTACACACTGTTGTTTAAAAGCTAGTAAGTGCATTCCAATTCAGAGGAACGGCGTTGGCTTTCCTTCTTCACCGGATAGTGGTGGTCTTTGTAAGACACTGCAGTCACTATTGTATGCATACTGCATGCTAAATGCTGAAACTCTTCCCACATACAGATATGTTAATGGTAGATCATTAAATACAAGTCAAGCCTTTCTTATCTTTCATCTGTACTCTGGGAACAATTCATTCAGTGTGGTCTGACAATGTGTTGAATTGTAATGAGCCACTAAGGAAAAAGTATCTTTGTAAAGTACATGTTGCCTCTGTGAAGGGTGGGTGTATCTACCTCTCATGTCTTTCCACAAAACATAAATATTGTGCAGTTCATATGTCCTGTTTCTCTTATTTTCACCCTCTACCCCTGTTCCTTGGCCTCACCTGTAGGTGAACAAACCCTGTAAACTTAGTCTTGGTAAGGAATTAGTGGCCTTCTGTTAAATGGCAGCTTGGAATGCCCTACTCATGTTTTTTACTTGGTCTAGTAGTCAGACAGAAATAGACATCCTCAAATACAGTATCAGTCTTGAGATGTGTGAGTTGCCTCATTTTGCCCCGTCATACTGGGGAAAATGGAGCTAATAAATGGAAATGTGAAGGACCTCTTGAACCTCAGTGCCTCTTGATTAACAGATAATGCTACACACAAAGGAAGCAACTGATGAATTTTCTTCACTCTGAATGGGTTGGGTTTAGACTGTGAAAAAACCTATATGTACGGACCTGGGAACATTGATGTTTTTGGTGACTCGATCTCTATTCTGTGTTACTTAACTGTGGTTCTGTATTCCCTCCCACCTTCACTCTTCCTTCTCTCCCTGTATTAAACCTCTAGCAAAAGGTAAGATGAGACAGGATAAAATATGCCTCAGTAAAACAAGTTCTTTAGCTAAAGTCATATTGTACAGATGACTTGTTTATTGTATTTAAACTTGGTTCCACAGTTTTTCCTGCTACCATTTCTTGTCAACTGCAAAAAAAAAAAAAAAAATCACACTTATGAAGGTGAAATAAACTGGTAAGAAGGAGAAACTCAGGCCCAATAAATTCTATGTCCTTCCTCCTGATCTAACTTAATTTAGATTTAATTGATAGGGAATAAAATGAACAGATTTTGTGGCATACTGTAATGACTTAGAAGATGATGCAACTTCATACAGAAATATTGTTTCTAAGAGTATTTATGGTAGGTTCCTTGACCTGCTGCTTCCTCTTCTACTTAATAGTGGGGGAGCTGAATGCTGAAAAGGCATCTTAAGAAAATTATACAGGTATCTGTCTGAGGTGCCTGCTCTGCAAAGCATGCAGTTATTTCTGGCAGAAATAAGGCCCGATGACCACACAAATATATCATAAAGTTGAGGAAAGTGACTTGTATAACTACAGTCTTCTAACATGGCTGGATGAGTTGGATGTTTTAGGCATAGGTTGCCAGAGGGCAGTATTGTTTAGAGAAAAACTTCTGCTGCTTGCTCCAAATGCCTTTTGCCTCATGTACATCAGAGTATTTCAGTAAACTGTTGGCTTTATTGGGGAAGAGGAATGGGGGGAGTACTGAGGCCCCAGGCAGCCATCCAGATCTTGGGTAAGACACGAGAGGTCATTTATTACAGTGTGCGGGTGCCTATGCTTGACCAGGACTGTGGCATATCTTCCCTTTATCCCCCGCAGTCTAAGTAGCCTGTCTGGACTTTGGATGCAAACCCTGCCTCTCAGCTGCTGAGCTGTACCTGCATCCTGCTCTCCTGTGATTGAGTAGTGAGGGAGAGAGGACTTGGGGCAGAAAGCAAGGGGCCCATAAACAGAGTTTTATTTGGGGTTTCCCAGACCAGTGCCAGCAAACTTGTATGTCACTGTCACAGAGCTGAGGAGTTTCTGACCTACCTGATGAAGCAGAACTGTGTAAAAGCTGTTGTCATGCTTATTTTCTGCTCAGGGAGACTGTTTTGCACAAGGCAGGGTGGCTGTAGCAGATTTCAACATCATCCTTCAGAGGTACTGAGGCAGTGTTACCCAGTCAGCATTTTCCTGTGGCACTTCCCTGGAGTGCAAAATCTGTTTCTGGGTACAAGCAAACATTGCCTGGCTTCCAGCGTTTCTGTATGGTATGGTAGTTTAACACTGGCAATGCAGTCTGTTGGGCAAAGAGGAATTGTGTCACACCATAAGAATTAAAGCTTAGAGCAGCGGAGTTTAATTATGTATTGTCATCCACATTGAGCATTTGATTCCTGTAAGATTGAGGAGGTGAGAAGCAGCAGAGGGTAGACTGAGGTCTTTGGTTAAATGCTGCCTACATTTGCATGGGATGAGTCAACTTTCTTTGGGATGTTTCTGGACCCTTTTGATCAAAGGTGATGCTAGTTAGGCAGTTAGCTGTTTCCAGACTTTGGCATGGGACTGAGTGGGGGGAGCTTCCCTTTGGAGCTTGTGTATTTGCTGTTTCGTAGCTGCTGGTTGGGATGCAGGTGTCTGCACAAGCTCTGTCAAAAGGCTGAAAAAGGAATAAAGAACTTCTTTGAAGAAAGAGCTGTCCTCACGGTTTAAATGTTTTGGATGTGGGTGGGTGGTCTTCAAGCTTTTTTTCAGGAGCTCCTAAAAGCATATTTCAGGGCTCTTTAAGTGCTACAGGAGCAGGAACCTTTACTTGTATAGACTGCAGTCTTCAGCACTTGGCTCTTGGCTGTCTGCCTTACACTGGAGCTTGTTCCAGGTGGACAAGTATTTAGTGGTGTCACCTGGGCTCAATGGCTTGGCAGAGCTCAGAGTAACAGTGGGAGGAGGAGTTTGGGGGAAGCTTGGAGCCCTCTGGGTTGCTGCTAACACTCAGGATCCCCAGCCACTTTTTATTTTACACAGGTGCTGAAGTGTTCGAAGGACCAAGATGCTACCACTTCATCAACCTCTGAGGAGTTCAGGTTGTATTAAGTCATGGCAGAAAAAGCCTGAGTCCTTAACTGTTGACTTGATGACAGCCACACAATGGCTGTAAGGACTCTGTGGACTTGCAAATAGTGTAGGGATGGCTCAGTAACAGTTACAGCTGTAATTCTTTTTAGGTGGGGGGAATGTCAACAGAAAATTTTGTGGTAGGTGTGCACATATGAAGCAATACAGGTTTAAGAGCAAAACAGTGTAGGGAAAGAACTGTAAACTGACAAGACTACTTTGATGTTATGTATTGAAAACCATAAAAATTGTCCGTTACCTTGTAAAGGACACTGAAGCTTCTTTCTATGCTCTCTTTCTACACTCAGCCTGAGCTGTCATGTTTCTAGTTTTGCTACATTGGTGACAGTCTGCAAAATCCGCACTGAAGGCTATTGTGCAGGCACAAATGCAAAAGAGATGACATGCTTGTAAGTGTTAGCTCAGGAGAAAAAAAAAAAAACCAACAAAACCCAAGAATGAATGTCCATGACCATGACAGCTTGTTACCTGTTTTAACCAGTTGTTACATGTTTTAACAATTTTTCACAGAGCAACTTAGGCTGAGTGCAAGAAAGGGTTTGTCTAAGCCTCTGATGCGTTGTGCCTCAGCTGCATGTTGCTAATAAGACAAAGACTTCAGTGGCGTTTATGAAGTTTTAGTGGCATGAATCCTGCTGTCACTCTAAGTGCATTAAACATTATTTCTGATTGATCTACATGCATCTAAATACTTGTTTACAGAGGATTTAGATGTTGCGTTCTCTGTATCTGACTGAACTATTGTAATACATACTTACGAAGGTTTTGCACAGCCTTGAGGCTTAACTTATGAAGACTTCTGAAAGAAAAAGGGGTTTGCTTTCTCAAGTAGCTCAACTGTGAGGAAGGCAGAGGAGTGTAATAGTGTCTCAGCAGTGCCTGTCCCATTACAAGTACTTCAAAAATCCACATGTGTTCTGTAGCAGTTACGTGGTTGGAATGGACTGTCTGGGAGACTTCAATTTTGTTCTTTTCTTCCAGTTCCTCACTTGGACACTGAAGACATGACAGCAATGGCAGACCTTCCTTTTGTCAAAGCTGATGTCAGAGAGATATTTGAAAGTAAGTTCCATGCTGTTTCAGGATGAAGTGCTAGGCTAGATTCTGCCTTTCATTAAGGGTCATCTACTAGCTGATCAGGGACTCAACATGTCCCTGATTAAACACTCTTCCGGAAGTCTTCTGTTGGAGCCCAGGCACAAATATCACAGGTAATAGCTGATTTTATAATTAGTTCATGACCACAGTGCTTCATCTCCAGAGGTAGGATCTCTCTATTTCCATAAGCATTTAAAAATATCTTCATTAGTCTCTTTTTAAGGCACTGGATTTGATACACAGTCAACAAAATTCTTAGTGTAATTGAATACAAGAAATTGAGATATCTGATTAGTGAAACTGCATATGAAATATATGCAAGCATTCAAATATACTTTTTAAAATTGACCTTTTCTAGGGAACACCCCCCCCCAATCTGGATTCTTGAAAGAAAGTACAATGGTCTTCATATGAATTCAGGGTGTTTCTTAAGCTTTTCATCTTTAGTGCCCTGCAAAATTAAGTTGGGTTTTTTTATATATAGGGAGAGAGCTGTACTACCTGTGGCTTGGATTGCCCAATATTGATATATTTAGGCTGTGTATGATTTTTTTTAAACTTTGCCTATTTAATTTTGACTTTTTCATGGATGTGGGTTTTGTGGGGTGGGGAGGGATCTAGTTTTCTTGCAAATTTTGAACAAATGTTTTGGTTGTCTTGCAGAGCAAATTTATGAAAAATATATCTGCCTACATTTTTATAGCTTCAGGGGAAAAACTCAGTGTTGTCATGACTTGGAAGGACTTGAAGTTAAGGCAGGTCATAATCTGGGTTCCGAAGCATTTTTTTTCCCCATACAGATGAATCCTGTTTGGTCTGTAGAATTTATTTGCTTAGATGTCTTCCTTAAGAAGTGGCACTTCAGTGCAGTTGCATCTACTGTATCTGAAGAGCTGTGCTGACTGATGAAGAAATGTTCTTGGTTCTCTGGACTTCTGTGGAGTGTGCCTCTGAAACAAGTAGAAAAATCCCTTTGGGCTTTCAGTGTCTTCTCTGCTTGTATCCAAATAGTAGGGATGAGAAAAGCATCTCCTCTGCAACTTTACTGCAGAGGAGAAGGAAATGAGATAGGATGAACGGGAGATGTTAAGATAAAGGAGGACATAGCAGGAGTTTGGGGTGGAAAAAGCAGTAATGTGTACTTAGGAAAAAAAAGTAGTGTGTGCTGGTCTGATTACGTGGGAAAATATTGCTGTTACAGGAGATCAAAGTTTCACTGGCAAACTTGATTCTGGATGTATTCAGCTTTTGAGTCTTTGGCTCAGGTTATTCTTTTAATCTGGGTCTCTAACTACCTTTAGGTATTGTACCTGCAGTCCCTTGATAAGGCCCATGTCTCTATACTGCTGCATGTTATGAAATGGTATACTTGTACCTTAAAGTATGTGAGACCTAAAGAGGGCAAGGGCAGAAGTCAAGTTCACAATATAGTGACTACCTACAGTGCACAGCACTCTAGAGGCAGTGGCTTAATCTTGAGATTGTTAGATTGAGATATTTGGCCTGGCTGGAGCTCCCTGAACCCAGACTGAACTGTTGGAAGTAATTCATTCTTTTGATAGCTGTTGGGCTTTTTTGTTTGTTTTCCAGTTCCTTTAAAAAATGACTTCAAGCCCCGAAGAAAGAGGAGGAGGGTCTTGGAGAATTCCCAGCTTGGGAGAAGAAAGCTTTGGTGTCGTAGGATGAAGGTGCTAAAACAGGAGTTGTGTAGGAGTAGGCATCAAGAGATGGTCCAGGAGCAGGTTCAGGTGGATGAAAGTCCAGAGGGAGCTCAGCAACATTGCTCACCAATACAGCTGGGGCAAGGAGGAAACCATCTCTCAGCAGCACAGCTGCTGCCCCCTGGTCAGCAGCCCCAGGGAGGGGACAATGTCCATGAGCAGCTGCAGAGACAGACAGTGCGAGGAGGCATGGCGCCAAACATGGGACCACAACAAATGGACCAGGGGTGGGAGGCCCCGGAGGTGACTGTGTGGGTGCGGCCTCAGAAGCTGAACCAGGGGTGGGAGTCCCCAGAGGTGACTGTGCAGGTGCGGCCTCAGAAGCCAAGCCCAAGATGGGAGGCCCCATCAGTGACCGTGCAGGTGCAGTTACAGCAGCAGGGCCAAGGGCCAGCTCTCCCACAAGTAACCGTACAGGTACAGCCACAGGAACAGGGACAAGGTATGGCTGGCATCAAGGTCACTGTACAGCTGCAGTTGGGCCGTGACCCAGAAGAGGTAACCTGCCTGCAGGACCAAGGCGAGGAAGTGTTAGGGAATGGAGAGCAGCTGACCCCTAAACAAAATCAGGGAGAGCCAATGACAAGATCTGAAGGTAAAAGAGAACTGGCTGTGGTGGAGCTGGTGCCGCAGGGGACTCTGAGCCAAAAGCAGGATCAAGAAGGAAAGGTAACAAAACCCCAGCAGGACCAGAGCCAAGAAGAGGAAAGAGTGGAAGTGGTGGAGCTGCAGGTTGGAGACAAAGCAGACCTGGATGGGATGGTGACAGAGGAGCAGCTGCAGCACCAGAGCCAAGAGCAGGAACAGCTAAAAGCAGAACTGCGCCCACAAAAGGAAGGTCAAACAGCTACAGAGATGAGGCAGGAGCAAGGCAATGGCCAAGAAGGGCCCAAGGGGATGGTGGAAGACCTGGGGCAAGAAGTGTCTAAAAAACGTCCACAAGAGACTCCAAATTATTTTGTTGCTATTCCAATAACAGATGATCAGGTATTTTGAAGTAGCTGTTCTATCACAATAATAAAAACCTTAAATAAGAAGCTAAGCATAAGTTCAAAGTTACCTTGGTTTCAAAGCTTGTTAAAAGCCAAGAGTGATCAAATTCTGCTCCCCTACCTGAAGAGATCTATTGGGTCTGGCTGGGGTGGAGTTAACTTCCCCATAGCAGCCCTCATAGGTGTTATGCTTTGTATTTTTAGCTAGAACAGTGTCATTAACATGACAATGTTTTAGCCACTGCCAAGAAAAAAAAAAAAAAATCACTTTTAGGTTTGCCATTGCCCTTCTATAAGTCTGAGTGGATGTGTCTCTCCTCAAGAATATCTTCTATTCTGTAATCTTTTTCCGTACAGAAGCCATGGCTTTCACCATCTTGTGTTGTCCCATCATCCTATGTTGTTTTAGAGCCATATTTAATGCAATAGTTTTGATTTGTTTGTTTATCTCCTTCCCCACTGAAGTTTACAATGGAGGATGAGAATTTCCTTCTCTTCTACAGAAGATTATATAGAATTGGTCTATTCTCTCCATCTTTTACCCAACAAGCTTACCCTGACATCTTAGGTGGTAGACAGTTAATTCCAAGAAGCCATGTGTGGAGTCTGCATGCTCATACTTCATCCAGGTACCCTATATTCTGTGATTCCCATGTTTGCAACAATGTTGAAAAAGCAACAGGTTCTTTCAGGTCAACACTGTTAAACCAAAACATAGCAAATAGCAGAAAGCCAAACAGAAATACTTTCTTCTAGAGGCTTTGTGAGGGACCTAAAGCATTCCAGTTACCACAGTAAACGTTTCTTCTGAAATATGTCAAGACAGCCTTGCAGGGCTTGGATACTACAGGCACTGTCTTATGATCCATGGAAGTAAATTCCAAAAATGATAAAAAAGCTGGAGAGAGAGATTTCTCACTTTGTTCTTTAACTAGTTATGTATGATTGGTTTGAAGCTCCTAACTTCTGCATAACTCTGTTTCTTTGTGTTTGTAAAGTAGGAGGGAAGATACTGGCTCACCTTGAGCTACTTATTCCCATTCTACCATTCTGGTATAAATTTTGAAGGCTACACAAAACTTTCTGAAAGAAGGATACAGTGTCTTGTTCCCACGGAAGTGCTGTCAGTACTTTGAGTAGGTTTTTTACCCTTTAGCCTCCCATAGGCAACTGACTTGCTGATGGCAATGTTTTGTTAGCAGCTGCTCAGGGTATGCAAAAGCAGACAGAGCACTCACTTTGTACCAGCACACACTGCACCCCTCTTGACTGGGACTCTGTTCTTGTTGCTGAACAGTAGCATTGTGAGGTGGGACATGTCCCATGCTGTGGACCTTGATGTAGGGGCAGCTGGTGAGTGCACTCAAATATGTTATGCAGAGGAGAGAAAGAAAAACTTTGGGGTGAGAAGGCAAGA
Organism: Aquila chrysaetos chrysaetos; assembly: GCF_900496995.4. NCBI lineage: Eukaryota > Metazoa > Chordata > Aves > Accipitriformes > Accipitridae > Aquila > Aquila chrysaetos. The sequence continues at coordinate 55,264,160 of NC_044007.1, forward strand.
AACACTATTACATCTGACAGAGGCAGGCAGGGGGAAGTCTTAATTTGAATCAGTAACTGCTGTGTCCCAGCTAGCATGGGCAGAACTGAGAAACAGAATATAAATTGTGTGAATTATTAATATTTATAATATATATGCATCTTGGGATCTTTTCTTACAAAGCAAATGTAAAAGGCAAAAAATGGATGTTAACTTGTATGAATGTAGTGAAAATATAACCCTCAGCTACCAGCTTCTGCTATTAGTTTATGGTTCTTTTTCCAGTAAACCAAATTGATATTGTTTGTTGCAATATATAATTTCATTCCTTTTTTTTTGTAGCTCAGGTTTCCATGCAGTATCTGGCATGACTGTATTTATGCTGCTGAAAGGCAATAATTAAGTAGGATGGCTGTATCTGTTGTACAACTTTTTTTTTCCCTTTTTTTCCAGCGTGACAAACAGTTGCGGTACAGTAACTTGCTTTGGCAGGCGTTTGAGTTTTTGTTTTTACCTTAGTTAAGTGTAGAAACTCTTATGTGTTAGAGACTTCAAGGGTGCCTTTCTCTTGGTAGGCAATTATTTGCTCTGGCTTTGTCTTGAGTGGAATAGTCTCTGAAGGTTATCTGGAGGATGGCCTTGTATAACTTTCAGTGATTCCTACATATGACTGGCTTTTGAGAGGTGAACAAAAGTGCAGAACACATCAGGAAGATAAATGCCAGGAAGGGAAAATAACTGTGTAAGCTGAAAGACAATGTTGGCAGAGGAACAAATGGGTATGAAGTGGGCAAAGAATAAATCTAGACTGGAAACTAGAAAGTTTCCTGCCATCTGAGGAATGAGATCATGGAACAGCTTGAGGGGGCATGAATGCCTAACTTCTCCTACTTTAATGAGAATTGAGTGTCCTAATATATGGTCTGTGACCACATCCTGTACAACTCTATGAATGTCCTTCTCTTTCTCCTTTTCTTCCTTCTCAATTCTGCTCTTCCAGATTTCCCTGCTCTCACACCAGCTCTGGTAACCTGGCAGCTCTGATATCCTTTGCCAGATGCTCTGCCCGAGCTATGCCCAGTTTATGCTTAAGTGCTGTCTTTAAGGGTGGCAGTGACCTGAGACAGCCCCGGGGGAGGTTCCATGAAAGAAACACTGAAGGGTACAGTACTGTAGTCCTGGTATGTGTATGTGAAGGGTAAGCAAATGTGTGTGTATACATATATACACATATACATGCACAAATAATACATTTTGTCAACACTTTCAGATGCTTTTACCTCTAAATCAGAGGTTCCTGACCTCACTGAACATACAACATGGTTGCCTGTTAGCCTGTAGGTCTTGTAGTCCTTTACAGAAGGGTTTTAAAGATGCTGTTAGCATTTTTGGGTAGAATTAACTTCCCTTAATTATATTTGAGAACTCCAGATGAAAGGCCCTAGGGCTGTCTCCATTTTATTCCCTTTCAACAGGACAAAGGAAAAACCCCATTGCTGTCCTGGTGGGTACAGCAGGCCTTTTCCCTTTGCATCTAACAGGGCTCCAGGAAGCTGGACACCAGCCTCCAGCAATGGGCTTGGGCTGGGGTGGATCTCGGAATGTTGTGGTCTCAGGCTTTCAATACTCCATTATAAGTGCTTCCTTCCTGTCCCTCACCCAAGAAAACAGCTATCCCATCAAAAACATAGCATTTATAGAAAAGTGCTACAGGCTGATCCACCAAAAAAGAAAAAGAGGTGTAGAGATAAGTTAGACTGTTCCCATGGGAGAAGAAGCAGAAAGTTCTGAAGACACATTTGTGAAGCTGAAAAAAAAGGGTAAGAAAAGACATTAAAGTTGCTCTGCAATAATTGGATACCTACATGAAGGAATTTCACTCAAACTTGGCTTCCCAGCTGTCTGAGCCTCCAGTTCAGGAGGCAAAAAGATCATCTTTATTATTTCAAGAGTATTCTTAGAAAGATGGGGCAAGGGAAAAGAACATGAGGCTGTCTTGTAGAATTGCTGTCCATACTTAACCTGGTCTGTTGAAGCAAAGATTTTTAGTTCGTGTGGCCAGACAACTTGATGGCTTGATTCCTTCTCCATGTTTTCATGATCTAAGCAAATGCACTGTAAATAGCAGGCCATAATAAATTGTGCCTCTGTTGGAGTAGGAATTACCTTAATATAAAAGTCATTTCAGTGATGTGTTTTTCATAGTGACAAATGTATTGTAAGAGTCTGTGAATTCCGGGAGTTCGCTGTTTGTATCTTCAGATGGATTCTCTTAATTGTGTGTGGCTTTATCCTGACATTTATCAGAAACTCATTATACTAATCTCCATTATACTAATCAACCATGCCGTGGAGGTTGTGGGACTATGTACTGGACTGCACAATGACTGATAAGGCCTTATGTAGAAAGACTGCAAAGCAAAAACATATTGACCCAGCTGTTTCGACCTATGTAAGAATAAAGCAGAGCTCTAACATGTGTGAGCACCTAGGCACGTAAGCCAGAATTCGCTCAGTGAAATAATCTAAAAATCTATAAATGACTTGGCTGTAACAAAGGCTTCCACCAGGTGCTTAGTCTCTGTGTGATTGAATTCTTCTCCCTCCTGCCTTGTTCCCATGACTGGCTTATAAACCTTAACAGATCATTTTAAAAAATCTTTCTTTGGAGTCAGCTGTGTAAAGGCACTGATAGACCAAGAAGAGCCAGGAACTGGCCATGCAGTTCTAGAAAACGGACTCAGAAAACAGCATGTTTACCCAGATGATCTACTTTGTTTGCTGTTACAGTTTTCTTTTGGGAAGAGACATCAGTTTAATCTGTGATCAAACTTGTAATCAGAAAATGGCATAAGATTAATTATGGAAATGCTATTCAATTTCCACAGTCTATTAACAACTGACAACTGCATGAAGATCCATTAATATTTACAGTGCCCTGAGCTTTATTTTAACATGCTTAGGGGCAGATTTAGACCTACTTAAAGATCTATGGGTGCTGGCTCACATGAGAGCTATGAGTTTAGCCTGTAGGCTTTAAAAAGGAAAACAGATCAAGCAACTCCTGAAACATTAACTTTGAAATTGAAACTGAAAGTTGTTACGTGATAGATCTGGGAGATGTTTTGAGGATTCCTGGCTTAAACCTGAGTTGCATTTTTGGGTGTGTAAGGCTTCAGCATTCTGAACTCTTCCAGTAATACCTGGGCACTCTAAAATGAAAAATTATTTCCCTGTTTACTGCATTGCAGATTTTGGACAGAATTGAAGATGTCCAAGAGCTCATATTCACTAAAGAACCTGACCTGTTGAGAGCTCTTCTTCCTGTTCAGACTATGCACCTCACTATAATAGTAGCTCACCTGGGAACAGAAGAAGAAGTAAAAAAGTAAGAATCCTGCAAAATTCAAGTGCAGCTATTTTTTCTGTAAATGTGGTAGCCTTACTGCTGCTGTTGTGAATAATTATGTTTTAGTAGAGCCTACATGCAATTCCTCTTAGACTTTTTTGATAGGTTTCTGGCTTGCTCTCAATACCTGTGAGGAAAGATCTTTACAACAGCTAGATATGATGCTTCAGAGGTTGAAGTTTTATGTATCTGCCATGGGGTGAAGAGAAAAAGCAGCATGGCTGCAAATAGTATTACTACTGTGTTACTGTATTACTACTGTAAATTAACTCAGTGGATGTAAAATTCCCTGAGCTGCTGCTTTTTGAGAAACCACAGCCTTTGAGATCAGCTATGCTTGTATCAGCTGGAAAATGTCAGCTGATAGAACATGTTACACTAAGAAGAAAAAAAAAAAAATCTGCCTAGTTCCTTTCCAAGCTGCTCTCTTGTCTAATTCAAGCTGTGGGCTGTCACTGGGTCCCTCTGAATTAAGATGGGGATATTGTAAAATTACTAAGGAAAGCTACCCTGTAGTCAGGAAGGCTAGATTTGCTAGAAAGGTCCAGCAAATAGAACTGGTATGCTGCTGTAACCTTTTTTCTCTAAGCCTTATCCTACTGTACCACACTGGGAAACTTGAGATTTCTTGGCATGAGGAGGGAGGGAAAGCCCTTAGGTTCTGGGAAGGTATCACATGGTAGAGGTGGGAACCTGGTGAGAGCAGCCCTTTCTCCAGGGGCCTTGGCATATATCAGCAAAGGAATGAAAAACAGTAAGGCCTCAACACATACAAGTGTGACACAGGATCTCCTTGGGCATAAAGCAGAATGCCTAGCTGGAAATATGTCAAAAGAACCAATATGAGTAGAAAACCCTTCTGCCCATACAGGCAGCAACAGTTAAACAGGATTAGGATGCATATGACAGGTTTGTATGTGCCTTATTTTAAAATTACCTGCTTTATTGTACATTCCAGAGGTTTTTTCAGAGGGCCTGAGGGAAAAAAGATAGGAGGACCGTTATATGGCCTAAGGAGCTTGCATGCAGAAGGCACCATGTACAGTAATTCAGTAATAGAAACTGGTGCCAGTGCTGCTGACTGGGCAGGCTGTCATCCAAGAGGATGGGAAGCTAGTGGAGAGCAGCAATCAAAATGGGAATCAGTTGGTTAGGGACATGAGTGGAGCTAAGTACTGTTAATGAACTTAAGAGTGGATGTGTGCCTGTAATATAAAAATAATGGGCATACCTAATGAATTGCAGATCTTCCTTGCCAAATGCTTTTCATCCTTTATCTTCTACCTACCTGCAGAGCTCTACTAAATGAGGCTGCAGTTCAGTAGCTACTGCTCTGTGCTGTCACATGAAAGACTGCCTTAAGGTGTTAGGCCAAGTGTTTCTCACTTCTCAAGCTAACACCACTGCTGAAACAGCTGGTCCAGGCCCTTGCAGAGGGAGGGAGGCATCTTCAGATCTCATGGCAGAAGTTGTTCTAGCAGCATTTAATGGTGGCTTAAACATTATGGACTTAAATAAAGGGCTAAATTAGCCCTGCTTGCTGTTAAGGTGGAAGAAACAATATCCTTTGCAAAGAATTCATTCCCTTTCCACCTTCAGTCCTGTCCTCACCAAATCTTCATCTGCAGAGTCCTCAGGAGTCTTGGAAAGAAGCAGCTCCTATATCGTTGTAGCTGAAATGACTCCAATGTAGTAGTGAGCATTGCTCATAGCATTGGCTGTTGTTGAAGATTGTGAAGTGGCCCTTCTATGCATGAAACATGCTTCCCTAAGGGGATTAGTTTGTGTGATGTGGGTTGTAGTGTCTGAGACCAGGAGCTGATTCAGCTGTACCTAGACTCCACCAGGAGTTTAGAAAGCCAGGTGGTCTTCTCTGAACCTCGTGACTCAATGGGAAGGTCTCCCCTACCTTTTTACATTCCCCGATGTCGGTACCAATCATGATAAATCAATTCTAACCTGATTTTCCTTTGTTTCTCTCTTAACCTTTTGCATTGATGGTCTCTGTATACATAATTTTAGCTTGAGTCTAAATTAATTTTTCTGTGTATGCTTTATCCATGTATTAAGTAATAGAGTGAACCTTACCATTGAATTCTGTGAAGTCATGCTTTTATATAAAAATTCTTATTAAATATTTTTTTTTGCTAATACCATTGGAGGTTATTCTTTAAGCAGTCCAAACCACTCAATTTTGTGGCAGCATGTTAATGACTTGAACATTCACTTTGCTAGCAAAACTGACTTCTAAAATATTAGCTAAGGCTGAAGTTATTGAAAGACATAATGTGTTTAAAATGCCTGTGCATCTTCTAACTTACAAAAGCACTGAAATACAGTGTGCTTGTTACACCTTGTGTAGTGCTGCAGGGTGGTCAAAATCAAGAATATTGTGTGGTACTAAAAATATAACAATATTTCCATATGTAATTATCAAATAAGCTTCTTTCAGAATATATATATTTAAATTATTTTTTAAGGGCTGTTCTGGCACTGAAGCAAAGCAAGACTAAAGTGGAAGCCATCTTGCAGGGTAAAGACCTTAATATGACATTTCATGGGATTGGACAGTTTAACAATCAAGTGATATATGTGAAAATGTTGGAGGAAGACCAGAAAATGCTGAGCAGAATTGCAGGTAAGTACCTAACCTGACTCTTTACCACTTGTGGTAAACCATTTTGTAGAGTCTGTCAGCTCTTGTAAGCACTGGCCCGAGCTGCTGTGCATGGCTGTGATCTGCTGCTTTTCTTCTTGTCTCTTCTTTTTCTTAATTGTTAAGTATGAAGCTGACAGCTGGGATCCTGCAGAGCATGAGAGGTAAAATAATTTCTCTGTACTAATTTGGGACAGGTGAGATGCACAGACATTTGACATGTCAAGATCACACAACAAGGCTATCCTAGCCTGCCCTGCAGACAGGACCTTGCAGGCCTGTGGCGTACATGGGGTCTTCAAAGCAACATCTCAAAACTGGAGCTCTGTTCATTCCAATAAACTGGAAACCTTTTAAGTATTGCCCCAGTTGAGTTTACAAGCACTTCCTTTAAATTGGAGCATGCATGAAATCATGAGTACCTCTGGGACAGGAGGTGACAAATAGCAGGGTTTGTCTGCATATACTTGTGTAGCACCAGCAAATCAGTCTTTTGCTTCCACTGTAGAAGATGGAACAGACATATAAGAGTAGCTTGTGGCTTCTGCTCTAACTTTCCAAAGCACTGATGGGTTCATGAAGATGTTCCAGATCTTTGACCTGCTTACCTGCATCTGAGTACAATTTCAGAAGGACTTGATACCCTCCCCTTCACCCCCACCCTGTTCTGTTTATAGGAACTGCTTTAGCCTGCAATGCAGAACCTATCTTTGTCCTGGGCTTCCACTTCCCACAGAGTAGAAATAATCAATATACATTTTTTTTTCCTTGCTATTTTCACACTAAGCAAAAGGGAAGCATAGTTCAACTAATGCTTCTCAAAAAGGCACGCAGTACAAAGACACTATGTAATCTTCAAAGGATATGACTTTTCAGAAAACAGACTATTCTTTTTGTTGAAGCTGCTTCCTACCTCTTCCAGTTCTTAGCTTTGATATAATAGTCCTGCTCTCTTCTCCTGTTTATTTTTTCTCTGAAGTAGTCAGTGTTGCAACTAGAGAGAAGATGCCTCTTAATATTAACAGCTTCTTTTCCTCAGCTAAACAAAATTAGCCACTTCACTATCTGTTACCTTTTGCTTGACTCTGGCCTTCATTTCTTATTGTTCCATCCATGGCAAAGATAATTTTGACTCAAAACAGCTGTGCTTTTGTTGAAAGTACTCTGGTGTTGTCCCTAATTATTAGGATTAGAGCCTCAACAAACTTCCCCATGCTCAAATTGTTTCTTCTAAAGTCTTTAAATTTAACACAAAATCTTGACTGGAAGATGACTAAGTAGAAGGCATATGATGCAATTTCCTTTAAGAACATATTTGGTAAGTGTCTGTACACAGCATATATATACTTCAATGCCATTGAAAGAAGAGACTGACTATTTTGATGCCCGTCCCCCTTAGCTGTCTCCTCATTCACTTCTGAAAGATGCAGAAGTGGATACCTCCGTTCTCTTATCTGACTACTACTGTTTTTCCCCCTACTCATTGTTTTTTTTTTCCACTAAGAGTTTTATTCCCAGTGAATCACAGCATACAAGATCAACCTTTATCGTGCTGCTATTTTAGCACCAGCAGAAATGTTTAATTTTGGTTCTGCAGAATGTGTGCTATGATGCTCTCTCTTCTTTTTCTTTTTTGATTATATTGGAGCTGCATTAACTCTAAATGCCATTACATTAGTGGGCGGCAGGTCCTTTGTGTTCTCTGCCTGGATAACCTGCATCTTCAGGGTTCTGGAAACCTGGTGTCTAGCTTCTGATCTGAACCCCTTTCTTCATGAGATGGAGAAGAGAAATTGCAATTGCAAACCCCAGGAATATTCTGTCAGTACTTGTGTGTCTTTTAATGCAATATGGTTGTTCACTGATTGCCTGAAATACTTCCTTGACTGTGAGACAAGCTGCCAGTTTTCAAGCTGTTAACTCTGTTACCAATGGCTTTTCTATTCAGAGATAACAACTTCCAGTGCTGTTCTCCTTTCTGCGTAACTTCTGACCATTTCTACAACTTAATGGGTCTGGGGATTATGCAAATATGTATCAAAATCTATCCTTTTAATGGCATCTCTGAAGAAATGTTTTTCTTTTTTTTTTTTTTTCTTCTCCCACTCTCCCTCAGCATAGCAATTGAATTAATTGTTATAAAATGAATAGGTTTTTTTTCCTTACCTTTTTGTCAATGTTTTTGGTTGCTTATGGCTTAGGTGTGAATCTTCAAATGCTGCCTTTTCAAGCAGCATGATGGGTGAATGATTTGACTGGCAAAGGTCAAGCTACTCCTGTCAGCTGCCTCTGCCTCGTCATGCCCTTATTGATGATTTGTCAACAACAGTTTAACAGTTCAGCCTGCTCTAATGAAGTTTTTGAACATCTGAAGTGTTCTTGGTATTAGAAAATATAAAAATAAGTGGCTGGATCTTCATTTGCTTTCTTTCCTACATCATGGACTTTAGTTTCAAAGTAGAGAGTTAACCTGTCTCTTGATCAATTAACTGCAGTTAATTGGTACATACTGAGCATTACTGGGCTTCTTTTGCTGCTAGTGACCTCATCTGCTTTGAGAAAGAGGTACTGCTTAAGATGTCTTGGAATTTTCTTAGGATATTTGTCAAGGGAGCTAGGGAAGATAGTGTCTAGAAAATTGAGTGCCATCTTGACATGGGCAGGACATTAGCTATGAGCCTTGTTCCTAAACCGACTTCTTGAAGATGATTCCTAGCCTTGACCTTTCTTCCACCATTAGCCTTTCTGATCAAACTCTGCTCATGGCAGTAAGACCTTCACCTTGCAGTAATAACTCCTTCCTGCTGTTTGGTAGGACTGGTGCTGGGTGGTGAACATGAGGAGATGCTACTGCCAGTTTTTTGTTATGTTAAGCTCTATCTTGCTGCTTTTTGTGCATCTAGAGAATGTTATTTGCCGAGATGATGATATGTGGGGAAGGACTTTTTCCTAGAAGGAGCTTAGACACTTTGCTGCTGCGTGTGTTCTTTGGGGCTTGCTGTGCTTTGACGTGCTGGTGCGGGAACAAGACGACTTAATATGCAGAAACTCTTCATGTTAATGTGTTTTATTTGATGAAGTACCAGGGGCACTTTAGGGGTTATTTAATACCTAACCATAATCACCTAGTACCATTTTCAGATGCCCTAAAGTATCTGTGATGTCCATACTGGACCTACAGCCAGACTGTACCCTTCTGCAGTGGCAGCTGGAGGCTGGGTGAGCATCCTGTAGGGCATCAAAAAGGGCATTAGATGCTTGTTCAGGCAACTGGATCCTATTCCTTATATATTTTCCAGCTGGAAAACATAAAGCAGTTGCCTTGGCAAAGTGACCAGACAGCCCCAGTTGCTGTTCCCTCACAAATACTGAGATGAAACATTTTAATGTATTAATTAGCTAAACTCCAAGCCAGAGACTTGGCATTGTTACAAATGCATATGACAAACTAGTAAACACACATGTAGTTAAACTTCCTGATAGATGGAAACATAAAATGGAAGTAGGGTGATTTCAAGTAATGCACTCATCAAATATGTGAGATGTTATTTTTAACACAAATTTCAATGGTGAACCTGCTTTTCCCAGTGCCTAAGCAATTAAGGAGTAACAAAGATAAGTGGCAAGGTGGGGGGTCTGGTGGGAAGAGCCACACAAATGTTGCAGGTTTCCAGGGTAGATGTTGATTTTTCACTTTTTTTATCCCCTTTATACAACCAAGGTATAAAGACCTCTGACAATAAGAAAAATTGCTGGAGAGATGTCTTAAGTACTCCAGCCTTAACCTAGGCTTTCAGTGTTATTTTGGTATTATTTTTTACAGTTTAAGCACAACTGTTGAATAACACTTCATCTTCTGCTTTTGCCAGACTTGCAGGGGTCTGCCTCACACAAGCTTTACCTCACTATTCTTGTGAGACTGCATCTCCCAATTCAAAGTTCAGGAAAACCAAGGATAGATCAACTTCGCTTGACTTGTCATTATAATCCTTAGCTGAAAGACCTTGAAGAATATAAATTCTGGAGTTGCTCACAGAGACTTCTTTTGATGCAGAATAAAACCTTATTGCTTTATAATTACGTGGCCTGTTTTTAAATTGATGCCACCATAAACACTTTGTATTACATAATCTGGGGAAGGAGTACTATGTTTGTGTGACTTTTCCTTCTGAATTGCTCTAAGTCCTGCAGAGCTGTACTAGTTTTGGGAATCTTGCCACTTTTTGCTGGAAGCACTTCGCTTCTTGTATTGCTTTTTGTAATAATCTGGGAGAATCTGTCCCATCACACTCCCCAGCTGTGGCCACTGGTGGCTGCATCTTGTTCCTGGCAGGGCTGCTATGGGCATGTGCTTTCCTGAACTCACCATTGTGATAGGAGGTCTGTGAATTCAGAAGGAATTGCATTGCAAACGTAAAAGTTTAGATCTAGTTTCAGGTTTGCAACATATGGCTGTGTGTCGCGTACAACTTTGTTTTTGTTTATTTTTCATTTGTTTGTGTTGCCTGTGATGGCATGACAACTAGTTATCTGCTGTGTGTTTTAACTGTGTGTCTTGCTCAAGACAGGCATAGTGGCTTTTTGTCTAACCTTCCCGTAAATATTTTTTCCCTACCTCCCAATTGTTTGGGTTTTCTTTGTTATTTTATCTTTTTACCAGAAGCTGTGGAAGAATGCTTTATTGAAATGAATCTTGACATTTCAGGGAGCAAGGATTTCAAACCACATCTTACTTTCCTAAAGCTCTCCAAAGCACCAAGGTTGAAAAGAAGGGTAAGTAACCAAGTTTAAAATATTTTTTACTGGGATCTGCTCTAGTGATTATTTTTTTTCTAATGAAATTCTTGCAGACTATATACTTAAGCAATAATCATTGCAACTAGAGAAAAATATTATTTCTGTTACTTAAAAAAGCTTGTATATAGGCTGGCCAACACAGTTGTGTTTGCTCATATCTGACTGGAAGAGATGAGGTCTCTTGCTCATATCGTGTATGGCTCTATTGTAGAGTACAGAGTGGTTTCCTTCTGCTGTGTCCAGTCAAATCTGCACAAAAACACAATGTCAAGCTGTTTCCATAGGGCAGGATGGCTTCTGAGCAATATTTATCTGAGAACAAGATTAATGTCATGTTGGAAGCCAGGCTGGTGCCTTGATTTATGCTAGAAATGTGTGATGTGCTTTTCTAACCTTTACTGCAGCATTGTATGGGATTTTATCACTTACAATTAAAGTAAAAACCAACTCTGATTAGATTGCTCATTTCCCAGTGGAATATTGTCCTGCTTGTTTCCAGGAACAGTACTTGTATTTATGAGGTCAATATATTGCAAACCTGAAACACTAAAGGAGCACGCACAAAGAAAACAGAAAATGCTATAATAGCTGAAAAAAATGACCTTGTATTTGTGCACTTCGAGTACTTCATATTGACTTGATATTTGCCTTCTGTATACATGGTACAATCAAAGTTGGATAGTACTGATAGTTCTGTGCTGGAGGCTTTTTCTTTTATACTGCCTATGGGGAATTTCATGAGTACAGGCTTCAGCAATGTCTAATGCAAAAGAAAATATACAATAGGCATGTAGGAATTACTGTTGAATTTTGTCTAGGGTATTTTCACACTTCCTTTTACTATCAAGTTTAAAGTAAAAAAATAAATTGCAACTTCTTGCATCTTCTCCTCCTTTGATCTCTAGCACCAAATACAGCATATGTTCCTCCGCAGTATGACTTGTATATGCAATCTCCTGGCTTATAAATATGTAAGTGTATAGATCTTCGAATGTTTGAATATCAAGTGGGGAGCCCAGAACTGGACACAGTGCTCCAGGTGTGACCTCACCAGGGCTGAGCAGAGGGGAAGGATCACCTCCCTTGACCTGCTGGCAACACTCCTAATGCAGCCCAGGATACCACTGGCTGCTTTGGTGCAAGGGCGCATTGCCAGCTCATGGTCAACTTGGTGTCCACTGGGACCTCCAGGGCCTTTTCTGCAAAGCTGTTTTACAGTCAGCCCTCAGCCTGTACTGGTGCATGGGATTGTTCATCCCCAATGGCAGGACTTTGCACTTCCCCTTGTTGAACTTCATGAGGTTCCTGTCAGCCCGCTTCTCCAGTCTGTTGAGGTCCCTCTGGAGAGCAGCGTGACCCTCTGGTGAATCAGCCACTCCTCCCAGTTTTGTCATCAGCGAAGTTGCTGAGGGTGCACTCTGCCCTGTCATCCAGACCGTTAATGAAGATGCTGAACAGTACTAGTACACCTCTAGTTACCAGTCTTCAATTAGACTTTGTGCCACCACTACCCTCTGGACCTGGCTGTTCAGCCAGTTTTCAATCCACCTCACTGTGTTCAGCCAGCCCATACTTCATCAGCTTCTCTGTGAGGATCTTATGGGAAAACAGTGTCAAAAGTCCAGGTAGACAATATTTACTGCTATTCCCTTGTCTACCAAGCATTGCTCATTCCTGTCCAAATTTTGTTTGCATGTTAAAACTGTTGTTCCTAAAATACTATTCTATGCATCAGGGCTGTGAAACCAAAGTGGAGCAGGTCTGTATGTTAAGTTAGTTATTAGGTGGCATGTGGACTCTGTACGTCCATGTAGAAATCTCCCTGAGGCTAGTAAGGCTCAACCCTAGACATAGTGTTTAACCTCAAAGATCAAACGAAGATGTCAACTGAAAATACTGACAACTTAACTGCATCTCTTTCAAAAACAAAATGTAATGTGAAAAGAAAGGAGGAAAACTGACTACTACTATAATATCCCATTCCTAAAGACTGCAGGAGAGAGAGACATCAACCTTCCTAAACACTAGAAGATGCCAAAGTATGAATAAGACAAAATATTACTTTAGTTATTATGATGCCATCTACTGGCTGTAATTACTTTCTTTATACCATAAATAACTGTTTTCTTATAGTAAGGATGCAGTTTAAGTACTTCATGCAACTTAAGTGCTTCTTATGAAGCTTGAGAAATAATTACTAACACCCACTGTTTATATTTTACATCTCAAGAATACTTTGTTAACAAGACAGGTATGCGATGATACCGGTGGAGCAGCTGCAGACCTTGTTCTTATTTGTGGGGAAGAAGGAGCTGGTTCTCTTTAAAACAACTACTACAGCTGGGAACTTTGATCTCAGGAAATTGTGCATCTTTGACTTTAGTTGTGTGTGTAAAGATCCCAAGAGGTTTGGGAGAGCTTGGTTTGTGTGCTATTTAGCTTGAATAGCTACTGAAGGAGCAATATGTGCTGTTTGTTGATTGGGTTCAAAAAGTGTAGCATGCCCCTGGCATAAATCCAAAATACAGGCTCTTCAGGTTTTCTGACCTTTCTCTTTCCAATGATCCAAAAGGGAACAGTTCACCTCTTAAAAGAGAATCCACTTCAGTATCTGTCTGTAGTAAAAGCCTTCTTCAGCAGACTACGAAGTGCTTTTGTCAGTGCAGGTTGTTAGCCTCTGGTGCTGGGCACTGCCTGTGCTTGCCTGTGCTGGAGTAAAGCTGTGGATCGAGTACCTCTGTTAAAGCGGAAAATGTTTGTTCTTGCTTTTTATGCTGCTTTAAGTAGATTGCCTTGGTGCAGGTCTGCAAATAGCTGTGGTCTACCCTGTGTGGTGAGAGAGCTGCAATCCTGCAGATTCATGTACTTGTATTAAAATATTCGGAGTTTTTAAATGAAAGGGCAGCCCTAATCCTGCCCTCTTCTGGCTACTTGATAAGTTATCTTCAATGACACGACCTTACTCACATTTCCATCATCCTCCCGAATTACCCAGAAAACAGCCCATGCGCAGTGTACCTCTGCATTTCAGCAGAACTTGAACCTGGTGGCATTAAGGTGAGGTGTAGCTCTTGGCTACTGAACAGCTTGGCTCTGACTGACACGTGGGTGTCTCTGGGACACAGAAAAAGGTGTGCAGTTTGTTTAATTAAACTTTGAAGTGTTTTGGTCATCAGGGGCAGCAGTGCCTAATGGTTTGATGTGTTTGGTTGTGAAGCTATTTCTATCTGGTTTTGTCCAAGTGACAAAACCTGCCTGTTTTGGCCATCCTCCCGCAATCCCCATGCCATGAACCATGCGTGTCTGCCTGCTAAAAAGGTTGTCATTACAAGGAAGGAGGCTTGTAAAGAGACTTTATTTGGTTTTAGTTGTGCACTCCTGTGCATTCAGGAGCAGGGCTGAACAAACTGATTGAGACTTCTTTGAGGCAATGTGCTGCAAGGGGCTCCTTGTAGCCTTGTTAGCTTGCTCGCTCATTAAGGGAAGGTGGAGACTACTCCCTGTTGCTTAATGCTTCATCTGTCCATCTCCATGTGTGCCCCTGGCATACATGGTTTGTTATAGGCTAAATGCTTTTTGGGAGCCCCTTATTTAAATTGGCAGCCTGTTGTTGACTAAATTAAAGCTGCGGGGACTGTGGAATTGTTGGATTGCTTGCCCATCCCTGGTGACATCTGTACAGGGGAGCCAGCGCTGCTGTGCCTGAACTTGTCAGGGGGAGAACTGCAAAGAAATGACTCAGACAGGGGCACTGTTGATTTTAAATTTTGACAGTCCTAAATTACAATAGTTTCTGAACATGTGCCTTGATTATGGTAGTGGTAGTTTCTTTTCCTTAGTCTGAAAAGAATGTGTCAACGTCTGAAAACATGTCTATAGGAGTAAACACTTCTATTTATATGCCATGACTGCTGTAGCATTTGGCTATTGGGATACTAGCAGTGCTTGGTAGCTATCTAAGAGCTGCCGTGGTTTTCTTTTTTTCTTTTCTGGCTTGCTGAAATGAGCTTGCTTTCACAGTAAGTCACTGAGTTAAATTTCTTTTGAAAACTTCTTTCTTCATAGGGAAGAAGGTGCGTGAGCTCTATTTCTAATCTGTTTCTAGCATGCAGTTTAATTACTGTTATGGAATGTGTACACCAAGGAGAAAGATTAATTTTTCAGTCTGTAAAGGTACCAATGGGATGAAACTGAACAAATCAAACTTTAGGTGAAATAAAGAAATCCTTCCTAATGGCAATTCAGGAGACTAGGGAATAGCTTCCCAATGGATGTGGTGACTATGAACTTGCTTGAAATACCTAAGATTAGGTGGATGCATTTGAATAACAGTAGGTTAAACTGATCTGTTTCTGTATCTTTGTTAGTATATTTTTGCTTGCAGAGGGTGGGGTAGGTGGAGGATTCAGCAAAAGCCAAACTTCTTATAACTTTCATTAGTAATGGTTGATTTTTCTCAGTATCAACTTAAATACTACCAAATAAAGTTGATATTGCTATCCTAATCGGGGAGGGGGGGAGTATTTTCTTTAAGTTTTGTTAAGATGATGCTTGACACATCTTGTACCTTTCTAAAGTGCATATATTTTTGTGTGTGTGTGTATATATATATAACATACATATAATGTCACATTGCTCTTTCAACATATAGGGCTTCAGAAAAATTTGTTCAGATCTGTATAAAGAATATGAAGACAGTTACTTTGGCACAGAAGTCTTCAGTCAAATTGATCTCTGTGCCATGCGAAAGAAGAAGCAGGAATCTGGTTACTATTATTGTGAGTGTTCAATTAATGTGGGCTCCAGTGGTACAGAAGAAAGTAAAGAGCAAGAAATGCAGACGGAAGATGTGGGAGACACAACCAGTGAGGACCTTCCAAATAGCACCGCAAAGGCTGGAATAGGAGCAACTGCTGCAAGCTGTAAGCTTGCCTCGTATTTAGTAGTAGCCAATGGTAAACCATCTGAAAATAGTGCTGAGGCTTCAATTGCAAGTAAAGAAAAAGAAATTGATGATGTGAGGGGACAGCCTGAAGCTACAGATGGGACTTTCCCTGCAGCTGGAGAGATCTGCTCCAAGTCAGTACTTTGTCTGTTGCCAGCAAGTTCAGATGTGTTGAAAAGAGTGAAAAAGGAACAAGAAAAAGCAAAGACAGCAGATGGTAGCTTGCAGAAAACTGAAGCAATAGGATATGCACCTGATCAGCCAACAAGTTCACGATAAAGCTGTTGCAGTCCTTGGTGAAGTGAACCTATGCTTGGTGATGATGGAGAAGGCAGGCAATCACAGTGGTACTGAGCTGTACTGGACTGAGGTGGGTGGGGATGGTGAATTCATTTTTGGCAGAAAACAGTCTTTTTAGGAGACTGACAAAACGAAGTAGAACAAAATCTATGAGGAAAACATCACTGAATATTGTAATGGTGAAATGCCTAGGTCTAAACAAGAACCTATGCTACAGGTATGTGTGAGCATATGTACTATAAAGACAAATGAGCTCTGGTTTACAGGATCAGGCCCTTCAGAAGTCATGCATTGGTACCAAAGCTGTTGCTGGGCACCTCTGGTGCCCAAATGCACACTTCTACCTTCATTGCATTTCTTCCTGCCCTGCTTCCCCCCCTGCTCTGGGCATGCAGCCCTGACTTCGCTCCTTCCTTTGCCTACCTGCCTTCTCCTCTCTGAGTACTGCCTGAAGACACCTATTCTTGCCTAATCCCTCCAGTTGCTCTGACTTAAGACTCCAAACCATGATTGCAACACAATCATTCACTGCATGTCTGTAAATGTTAGGTGATTTTAGTCCTTAACACACTTTTGTGAAATACGTGCTTTCCTTTGACTAGTAGCTACTTAATGAGAAAATTATTTTGCCTGACTTATGGAAATAGTATTTTTGGAATAAAATAAGGTATAATACTAAATAACTTGAGATAATGAAAAGGAGAGGAAGAGGAATCCATAATGAATTGTTTTTGTAACATGCCTTGAGGAGGAAATGAGGCACAACAGCCTTTTTCTAAACTGAAATTATGTTGTAGTCTCACAACTATGCATGAGTTAGTAAAGAACCGGGATAAAACGGAACCGTATTCATTTCTGGCAAGAAGACATTAAGCGTTTTGAACCATTGCTGGGGCCGAAGTTTCCTTACTTTGCACGGTGCTCGGTGAAGCCAAGGAGCTGAGCTGTGCCTCCCAGCCAAGCCTGCCCTACCTGCGGGATGGGGAAAGGATTTTTTTGTGCGGAGCCTCACGGCAGTGAAGCCAGTAGATGGCACTACTGGAAAAACAGCTGCGACTGGGGAGGGAACCGGCTGCCTCCGGGTCCTCAGCACTCGCAGCAGGCTTAGGCATCTATAAAGGGGGCAGTAAGTGCGGAGGAAGGCAATCGGGCACTTGGAAAATCTCTTACTTCCCTTTTCTGCTCTAATTGCTCCTTGAACAGCGATATTTCGTCTCTTAGAAGATCCATCTTTCCTTGAAAAAATGTGTGCATTTCAAAAAAGTATGTGATCAATTACCTTTTTTCCCCCCAAAAGTAGTAGTGTTAAGCATATGGTGTTTTGCTTCCCTACATGGTGTGTGGGAATACACCTTGGAGCAGAGTGGCTAGGATGCACTCTGTTAAATTAACATCGGGCTGTTTTAAACCTGTTCAGCTTGTTACCAGATGTAAAAAAAAAAAAAAAAAAAAAAAAAAAAAAAAAAAAAAAAAAAACCAAAACAAAAAAAGAAACAACCAACAACAAAAAACAACCCCCAAAAAACCCAAACAAAACCAACCAAAGAACCCCCCCCCCCCCCCCCCAACCACAAACCACCTTTATTTTTGCCCTTTTCACAGGGAGGGGGGGGAACAAAACCCACCAGACAGGCACTGTGCAGGAGGAAAGGGAAGGCTTTGCATTTAATGAACCTGCTTTGTACTCGGCACCAAGGGTCTGTGTCAGAACCCTTGTGCTGCAGAGCTTGGCAGAGCGTTTATTTTTGTGTCACTCCGCTGAAGGTTGTGGACTTTCAAAAGGCTGTCCCCAAATGGTCTTCTAAATGCAAATTTGAAAGTAGTTATTCCCAGCTTCTCTGGGGTCTTCAAAATGCAGCTAAATTGCTCAATGCTAGAGGAAGACTTCAAGGTTAATTTGGGGGAGTAGTTAAGAGTGAGACTTCCATAGAGCATCTCTGTATCAGCACATTCTGGATGAATTTGTTTTCTGGAAAAGTTTGCTTTAAATATACACTGAGGAAACAGTGTTTCTTAATGATTTCTTAATTCAGAAAAGGATCAGCAGTGTCATTCATCTTAGGAATTTAAGTGGATTCAATGGCCTAGGACCAAGTACACTTTACAACATGCTGTATTTCTTCTTATTGAAAATGTTAATTATCTTTTTATAGACAGATGGCACTGGAGTGTAGCAAATGTGTGGTGAACCTGTGCTTGTAAACGTTTGAGTTTTTAATGTGTACAGCTTCCAATTTAAGTTTAATTCTGTTTTAGGATTGTTGTAATGATTGTAGGGTAATTAATTTCACTTATCTTGGGAGTATAGTACACTTGTTTTGGTACATTAAGTTAAAATAAATACTTAAGTTGTATCTTTGTGCTTAATCCTGACAACTTAGAATAGTGCTTAAAACCAAATATCTACCAAATACGGTGTTCAGCTCTTCAGTTTCTAATGATAACCAAGTCAAAATAAGCTTCTATAATGCTGTTCAAATCATAACAGCATATTTTTCAGCCTTATGATGGAGAATATAAAAGAAGTCTTGAATTTTGTTGGTGCTCTGCTTTAGTCATGAGGATCCATGTTTTTGTTCCCTGGTGTCTTTTATTCAAATTAATTGAAATATATTTGATTATTAGACCCTTCTGATGTGAGTAGGGCAGGTGGGAGACAGTTTCTGAAATGAAAATAACTTCATACTGCTGAAGCAGATTAATTGTCCTTCTTTATGATTACTGTAGGGAAATTACATTATGAAATCTAGGTCCAGAAGTGAGTTTGATTCATTCTTTATAATCCCTGCATTTACTGTTCTTTTTCTATGATTTTTGTTCACTTTATGGTCTCTAACCTGCCTGTTTTTTTCCTTTGAGTAATTTGCTTTATAAACACTAGTAGTTTATGTAGAAGATAAATACAGTCTGCTAACTTCTTCTAATTGAGTTTAGTTTAATGTAACTTGAGTTATTGAAACAATGCTACAACATTGGGGTGGGAGAGAACTTGCATTAAATATTACCCACTGGCTGTGATTATTTTTTTTTCTCTCTTTTGTAAAGACCTAAATGCTGAATTGCAGTGCAGTGATGATTGTTTTCCAAGTAAGTTGAGAGGAGGCTTTTCCAACAGCATCTTCCTGCTGCTTGGCTGGTTTTAATTGGATATTTGTTAAACTAGCTATTCCAATAAACAGGATGCAAAAGCCAAAGGAAGGAGTGTTCTGTAAATGCCTTATCCCAAATACTCTGTTACTGTTTGTTGTTAGGCACCAAACATGAGATGGGTCTTGCTGTCTGAACAGCTGGGGCAGTACTTGCTCCTGGATGTTACATTTTGGGGTTGGAGGGGGCGGGGGGGTAGATGTAAACTTGCTCTTGTTCCTTATAACCTCTGATTTAAAACAAAACCCAGCCCAAAACATTCCCATGAAACAAATCCCCTACTTGGCCTTGGAGCACTTTCTTGCACAGTCCCACACTCTTGCATCGTGACCCTGACCCCCAGCTGAAGGGCTGTAGTCACTTAGCCAAGAGAGAGGCTTGCTTATGGCACTGTAGCGTGTTGATGGGGTGGATCAGACCAAAACGATGGATTTTTCCCTGTTAGGAAATCTTCCCTTTCTTTCTCATCATATTGTCATGAAACTAAAAGCAGATGCGGGACTGAAAGACACTGTGTTTGACGAGTACCCCCAATCAAAAAGCCATCTCTTTGGGAATATTTAAACTCTGGTAAATATTCTCTTTGTGGGAGTGGCTATTCAGAATTAGAGCCAGAAGGACACATCTGGGGGCCCATAAATACTAAGCAACTTAACGTAATTGCATTGTGCAGTTTCCTTCTCAAAACCTCTCCGAGATGGGCTTAAATCCAGGCACTGTGTAGGCTTAACACCTCTGAAGCTGGCTTCCTACCATGGGTTTTGGTCACTGACCTGTGCAGCAGAAACATGGAGCAAGTCTCATAAAGAGACTCTAAAAAGCCCATATATTTAGATCTGAGTGTACTTCTTGCACTCATGGGAGAGAAATGAAGTACTTTTTAGAAAATAAGGTATTTCAGGTATTGAATGTCCACCCAGGGCTTTTTCTTTTCTGTTCTGGAGATTGACTTTTAATCTTATAATTAGAAAACTGCTTTTAAGATCAGCTGAAAACCTTATGACAACCGCTTTCAGAAATGTTATTTAAAATTTTTTTTTCCAAGTTTCAAGATGAGGGAACTTAAGGTTTCTCATCTTAAATTTTAGCACTTGGATCAGAGGTGGAAAAACAAACCTTGTTTTTAAACTGGACATACCACTTAAGTAATTCTGTCTTCAAAATGAAAAAAACAGCAAATTGCTGCCTGGCTGTTTGCTAGCCTTTCAGCCTTCAGTTTCTTGATGTAAAGAAGATAGAGGATTATCTGTATGTGATAGTAGTTTATATAACTCTTAGCTAGAAATCCAGTATTTATCTACTGGTAGGTGGCTGGTTCAACTTTTTTGCTGTTGAATAAGAATAAAATAATGTTGAATAATCATAAAATAGGTAGGGAGATGTGATTACACTGGGTTCCTAACCAGTGTAACTTCCGAAGTAAAGTTTATGGGAAGTTTGACTTGTCTCTTTCCTAGCCAAAGCAGCTGCTCAACTCTGCTTGTGAGTAGTGAACTGGAGTTGAAGACCTGTTGAGGGTGTTCTGTGATAAATTCTCTTTAGGTAGAGGGCTAAGCTTTAAATGCTGGTTGGTTCATAAGTATTAATCAGAATTAAGTTAATTTGAGGTTAAATCCTGCTCAGATTCCAGCTGAGGCAGTGTTATCAGTGACACTGAGGTCTTAGCTGATGCTGTTGAGACCAAACCAAAATCCCAACTTTCTGCATGATAAAGGCTGCTGTTGATAATTGGCTGGAATTTTGTTTGATAAAATAAATTTAACTGACAAATACAGAGATTCTTTTGTATGTGAAAAAAAGGAGATCTTTTTAAAATATTTTGCCTCCAAATATAGTACCTTGATCTAAGCACGCTGCTTCAGAGAATAATTAGTTATTTTATCTGTATAAAATCTATGGACTTGATTCTTGAGGCTTATCCCAGGGGGTGCTACCTCCTTTCATTTGGTGACCTGCAGGAAATGCAGCCTGAGCAGGGACCTCAGCTGGCCCAGAGGGAGGATGAGGTGGCTCCAGGAGACTCCGCAGCTCTGCTGGCAACAAGGTTTTCTTCTCTCAGGCTTAACTTGGTGAAAGAGATCTTTTTGCTCTTGAGGCAAAATAGGCTTTACTGAAACCCCCCAAACAGCCTCTGAGGCTGATACTTGAAACGACTCTACTAATTCTACACATAAAGTGACCAGAAATGATTAATTGAAGACAAATGATATAACTTCAGCCCGAATAACTGAAAGCCTTTAGGTACTGTTATGAAACCCTTTACAAAGTAGATGGGATTTATGTATAAGTTTGTTTGTTTTTCAGGGTCAATAACATTGTCAGTCAAAATGCAACCAAATCTTGAGCTTGGCTTAAAAAAAAAAGATATTTTTAAGATATGTTTCAGGGCATTTTAACATCCTTTCCATACTGAGTCTTTATCACTCATGGGTTTTTTAAGCCTTCTCTTGTCAGTACAAGAAAAACTTAAAATGTGGAAGAAGTGATGTAAACCTACCTCATAATTCCAGGAGCTTAACCTTTGAGGAAAACCATTCATCTGATAACAGCTGGGCACCTTCATGGCAGTATTTGTTTTATTTTATTTTTTTTTCCCCTCCCCTCTCCATGTCTTAGTATTCACTGAGGGCAAGAGCCAAGCATCTATTCCTTGGTATGCCTGCACACCTTCTCTCTTGGCTTGTCCTACACATCACACCCACCCCCATGCTGCCACCCACCTTGTTGGCTGCAGGACTTGCAGTAACACCATTCTGTTTTTTAAGAGCAGGAAGTGAGAGCCATTGCTTAACTGATCAATATTTTTGTGCATAGAAACCAGGTGGCAGTGCATGTAAAGGTGGTGCTTAAAATCAGGTCTCCCTAGCTCCTTTACACCCAGGAGATCCACTTATGTAGTCAAATCTGCCTCTTAAAAACTGAAAGCACATTTCCTTTTCCCACTGTCAGGAGCACATCTTTGTAGAATCTGCAAAGTTGCTTTATTACCCTATCACTAGAGTTTCCTTTAATACTGCCTTTTCCTGTTGCTGTTTGTTTTCTGTGCTACTCCTGTTTTATCCTTCCTCCACTCCATTTATCTAGTTTGTCATGGGGTCCCACGCTTCTGCCTCTTCCATGATGCTTCTGTATCTGACTCCATCTCCCAGCTGGAACCCTTTGCTCCCTTTTTGTGGGTAGTGAACACCCTGCAGCAAGGACAGTGTTTGCTGCACCATGCTCGCTTTATCCCTAGGGCAGAATGCCCAACATCACCCCTTCGAGCTGGTAAAGGCTCTGGCCTAGCTCACTTTGGCAGCTGTTAGTCTGCTGCTTGTAAGGCCATTTTGCCCTGGTTTGCAGAGCCCCTGTTGTAATGGGGGTACTGAGCCATCACAAAGTCTCTGAGCTGCTGCAATCCTACTCAAAACAACTGAGCAAGTGTACCACTGACTTACTGCAAATGGAAAGTGGAGCCAGCACAAAATAGGATTGCGGCAAATGTACCAGTAAGCATGCATCAGGGCCTTGCAGAGTAGCACTTAAACAACCAGCATCTACAAAGGATGGTGTAAGATCAGACAGAAAGGGCACAAGTTCTCCCTGTAGTCTTCAATTTATGCAGATGATACAGAGAAGCAGCAGCAAAATGCAGGATTTGGTGGCATGGGCTGTCTTGCCCCAGGCTGGCTCCAACCTTGGACATGTAAAAGTAACAGCTGGTACTAATGTGGTGTGTGTAGCAGGGGTGGAGGAGGAGGAAATGGTGGAGGGGGAGGAAATTGCTCTGCCACGTTCCCCTTCCTGAGGGTGCTGGGCTCCTATGCAGGGTGAGCTGTGTGATGCTGAGGTTGCTGCTGTCGCCAGTATCCCTGCTCCTCGCGGAAGGACAGTCTGTACTGCAGCCTGCAATTGTAAGAAATAACTCTATCAGTCTCTGGAGGGACAATGTCCACTCAGGACATAAGGATGCACCAGCCACAGTGGTGCAGGGCCCGAAAGCAGCAACTTAGCACTAAGGATTTCTCCACCATTGGAATCACTCCTGCCTCAACTTAGGCCCTTTCCTGTGTGCCTGATATATGACATGGTGCTGGTGGGGAGAGCTCCTCTCTCCTCTTGAGGTGCCACTGCTTTCATGGGCTGGTGGGCTCTCTGGCATTGCCCTCAGTTACTACTTGAGTTTTCTTCGTTTTCTTTTTTTTTTTTTTTTTTTTGGTAACTTGTGGCAGGTTCAGTCTAACCTCCCATTTCAAACAGCTCTGATTACCATGGTTATGCCTTTAAATCACTGCTGTGATGAGATAAGCTATTTCCTCATTACCTTCTCCATCTAGGACACCTGTTTTACCCTGAGTGCATATGTTCCTCCATGTGTTGCACCAGAATTTCAGTTTTCAGCATTTGGCTCAGTTCTTTGGGCTATGTAGAAGTAACGTATTTTAGTTGTGCATAAACATGATGATTTACATATGTCGTGTTGCTGCAGTATGCAGATTTGCGTATGTGTAGCAATTTTTTACACTTTGTACTGTAACAGAATTATTCATTTAAACAAAAGCTGATTAAGTTGTAGCCCTTGACAGAGGAGAAGCAGAGCAATTCTCAGGACTCTTCTTGATAGAACAAGACCTGCTAATGCTTCTATATTTTAAGATCGTAAACCCAGTGCATTAATTGCTATTTCAGAGTCATGAAGACTAAATACTCCCTATGTTCATCAAACAGACTTTTTAAGAGAAGGCTGCATATTGGATATTGCTCCCATTTACTATGTGTAATACAAATAATCTATCCTCTCATGTGGTAGGAAAGAAAGGAAAAAAGATTAGGTAATCCAGCATCATCGTATGGAACATTTATCAGCATGTGTTTGAAATGGATATATTACTTACTGATGCCACCCAGGCTACTTGAAGCTCCTGCTGACAAAAACCTTCTCCATCCCCCACATTACTCTTTATATTTCATTTTTGTGTTAAAGAAGAAATGTTTTAGGAACATCTAAAGATATTTAGGGGTAATCATTATTTTCCCTGCAACTCACAAGCATTCTAACTGCTTAGAGGAATCATAACTAATTTTAAAATAATTTGAATAAATTATGCCTTAATTTCCTAATGTTTTGACATCTCGAATCTAACAAAGTATCTGGGAATTTCTGAACACCGGTGGGGTGAGAATTCCATTTCTAGCAAGAGACTGAATTGTAAAACGGCAATTCTGAATACAGGAACTATTGTTGATCCAAACCTGATTCTTGTCTCTTACCCAACCGTTTCTCTAGGCTGGGATTAAACAAGACATTTGTGTTCACTTTCTTTATCAGTTTTGCTGAAAAACATAGTTCTAGCCTTTTTATGGCAGCAGAGTTACCTAAAGTATATTTGCTTAAATTGCCAGTGAGATTTATCTACAACTGTAAACTAAACCAAGATATTCTACAGAACATTCTGGATACATACCTAATAAGGCATGCCGGGAAACATTGCTGTTGAGAATTCTGTTGCCTATATGAAAATTAATTCAACCTGCTGGTGAATCACTAGGCAGCATAAAATGTTTATTTGAGCAGAGGACTGGACCAATTTGCTGGTGAAATGAAAGATATAGTAAACATTACCTTAATATTGCTTTACAAATGTAATTGCTTTGAATGTGGCAGCTTTGACTTCAGGCCCCTCGGCTCCCCTGGGTTCATCAGGTGGAGGCAGCTACGCAGGACGGATGCGTGTGCCAGGCCAGGAGGAAACGCCTGCCGCAGCCCTGGTAGCCCTGGGCTGGTCCAGCTTCTCAGGGAGAGGACAGACACATGGGGAGGGAGGGAGGTGGTGGCTTATTTTAGCCATTGCACTAGATTCTCCCGTTCAAGGAAAGGAAAGCCTTTTATTTCACTGCCTCTATTTGGCTAGGATGATGCTAGCAGAGCTGCACAGAGCTCTTATGGAGGCTGTGATGAGTGACAGTGGAGTCAGTGCCAGCTTAGATCAGAACAGCTACTAACCACTGCTGGTGCAACTGCAGTATTTTGTGGTTCCTTTGTCCGCATTTTACAACCCAAAACTGTAAGGACAAGTGCAATAGACGTTTCAGTGGCTTGTTGCTTTCCTTTGCCTGCCATCTTCAGTAGTGCCTTCTTGGTGACACCAGTGATGATGCAACCTCCAATCTTGTTGTCGTCTTTTACTCTTTGGGTAACTGCTGGGGCTTGTTAGGTGCCATGCTGGCAGCTGACTTACAAACTGGTGATGGCTACAAGCTGCTGACCTTCCATAGCGCATCATGTGGCCCTTTCCCTCTCCTTCCAGATTGTCACTGACAAGCATGGACAGGCCAGAGGGCTACTGAGGCATAGTACTGCTGCAGCACCAGGAGCTCAGTGATCCTCGAACTGTGCTACAGATTTTATTCACCTTTTCCCCACTGCCAGAGGAGAGGCAGTAGATCCTTGCAAAGAATACTGCTAGGAAGGCATCCTCACCTTTCCTGCATGTTAGTCCCAAACAGTTCCTTAAAAAGCGCAACTGCTTCATTAAGCTGACAATGCACCAAAACTCTAGTTTAAGGGTCTGAAAGAAACAACTTCCTTCCGCAGCTTGCTTGTATTAGTCCCTGATCAGATGGTGAGAGACACAGCCTTAGCACCCATCCTTGTTTCAGTGCTGCTGCTCCAGACACTGTACACATTGCAAAGACAGACACAAGGGCAAGAACTGTTGTGTTTGCATTTTCAAGCATCAAGGCAGCCTGAAGTGTTAATTAAGTTAGCAGTGCCAGCAGACAGATTTATGTTTCCAAAACCCAAAGAGACGCTACTATCATCACCTTATGCTGTGTTACCACAGTAAACTAATAAGCAGTGTCAGACTTTACCTGTTCTCATTTTTACTTCCTCATGTCGCTGATGTCCTTAAATATTCTTTGGAAAGTCTTATGCTTTTACCAAGTTATTTCCTGTAATACTCTGTGCGATGAGTCTGAAACATAGTGAAATAGATTAGCACTTCAGTGTCTCTCATGCAGAAAGAGGCTCTGTTAAAGATGAGGGATGGATCCCCCTTTGGAGGACAAGCATTCAAGGCTCTGTTCCACAGTAGGCTACTTGTGTGGTTTGGAAACATCATTTAGAGGCAGATATTTGCATGCTGTCATCACTGCATACTGGTGCCTATATCCTTCTCCCTTTTGAAAAAATAAATCTGTTCTTTGCACACTTCGTTTGTGGCTGTATCTCTCTGCCTTGTTTTTATAGAGGAAGATAGTCATGCTCTGTACCCAAGGCATGTTAGAGAGAAATACATCAAGGACTGTGAGGTCATCTGATGCTATTTTAATAGGGGCTCTATAAGCACTTTAAATAATAGGTTCTATTAGGCTCTGAGACTAAACCGTGTTTCTTTAAAATGAATTTTGATTGTAAAGTCAGTGAAGTAAAAACATGCTACGCCCCTCAGAGAGACCTAAAGTACGCTTCAGGAATGAGGGAGGAAGGCTGTTTTATGGTGTTGCAGAAGTACCGTATTAGCTCATTAGGGATTTATGCTGATGGAGCTGCCTCTGGTGACTTTTGTGTGGCAGACCTCAGAAATTCTGGTTTACCAAGCCTTTGCAGGTAGTTTTTTGTGAGACCCTACCACAGGCTTCCGTGCTGCTCTGAGGTGTGAGGGGAGCTGCATTGCACCCTGTACTGAGCCACCTCTGTTTGCAAAGTCATTACCAGCTCCAACGCTTACCTGAACTGATGGTGATGTTATGAAGTCCTGCTTCTTTACAAATAGCTGATTTAGTTTATGGCAACAAAATGGAAGCTGTATGGCGTGGCCTCAGCCTGCTCCCAGACAGGTTGGGGAGGATGGTGTCAGCAGCGTGCCAAAGCTTACAAGTGGTGATGAACAAAAAGCAAGCCTAGGTTATGTGATGGTAGTGTACCATCTCATCTTATGTGACAATGGGTACTGCAACATCTTATCTTTTACAGTTCACACAAAATAAAAAAACAAACCAAAACATGATTCATCTCAATATATTTAGATATTTCAGTAAATATTGTGATGGTTCTTCTGATTGTTTGGCAATAACTATACCCTGGCCTTGTGGGTTATGTTTTCTTCAAAGTTGGAGTTCATTTAAACCTTTATGAGAATAATATATTAATCACTTGAATGCTGAACATTCACTTTTTATTTGACATTTTTTACTTTAGCTGCAAAGCTTATTGTGGAACAGGCTGCTTCTCTAAAGCCAAACAATCTTTCCCCATTTCTACCTTCTAGTCCTAGAGTACCAGTTACATGCCCTCACCAGAACCAAACTTGTCATGGGGAGAAAAGGGAAAGGAAAAAAGAAAAAGTAATACCCAAAATCTTAGACTGAAACTCCTTTGTGCAGAGAAGGGTGAAGGAAACCTCATGGCCTGAGGTTTTAATAGTGATTTTGACACTTACTTAGTTTGCATCTCTTGATACTTTTGCCAAACAAGCTTTCTGACTCATTGCTATGTAATTTAAAAATAATGATGGAGAGAAAAAGTTTAAAAGTAGTACTGTGGCTCCACTGCCTCTGTCTAATTAAAATGTGGATAAAAGACTAACCAGTGGATAAACACAGGCCATGATCCTCCAATTCCTGAATTATCCTGTGATCCAGTCAGATCCTTTCTAGTAGCCTAGTTCCCCCATCCAAACTTCGATACCATTTCACCTGATCATGCCTGCCTCTGTTGGCCCTCCAGGGTCTCCCTCTGTCTCCACACTTACAGTGCAAGCTAAACAGCAGAAGATATTTTCTAGTGTGCTCACTTAGACGTTTCTGCTTTGGAGGTTTTAGAAGTGATAAATAGAGAGCCTGGCTTCTGAAATAAAATAGGTAACAGTATACTCTTCCATGGAAGATTTTTTCCTGTGGTTGTGAGACCCTATTTATCCTCTTAGATGTGCCTGCACATCCTGTGCATCTTGTCGGCTGTTTGTGAGCCCAAACTGAAAAATAGTAATTATGCAGCCTGGATAAAGCATTGCATTATTGCTACTGACAGTCTTGGAAAGGTGATAGAGAAAGGATTTTTTTCTGAGGAAAGTTTGATGTATTTTCTCTAGAAGAAAAAAAGGCCAAAAAAATTTCTATACTTTTATTGATTATTAAGATTTTAATTATCACCTACCACTGAGCACTCAGGTTTTGTGTAGCAAGGTCTGATTTCTGGCTAGGTTATGGCCAGAGGTTGGTTGTTGCTTTCTTTTCTTTCTCCCCCCCCTCTTTCCCTCTTTTCACATGCAGAGAGAAATTTGAGGACTGAAATATGTTAATGAGGCAAAGCATTAATTGGTGATCTGCTTAAATTATTAGTAATTCTCATTTCTCACTATAAATACAGTCCTGTTTTATTGCATCCACATGAACATATTCTTGTTTAGAAAGAAAAACTGTTAAGTGTTATCAAAGGCTATTCCTCCTGCTGAAATCCAATAAGCTTTATCATTGTGCCATCTCCATTACTTTTAATAAAAATTATTGTTTAATTGAAATCGTGTTGCTACGTCCATGTAAACTGTTTTGGCTGTTATGGAAATCCATACTCTCTCTCACACTACAGACTTACAACTATGTTAACAGCCACCTAATTCAATGTTTGTACATGCACTATTACTCACTGTTGGACAGCATCAGTCCTTGAAAAGGCTGTTAAAAATGTATTTAAACAATACAGGGTAATAAATCTGGGCTATAGTCTTTTGTAGTAGATCAGCTGATATGTCAACAGTTGGGGAGTTCAGTAAATCAGTTCAGCCAAGTGAGCCAGATTAATGGAAGGATTTTAAATTGCTAGCCAGTGAAAACTGAGCCAGAACTGGGTTACAGTATGATCATGTCAACAGCTTCTCTGGAGTCCTGAGGATTTTGTAATAAACGGCAGCACGACTGAAGTATAATTAGGGCATTTGCCTATGTCCTCAGACTGGCCCAAGCAGCATCTATATTCATAAGGACCATATGCAGCCTTCTACCTAGTGATGGGAGTATTCTGAGGGTTCAGGCAGAAATTAACTTTTCCTCTGGAAATTTTATGTAAGTATCATAGCACTTCTATGCGTCAAACCAAAACCAAACATACATT
This sequence comes from Aquila chrysaetos chrysaetos, assembly GCF_900496995.4. Classification (NCBI taxonomy): domain Eukaryota; kingdom Metazoa; phylum Chordata; class Aves; order Accipitriformes; family Accipitridae; genus Aquila; species Aquila chrysaetos. The sequence continues at coordinate 55,293,486 of NC_044007.1, forward strand.
TCCATACATTCCATAGCAAAAATTTATGCCTAGGTATTCTAGCTTAACATATCTTCAGGGATATCACTTTTTAAATAGGGGGACAAACAATTCCTTCTTAATAAACATTTTGTGTGGGAGCACATCTCTCTCTGCAACACACAGGCAGGCGGATACTGGTAAGTAGAGGCAGCTTCTCAGCTCTTGACAAGGGCTGTGGAGGAAGCACTTGGTGGCAGGACACCGGAGATGAAGGTTAAAAGGAAGAGACTAGATAGGAGAAAAATGCGTAAGCACCTGACAGGATGCACAAACAGTGGCCAAGAGGCAGGCTGGCAGTCCTGAGAAGCGGTCAGGGCCAGCTGGGAGATGCTCAAGAACAGGTCAATGCACAAACCCTAGCACTCCGGACACCTGCTGGTATCACCAGGAAAGGCTCAGCTCCTCACCAGCTGCTGCATTTCTCTCCAAGGCTAATGGTACTAACTGCAGTCATGGCTGGTGCACAGGGACTGAATTTCTCAGCCGTTTTCCAACATCGGCGTGTTAAACTAGCTTGCCTATCTTGAATTTTAAACAAAAGTTTGTAACTCCAACTCCACCACCCCAGAAGCTGCTCAACAAATAGTTTTAATTAATAAATTTTCAAAAATAATGAGAGATTTTTTGATAACTTGCAAACAGAGAGAGGCAGTTTTCTCTGCTTATTAATCTATGTTACAAATCACTTCTGGCTGCTGTTATTAAAAATCCAGCTTGACTGATGAAAGTTCATGTTTCACACCTTTTTTGGCAACACAGGAACAAGCTATAATTTTACTTATTAAACCCAAACTCTGTTTTAATTTTGTTACTCAGAAAGCTTTGCAGTAAATTAATCGTCAGAAGAATTACTGGGCTGCTTTATTTTAAATCAATCTAAGGAGTAGCCAGAGGCTTTTTAAAAGTAGGGGTTTTTTTTCAGAGCACACTAGATTTGGATGACTAAAGAACTATTTACTAAGAATATTTAAAAAAGCATGTTTCCCCCTCTCAGAATAAAACAAACCCCTGCCACATCTTCATGAGGACCCCATGCCCCAGAAAGCAGCACCCATGACTCGCCTCTTCCCTTGTACCTCAATGAAGGATTTTTGCATAGAAAATAACAAACAGGGTGTCTTCAGTTGTGTCCATAACTAGCATCTCCATCAGTACCAGGTAATGCTGCTTGGCTACATCTCATAAATCTTGTTGGAAGTGACAGGAGAAGTAGCAGAAGTGCAGGGCCATTGCCTATGGGGAACTGCAAGGAAAGACCCATGCAAACACCAGCACCAGCCGAGCTGCCTGCTCTCCACTTCACATGGTGTCTAATCCAGCCCATGCCAGTCAAGGCAATTTTACTACATATTTTTGCCAGCTGGGTGCTAGCAGTTTGATAGCAAAAAATGCTGTACTGATGTTCATATTGTCAGTGTACTGGTTGCCACTGACAGAAGGAAAGATATTGCCACCTGGATGTCTCGTTGCTCGAGAGAATAAGCACTTGCTGCTTCTCCAGTTTCGAGACTCTGACGTGGCAAATTGTTCTTTTTTTTTCTTCTTTTCTTTTAGATTAGCTTTATTTAATGAAGGATTTTGCTGGATTACTAAATGCAATTGCATTTAGTGATAGTTATATTTCATTTTGCAACGTATTGTAATGTAAGTAGTTAAATATGTAACTAAGCATTTTAAAACATGAAACGGTAAGAAAAATTTTAATTGCAACAGAAAGACTCTTGCCTGCCTACGCATTGTATTTGTTTAATGTCGATTTCTCTTCCCGTAGTAGTGAAATGCCACATCCATATTTAAAATCTGAAGTATTGACAAAAATCTTCTCAGCACATAAAGCTGTTTTGGCAAAATAAAAGAGTGCCTGCCGTGCTACAGCTATGAAAATGAAACAGCTCATCAATTTATCTAAAATCTGCCTACAGAAAAGACATTCTCCAGCCTTCAGGAAACCTGATGCTTTTCTCACGCAGGAAGAAATCCTCACCACGCATAAGTTGGTGAGAAACCTCCGCTGACTTCAATAAGGCCAACTGCTACGAGATTGACAGGGCTATCATTATGCTTTAAAATTAACCATATGCACATGCATTCACAAATAGGAACCATAACAGCAGAAAAGCTTAATGTAACAGTTATAAGGGAAGTGAAAAATCCAGAAAGAATATGCTGCAGTTTGAGATTAATGTGTTACAAAAAATCTAATTTTAATAGGCCAAACCTTTAAATTTTTTCCTTAGCATGTCAAAATGTCACATTTCTTCAGCTGTCAGTAGAGCACTGTTAGAAATGGAGACAGAATCTGCTGATTGAATTAGTGTGGTTTCTCAGAGACTGAACCAGTATTTATTTTTAAATTACTCCTAAATTATTAGTTACCCACTTAAAAGCATAAGCAAACCTTTGGCCTCATAGCATCTCTATAATCTTTCACAGTATAAAATCAAAAGTTTTCTGATATCTGTAATTACTTACCAAAATAAAGGACTTTTTTGTGTGGCAGTTTTGTTTGTAAATGTTTTATTAAAAAAAAAAATAATCTTTCAATGCTATTAGTCAATACATGTGTAATAATACTTAATAAAGTATCATGTAGCAGTAGGTATTTTGGATTCAGGAATGTAATGGTTTTAACTAAATCATCAGAGCTCTGTTCCGCTCCAGTCTCTTCTAAATTGTCATTTTTTTTCCAGAATTTAAACAAACTCATTCTTTGTCAAGGTACGTCATCCTTAAGGCCTTGCAAACTTTTTAGTGATTGAACCAAAACAAAGAGAGAGCTCGGCTTTCTTGATCTGAAGACCACATTGCTCTTGAGCTTAAAAAGGTGCCTGTGGTTTCCAAGCAGTTAGTGGCAAATCAGCAAGAAAGAAATCAGAGGAGAAGAAGGGGCACTTGGAAATCAAAACAGTAAAGTGCACAGTTATACTGTCTGAAATTGTATTAATCTGATCCAAAGAACTTGCTAGACTGTGGATATTTAATACAATTTGGCTTGCATGGAACATACAATCACGATCGGACAGAAAGGATTTTCTTTTTCTTCCTGAAGTCATCTACAGGATTTACGGAATTCAATTTTCAAGGGTAACATACTGCAGCTCTTTGGATATTGATCAGTTTCCTAAGTCCACAAGGAGATGGAGAAGGGGGGGGAGGTGTGGAGGGTTTCAAGGTGTCCTCGTGCCTTCTCTGTTTTGTTTAGATACCAGTACTCTCCAGTTCCCCGTCCTCCAGCCCTAATGCAGTGTGCGACCTAGAAATCATAAAGAGTTTCTCTTTATTTGTATACTGTCTTTGAGTTTGCTGGGATTGCGCCCCTGTTTGTTCTCTGCTGGTAGCCTTGAGGGGGTCTGTCTTCTCAACTGGTTCCTCCTCACAGTCCTGGATTTTACTGGCTGGGGTGTTGGCAACTGACTCCAAGGAGGTGCCTGTCTCCTCCAGGTGGCTGTAGCCCTTATTGCTGCTGGAAGGCTCAGACTGGGAGCTCTGGGAGTCCGTCCTGGTGATGGCAGGAGGGGTTGAGGGGGGCGACCCCCCCAGATCCAGAGATTTGGAGTAGCTAGAAGATGCCTTTACCAAGAGGCTGGAGTCCGGGCCCCCGATGACAGCCGGGGACCGAGGTGGCTCAGGGAAATGGGGACGACTGGCATCGGGCAAGCAGCTGGTGCTCTGCCGCCTGACAACCAGCTTGTGCCTCTTTGTCCCGCCACCTCCCTCGACCCGGCTGCCGCTGAGGTCGGTCAGACTCAGTTCAAACTCCCCCCGTGGGATTTCCCGGGCTCCCCGCTCACCAGGGGGCCTCCGCCAGCCTCCCTCTCCGCTGCTCGGCGCCGAGGGCAGGAGGGCGAAAGCGCTCAGTGAAGAGCTGACGATAGAGTTGGCTGTGCTGCGCCGGCCCCAGCTCTCCGGCGGGCTGCAGGGTGGGCTGGTGACGGTGCGGCCAGCAAGGGCAGCACGCTCCTGGTAGATGCTGTACACTGCCTCGGCCAGGCTGGGCGGCTGTGGGGGGGTGGAGAAGGAGGAACGCCGCGGCGAGGACGCCAGGTCTGGTGGGGAAAGGGAGACACCCAGTCCTGGTGGCCAGGAGCTCTTGGCCAGCATGGCCGCAGCACCCAGGCCTTCACTGCCAGGCTTTAGCTCCAGGCCCCGGGACTGCACGTAGTTGACAAAGCCGTTGAGAGGGGCTGAGGCCGGGGTGCCTCTGTCCTTGGCCCGCAGGCTGTGCGCATCGATGACAGTGGAGTAGAGGTCACGCAGGTTGATGATCTTGGTCTTCTTGTCGCGGTTCTCGTGCAATACCGCGTTGGCGCAGATGAAGAGGAAGATGCCGATACCCATGATGAGGGGGCCCAGCACCTTCAGCTTGTCTGAATGCAAGTAGCTCGAGAAAAGACGGAAAAGGAAACCCACGGAGGCCTGGGGAGACGAAGAAGTGGTGGGGGACTGTGGGGACTCCCGGATGGTAGCAGTGGTGGAAGTGTTGGCTCTGGGGGGTGACTCTGGATGGATGCCTGCTTGTGCCCCTTCGCTCCGGGAGCGGTTCTTGGGGGTGCCACCCTGAGGTGCCAGATGACGGCCCCCGCTGATGCTGCCTTCTCTGTACACCTGGCTGGGCTTCGGCCAGTAGCCCACCACGGCCAAGGCGACGCCCACAAGCAGTACCAGGATGCCACAGAGGGCGATGAGCCCCGAGAGGGAGCACAGCTTGAGCTTGCCTTTCACCACCACCACGTCGTTCTTGCGCTTCTTTTTGGCCTTGCGTTTGCGTTTAGGGACTTGGCTTTGGGGTCGCAAGGGGTCCTGTTTCCTAGCCGAGATCCTGAGGAGGCCTCCAGTGGCGATCATGGCTGGCTACCCAGAGTACTGCCCCCTCCAGCCACTCCAGCTCCTGCAGTGAAAAGGAGAAGAGAAGAGGATGAGGACCAGGGGCAGACCTGCAGCACAAGAGGTGTCTCTGTTTGCTGTTCCTCATTCAAATTCCTGCTAATTAAAACCCTCAACAAATGGGAAGGGGGATGACACCCACAGGCCAATCACCCTTGCCCATGCAGCTCCTGTGTGTGAGTAAGAGACTGGCAGACTGACAGCATCGAAGCAGCCATGTGCCCCGCTACACTCTTGCCAAACAGCTAATTATTTTCTTTATCATTTACCTGGAGTGTAGAGGGAGTGGTATCTGCTGGTGTAAACAAAAAAATGATCTTGCAAGTCTCAGGAGCCTGCAAAGTGCCAGAGCTCAGAGGATGCTGAGCCCCACTCCCTAACAGCGTCTGGGGTTACACTGCACATTGACTGTGGTTAGTGATGTCATGCAGGATTTGAGGGGATGGAGGAAATAAAAGCAGGAAGGCAGTATGTTTGATCTATAGATACTGTTTGTTTCATTACACTGCTTACATGTTACTGGGGGGAAGGTTAAACATGCTTGCCTTGCTTAAATGAGTGGGAAAGGAATTACTGTGAAATGCACAAGGGAAACATTTGAACACTGGAAAGCAGTGCCCTGTGAAAGTTTCTTCCTAGCCATTTGCCCTTGATCTGCAATATTGCAGAAATTCATCTCCTGCCTGCGGTCCAGAGGCATCCCTGGTTTGGGAACACGTGTGATGCTCCAGGTAACCGTTATGTAACAGCGGCAAATTCCTCCACCCCCAGAAAGGGGAGATGGTGGCTGTCAGGTAAGAGATGGCATGTCAAATCTTATTAAAGGAGGAGCGAACCCTTGCGAGTCACCTGGGGAAACAGCAACGACTGCTTGTATGGAAACTGGCAGGGTACTAAACGTTGAGCATTTATGGCTTTTGTTTTACTGGACCATCAGAAGTCATCCCCATTCCAGTGATCTGAGCTACAAAATGCAGCGTGTAGGAGCAATTCCTGCACTGTTGCAATTTTTTTTGAAAGATATTCCTTCATGCTACTGAGGAGCAGGATCCCCTCCCCCCTTTCTCTTTCTGAGTGTCCCATTATTTTTTTTCTTTGAGGGAGCAAAAGATGACAGCACCGAATAAAATACAATTCACAAAGTTCAATTAATTGCACTGAAAGGCGATTAAGTAAGCACCTAAAAAAAAAAAAAATCTTGCTCCCCTTCCCCCGTCAGCTTTTAAATCTCATTTCTGTTCTGTTCTATTCCCAGATTTGCCACGTATGCGGTAATTTTGTGTCCCATTTGCTCTGTTTGTATTTTCCCCCAAAAAAGGGTGTTGTCAGCGAGGACATTGTTAAATTACTCTCCGAGGTACCGCACGCTCAAAACAAAGAGCAGACACTCGTCTTCTCTTTCCTATCACTAAACTATTTATTAAAAAAAAAAGAGCATTTTTTCTTGATGTAAAAGTGTAATTATCGGGGCACGCTTTGCTTTAACTGCCGCTTCGTTGCTCTCCTTCTTCCTGCTGCCCCGCTAGCCAGCAGCCCGTCTCCTCTACCACGGCGAAAACAGATGGCAATCAGCACCGAGGAACCTTCCCAGTTCGGCATCGCCTGGCGCTTCGTTTTGGCGATGGAGAGAGCAGAACTCGCCGTGCGAAGGAGGGCACCGAGGGACCGCCGGCCATTGCCAGTGACCGCGGCGCAGTAAAACACCCCGGGACGGGACTCGCAGGGGCTGGAGCCACGTCCCGCACGAACTGATCGTGACCGCCGCCCACGCCCCAGCCGACCGCCGCCGGCTCCTTAGGCGAGCCGTCCAGCACTGCCCCGACCTCGCTCGGCAAAGACCAGATACAGATTTGACAGGACCCGGTTTAATGCCTTCCACCCCTCGGGCGCCACCGGCGGGGCTCGCCGGGCTCCGGCTGCCGAGGCAGGGGCGGCCACGCACCGCTTTAAAGGAGCTCCGGCACCAGACCCCGGGCCGCCAGCCGGCGCTTGCCGCCGGCCGCCCCGCGGGCAGGGCGGGGGCGCCGCGCCGGCCGGGCTGGCCCCGCAGCTCCCCGCCGTCGGGGCAGGGCGGCGAGACCCGCGGGCGGCAGCCCCGGTCCACCCCCCCCGCTCCTCCCGGGGGCGTCGGTCGGGGGTCGCCGGCGGTCGGAGCCGCCGCTCAAGATGGCAGCGGCGGGGGGACGCGGTCACTTACCGAGGAGGACCGGGTTGAAGTCCGCGCGGAAAGCGGCCGAGCCGCCGCGGAGAAGAAACTTTGCGGCCCGAGCGGGCATCCCCGCGCGGCGCCCGCCCCGCCGCCGCCTCGCCGCCCCTCACGGCCCCGGGCGGGCGGGCGGCGGGGCTGGGCCGAGCGCCGGGCGCCCCCTCGGCCCCGCCGCCGCCGGCCGCCTCAGGGAGCTCCGCGGGAGCGCTGCCCCCTCGCCATGCCGCATCCTTCCCGCCGCGGGGCCGCCCCCCGGCAGCGCGCGCCCCGGCCCGGCGGAGCCGCTGCGTGTGCCGCCGCCGCTGCGGGCGGTGCGCGGCTGCCGCGGCTGGCGGCCGGACTCGGCGCCGTTGCTAGGAGACGGGAGCCGTGACACAGGGAAATTGCGGCAGGATGGCCGCGGCCGCCTCCCCCCGCCCCCGCCACCTGCGCACCTGCGCCCGCCCCCCGGCGGCCCCGCCCTCGGAGGCCCCGCCCTCTACCGCCACGCCCGCCCTCGCCTCGGCCCGCCATGTTGTGCGCGCCGTGGCACCCCGAACCGACCCGCGCCCGCCGACCTTTTCTCTCCCGCCGTCTGACAAGGGACCGGCCGCAGGCGGGGTGCGGCCTCTCTTCTCCCCGCTTCCTCCCCGACTCCGACCCCCCGGGGCTGTCCGCTCCCAAACCGCGTGAGCTCCTGCCTCCTCTCACCACCTTAGCCCTTCCCAGGGTTCGCCAGGTCTCCCATTTAGGAGCTGGGAAGCGGGAAGCCCCTCGGTCTCCTTTCCACCAGCAGCTGTCTCGGCAGCCTGAGGCTCGGCCTCTCCACCTTTGGTCCCCCCCCCCCAAGTTTGCAGGAATGCCTAGGGAGAAAGCCAAGAACCAGGTGAAAAGATGAAGAAAGAGGATGAAGGAAGAAAGCGGCAGCTGAGATACGTCAGTGGTGTCACCCAGGATCTCTCGTTTTCAGCAGGGACCAGGAAATGATGTTCTCTTCCGAGCTGCGTCGTGAAAAGTGATTACATTGAAGCTATTGCCTTAAGTGAGACATAGTCTAGCGTGTCCCATCACACTGCTTCTCTTATTCATGAGGGGAGATTACTGCTGATTGCTTTAGTCGAGTCTTGTTACAGGTCCACCATGAGACAGAAAGGCAAATCTCAGGCAGGTATCTCAGTAAATACAGAAAAATCATCCCGTGACTTGGGTTTGCTCCTAATGTACATTGCGTGGTTTTCTGGGGTGGATGGACCGAGCCTGCCTTGTACAGTGGCCTTGGATTCCTCCTGAAGCTGGAGTGTCACCTAGCTTGGGCCAAACCAGCTCTCTTCTGCCTCTGCTTGACCTCTTGTGTGGGAAGACTATGCCGTGCGTAAAACAGCCTGCCAGAAACCGAGGGGCAATAAAGAGAACATTTATGGTGTCAAACTGTGTTTTTAAAAATGAAGGAGCCAACACTGGTTGGGAAAATTGTGGGAGAGATTATGCATATTCAGTTAAATTGTATATATTCCAGCCTGAACAATTCTGCGATTCTGTGTTCACCCAGACTGTGCTATTACGTGTCTTTCACCCCAACTATCAGTGCCTGGTTTGAGAACAAACAAATCCTAAAGCTGCACGTATGCATTTTAATGTCGTTTGCAGTTTGTCTCAGCAAAATCACTTGGGACACATTTCTTTTAGTATACGTGTAACTTTTGGTTATGCAACAGGCTTGAAATTTAAGATTTATTATTTAAGAACTTCTTTTAAAAATGTGCTTTGAACGGTCTCGATGAACCCGAGTCTTCTGACATTCAGTAATTTGCTTTGTGTTCAGCCCAGACTATCAGAGAAAACCAAACATAACACATCTGTTCCCACTGGAGACCTGTATCACATCAATAATGCAGCATCACCAGACTCTCCCTGAAAGGCTCCCATGTTAGAGAAAGAGGAGGAACGAGAGGGATTTTTTTAAAGGGCAAAGAGCTCTTTTCCTTATCTGAGTCATATTTTCTATTTCTGTCAAACTAAACCATTTTATTTAGCTATCTTTTTATACAACGGCCTTTCCATATTTTTATTGCAAAAGTTTTGAGTGATTAGGCTATCATCACATTCACAGTTTTCAAATTACTCTTAGCAAAATGTGTTGTAGGTGAGGCCAAATCCTGGAAAATAAGAAATATGTTCTTGGATGAAAAGCTGCTGAAGGTGTTGTTCAGCAGTAGCTAGCAATGCAATCTTAATTTGCTCTACATGGTAAGGACCAGTTGTACAATGGCAGGCTGAATCCCTCAGAGCAAGTTACTTTGCCAAGTAATCCCTACCTATCCTACAGATTCTTCTGCTTGTTTAACAAATACATTGGGAGCTTTAATGAAATATTTATTTTAGTTTTAGTTGATGTGGGTTCTTGTGTTCCCTGAAGTGGAACAGTTGCAAAAGGCAGCTTTCCTATTGGTCTGGTTTACTGGTTGCCTGAGTTAATCTGTAACTGTCTGTGTTTGCACTGACTGCTGAGCACTGCTGGCAGGCTCAGCTCCTGCCTTATTTGTATAACTTTCTACATGATGCCATGCATTTATCATTAAACTGTGGTGAACCTAAATAATTATTGGGAATTGCAAAGAGGTTATTGGACCTGGGTTTTCTTTCTTTCTCCTTGTTAGCCTTTCCTGTCCACCTTTGATTGTTTGGAAGTAAGGTTAAAGTGAACGGGGGAGTTTTGAAGCTCAGGCCTAATCTCATATACCTCTACTCTTCCACTCCTCTCCTCTCCTCTCCTCTCCTCTCCTTTCCTCTCCTTTCCTCTCCTCTCCTCCTTAGCTATATAAAAATCACTAATTTTTAAGCATATACTTGCTTTTGTTAGGTTGTTTGAGCATAAGGTGGTAACCTTCATGTGGTCCTTCTTGGGACGTACTTCAGTACAACAATGCCATCAATTTTTGTATATCCACTTGAACAGGTTCCACCCCAGGCTGGCTGGGTATGTCAGCTCTAATCCAGGAGATGTGTAGCCAAGTTAATATATCTCAGCCCTCAGCAGGCCCAAGGTCCAAAAACAATCCGAAGGACAACCTAAAGTACTTAGGGTACTTATCTGAAATACTGTAGCATCTATGGGTTGCAGCCATGGACCTGTGGTTCCCAGTGTGGAAACCCTACAAAACAAAACCAGAGAGAAGGCCCTTACTCAATATACTTCCAATCTGAGCACAAGATAAATCTGAAAAGGATTCTTTGAGGAGTAGTATTGAAAGCATGAAAGAGACATTTTGCACAGGCTTCAGGTTTTCCTCAGTGATTTATCTTTACAATTTCTCAGACACAGAGTAACAGAAGTATCAAAGGGTCATTGCCATTTTAACCTACATCCTGCTAGCAGAACAGCTTCCAGTCATAAATGGCTCTAGTCTGAAAGCCCATTTTAATTGTAGCTTATTTAGCTATTTTTAATTAGGTAATTTATTACATTAATAAAAATAAAAGCTGATGTACATTTTGTACATATGCTTCACAGTATATTGTGCTACATGCCAAGGTTTCCTGAGTCTTTATTGATGGAATTCATAGCTTCATCTTATTCAATAGCTAGGAAAGTTGTAAAAGCATCACTTCCAGTCTGACCACTGGTCTCAGAGTAAGCATTTGTTTTGTCTTGTCTTAGCCCCATATACTTTGTTTTTGTTTGTTTGTTTGTTTGTCTGTTTGTTTCCCATGGCAGTGGAGATTCTGATATGATTAATGGTGGAGACTCTGGTATGACTAATGATGATTTGATAACTGATGCAGAGGAAAAGAGCAGCACTGTGAATGAACTGTGAGAAATCATCCTCACTGAGAAAATATGTGTTTGAAATCCTTACAGACCTACATCAAATACAGTGAATCTGCATTGTGTATTAGATTCTTCCAGCTTATTTGATATGTGGTAGACTCAGAGGCAACTTTTCATTGTGTAGCAAGCCTGAGTCTAGATAATCCACTGAGAGCGAATGGCAATTTGCATGTCTGCTTTTCTTTCAAAATTAATTATAGCAGAGATACACTTTGCTGGGAACATTTGCCAGGGTGAAGGAAATACACAGCCATGAAATCTGGTGATTGAAAGGTAAAGAGAATTAATACTTCAAGATGAACAAGCTTTTTTCACACATAAAAAAAAAAGAAACTACTAGTTTATTTCACTTCAGTTCTTACTGACATTCTCTGTGAATAGATTTTTGTTTTTGAGGCATTAATGACACTAACCACTTTATAAATATATATATATTTAATTGGCATCTTGCAAAAGGCTTGAAACTAGTGGAGACTGATTGTGAAATGCTCCTGGGTCAGTTGTGACATACTGCAGGAAGTCTGTGATGGTCGCACCCTCAGGTTATGAACAGTGCTCTGGGGCAGATGTCACTCAGTTGCTTTTAAATGTTCTCTGCATGACTTCTCAGCTGGCTTAAAAAGAAGTAGGAATGATTCAGCCATGTTATGTTATTTGCCTTCACTTTTTGATTTGTTGATACAAGATAACTACAAATAACTGCAAAAAACTTTGTATGTTATTTGTGGACACAAAACTACATAAAGGCTAATCAAGAACACTTGCCAAACTATTTGCCTGGAAGGTAAGACCAGTGTAGCATTCTCCCCAAATAACTACAATTAATTTTTTTTTAATGTTGTTCCCCCTCTGCTTACCTCGTTGCTCTACAATGTAAGCTCTTTGAGATGGAGGCCATCCCAGAGCAACTTGACACTAGCTGCAATGAGATACCTGTGTACAACTGTTTCATGATTAGCACCTTCTTATTGTTTAAACATTTTTGTTGTCTATTTGAAGGTCTACAGCAAATGATGTGAATGTGTATTTTGTAAGACAAGTTCATAAAATAGCTTATCTTCAAGCCTTAGAAATAGTATTTTGAGTCAGTGGGACAGCACTTGTCTATGAGAAATAATGACAACATATATTGGACAGAGGGTTGGAAAATGTTTTTATTGTAAGTGATATTAAAAATACATTACTTGCATGCCAAAGCACTTGTTGTAGGAGGGGAACCAATAACATATGGCTCTCGCTGTCTTTTTTTTCTTCTAGGGCAGTAGGTGCTAGAGAGATTTTTAGCCTTGGTAATTTCAAATTGTAGATGTTAAAAAAAACCTTGATACCAGCATTTTTGCAATTCTGTGCAAAGGTTTTTCAACAAGGACAGAGCCACTCATGCCTTTTATCTGCATTGCTCATTGCAAGTCCTGACATCAGAGAGTTCTGGCGATACCAGGAAGTGGTCAGGGAGGAGTGGCAGGCAGTTTGCCTCCTCCACCTGGGGATAGGACGTCCATGAAGTGGAGTTAGTCCACCCAGTCCATGAGTTGGGTTAGTCAACCACAAGAAGCCACCATCATACAGAGCCTGACTATTTAGCAAATATTCTATGGTTTTAATGATATTAATGTTTCCCCCTGTTTCTTGGGGATGCACCTGCCACTTCCCAGCATACCCTCAGGCTGCTGGGGAGCAGGGCTGTCTTTTCATTATACAAAATACACAATGCCTGCATTAGTTGGGGAAATTCCTGGCTGATCTGGTGAGACACTGGAACAATGCAATCAAGCAAAATCACACTTATAATTAATAATAAGATGATTTGCAGCAAACTGCATGAAAGCACAGTCTATCAGTCAGGAGAATAAAACAATGATTGCATCCTTCCTTTTTAAGAGAAGGGTTTTCTCAGACCAGCACTCACTGCATACTTACATACTCATGCAGTTTGATAGGTGTCTTTGCCCTACATTATTAAAGGATTAACTTAGCATTTAATAAATGGAAACTATTACAGCATCTTTTTTATGTGCTGTCAAGAGAGATTAACCCAAATTTTTGACCTGTTTTGTTTTTTGGGGGTTTTTTTGTTTGTTTGTTTGGGTTTTTTTTTTGTCATTTCCCTTCCCCCATGACCTGCAATCGCAGTTTTTTACTCTACACTGGACATCTGATGATCACTGTGGAAAGACAACAAGCTAATGTAGAGTACTCATCCAATAGAAGAAGTTTTTGTGGACTATTAACACAATTTGTCACAACCCTCATGAATTGTGAAGCTCTTTAAAGCTCCATGCTTCTTTGCTCTCACTTTCAGAGTGATACAAGATCTACTCAAAACTGAAGGTCAAATTTGCCCAAGATTTAATGGTACATCTTGGGAACATAAAGGAACCCAGAAAAAATATTAAGACTCTGATGGAGGAACCCTTGGGTTGCCAGAAGAGAGTCATCTTGTTTCTGCCAGGTCTTCCACAGCTTCTTTGTAAAGAAGAGACATTGGGGTAAAGTCAAGAGCACATCTTAAATGTGCTAGGTACTGTTACTAACCAGCATAGGTGTGAACAACCTGTGGATTTCTTGTCTGTGATAGGAGCTAAACCTTTCCTAGGCTTAGGGTAACACAAAAGTGAGTTGTAGAGTTCTTTGAGCTCTGCCATGCTCTGGACCCAAGTGCCAGGGTCAGTGTGCTGATATATTTTCTCTTCAGTCACACTTAAGTTGAGTTTTAATTTATTCTATTTGACAATGGTAACAAAGGACATTTTCATAACTTAATGTTAAAACAGTGAACTTCGTCCTAAAGTTGTAGACTGGTGATTTAATAGTGATCAGTAGGTGCTAAGTCCTAAAAGTAGACAGGAAAAAAAAATAATCCTATTCATAACTAGAACTCGAACTCTGTAGTTAAATGACACTTAGGGACTCAGATCATAGGCCATTGTTTCTTAAATATAATTGATAACACTTTGCATGGAGGACTTGATCATTATTCTTTTGATATTCATGACATATTGTACTGCTGCTTTGATTTTGAATGTTACTGTTGCAGCATTCAGTTATGTTAGTCAAATGCCTGGTGTTACACTAATCATTCTCAATCAGTTTTGTAACTTTAAAGGCATGAAATTATATAAAGCAAATAAAGTACAACTTGCTAAATTGCTTTTCTGCATCGATACAAGTAAGTTGAATTTACAGAATGAAGTAGGTCTACAGGAAACATCGTGGTTTTGCCAAAGCCAGGGAATATTCACAGCAGAAAGCCAATAGGAATATTCTTTTCTTTACTATAGGAAATATTACCATGAAAGAGTGAAACAGAATAAATGAAAAAGAATTAGCAGCATCACATGTGCTTGCTGTTCCTTTTGCTTTCATTACCAAATAAATCTCTTTCCTTAAATTTAAAGAGAAAAAATAAGGGAGCCTTTTAATCGTGCAGGCTAGAAGGATGTTGCTTGCTCTGATCTTTTCAATGCTCCCACTGGGGTAGGTTATGACCTAGTTAATCTATATATCTGAACAAAAGTCAATTAACTTGCTATAGAGTTTCACCAGAGACACTGAAAAGAAAATTTGGCCTGCAGGTGCTGTGGGATTATGTATGTGAATAAAGCAACCAGGCTTTGGCCCAAAATGTCAAGCATTAACTCTACTGTTCATGTAGCAAGGTAAGAGCTTTGGGATCCTCTACAGGCTTGGGTGTTCCTGAAAAACACAGATATTCCAAGCAGGAGGAAAATGCATGCCTCATCTTGTGATGCAGAACATAGCTGATTTTCAGTCTGTGTTTAGATCTTTAGTTATTTTTAGAGAGTTATTTTGCTGAGTTTTATTTATAGATATTAATGGTACAGAGAAGGTAATTGTGCCCTAAAGCACTCAAAAAGACAGAACCTGCAATAACTTTTGGTTTTCCTGAAATTTAAGTGTGAGTAGATTGGGCTATTGAACAGAAGGATGGGAAGGGTCTTTTCAGGCTCTTTTTTTTTTTTCTCTTTGCTTGTTTGAATAATTTGGGTGTGAAATGAAGCTTGTCATGTACACTGGTTAAAAAGCCTCAACTCCTCCATTTATTATGCATTCTTTTTTCAGTGAATGCTTATTACTCATGCATAGCCAGGAGTATGAGGATCACAGAAGCATTAAGAACTGTTTATTTAACTTTAAAATAATCAATCAGAGCTTAAGAAAATATTAAACAGGTATTTCCAAGTAATACCTGCAGGTATAAATCAAGCCGTGGCTAAACAAGTAACTGTCTCTATCATAGCTTCTGATGAGGATTCAACCACAGTCAGAACACTTACACTCTTGGTTACTTTTGCTGTTCCTAGGTGTCCTCACCACAAAAGGCTGTGTTAGTTCCTGTCTCAAATATAACATATTGCATCACAAGTGGGTGGAAT
Source organism: Aquila chrysaetos chrysaetos (assembly GCF_900496995.4). Classification (NCBI taxonomy): domain Eukaryota; kingdom Metazoa; phylum Chordata; class Aves; order Accipitriformes; family Accipitridae; genus Aquila; species Aquila chrysaetos. The sequence goes on from NC_044007.1 coordinate 55,308,802, forward strand.
TTATCTCACTTAACTATGGAAGGCTGTAACATGCCTACATCACTTCTAGAGCGTGACAGAACTGGTCTTCTGTAGGAGTGGCAGTTTGAGAGGAGTGGTGTTCCGCAATTACCTGTTTCCTTCTAATGACTATAGCAGAACTCTGAACTCTAGATTTTGACGTTGCAGATTTTCACATTGCAGATTTTTCCCTCTGCTTACCTGTACTAATTACATGACTCCCTCTGGAGCATTTTTGCATAGCATCATGAGAGTTCAGCAAAGTACTAGATCACAGGGTCAGGTTCCCTAGATTTCTATTCTGCATCCCATAATGCTTTCTACATCACAATATCTAGCTATGTGCCTACTTCAGTGTCTTCATGCATCTCTTTTTACTTATGGATCCTTGAGGGAATTCTGCATCTGTCTTGTAGATTGGCTGTCTTTTCCCTCTGTATTCAGAAATTTAAATTACTCCTGATTAGAAATTCGACTGATGGGTGTGCTGAAGTGTAGACAAAAATTTTTGAGCGAGATGAATGGATAGGACAAACACTTCGGAAGAATGGCAGGTTGTTGCATTCCACTGAGCGACATTTTTGAGAACAGCAAATAACTCCTGAGTGGCAGGATCACATTGTAGAGGTGACTTAAATAATAAGTGGTTGCAGAACATTTGGGTTTGGAAAGACATGTTCCTGAAGTTGTATGGTGAGCTTGCTCCAGCCCTTCAGCACAGATACAAGAATGAGAGGTGCTTCGCTAATGGAAAAGTGCTTTGACTGCACTCTGAAACCCTGCTATCCTAATCTACTGTTGCTCACTAGGCAGTATGCATGAGATTGGGAAAGTCATGGAGGAGGTTGTAGATAACCATATGTGTAAGACCACTAAGCATATATTTATTCACAAGGCTGTGATCCTGGAAGTGTTTCACAGAGAAATTTGAAGCAGTCATTATTCTGAACTGAGGTAGAGTTAATATCAAATTTTAGGTGTGGCCTATGGACACCTACTCCAGTTCTGGCATTCCTCACATTATCGCAGGTATTTATCCACTCAGAGTCCTCATTCCATCATTAGGCACATGCTGCTGAGTTGCCAGAGTTAGTGTGCTAACTATAAAACTGCAAAAAGAAGGTGCATAAGGTTCATTTTAGCAATAAAGGTGCAGGCAGTGTTATTCTTTCTTGATTGGCATAAGCAACATATTGGGGACTCAAATGCCTGCAGAGATTCTGAGATGTTTACACTATTCTGGCTAACTGAGGAGATAAAAAGGAAAAAAATCCTGAAAGATCAGGTGTGACCAGCTGAAGAGAGTATTATTACAGGACTTATCAAGCAGGAGATAAGCCACACTCTCCTCATCTGAAAGGCAGCATAGCATGCTGACCATGAACTCTGGGTGACTAAACTTCATGTAATGGATCTAAACCCAAAGACTGCTGAATGTGAGCTTAAATCTTAACTGTCTTAACTTTAGATTTTGGTATTTGCATGACTCTGTGCATGTCCTTTCTCAGCATGAAGGTAGACAATATCAACTTTAGTTAACTGCGTCTTGAAAAAGAAAGAATCTGTTACTTTTCTTGAAGGAGAACTCATCACTTCGGACTTCATGGTGACAGGGTCTCCATCTGAGCACCATTACCTGTCTCTGAAAGTCAGGCTGGTTCCTGAGGCTCCCATGACTGCACCTTCCCTAGAGGTACCCCATAGCACAGAAGGCCATGCTGGCTTGCAGCAAGTACAAGTATTTTATCTCTGTATATCAAGAAACCATGCTCTTCCTCATTCTGGATATAGAGATAAAACCCTGACTCCCTTTCTGGTCCCTCTGTGGCTGATGCTTCTCTGTCTCAAATATAACATAGTGGAGATGCTGTTTTTCTTCCATTTTCAGTTTTTAAAGAGTTTCTCAGTAATAATGGTGGGAAAAGTCTTACTAAGAATATCAGACATGCCATATGGGATCAAGTAGAAAACTGATCCACTGAGTTCAGTGTTGTCTCTCTCATAATAGCCTGAAGAAATCTCAGAGTAAAACTGTGCTGTCTTGTTTTCTCTTCCCCTCCAAATATTAAAAAAGGTAAAGAATCAACGGCCTGAAAACAAGTGAACTAATAAATGTCTCAAACAAGGTGAATTACTTTTTTTCTTAGAGTACTAATATTAACTTAAATTTTGCAATAAAAGATCATTCTGAAATAGTCAAAAAGACATGCTTGCCTGAACTTGTTAAATAAAAACTTTTTTGAACCAATTATTGCCTAATAGTTTTGATTTTGGATAATTTATTGCATTCACTGAATAACTAACTATCCCTCCCCCATCCTCAGAATGCTTATGCAGCTGATCTGGACCCAGACTTACCCCATCTCGCACATAGGCCTGTGAGTGCCTAAGGCAAAGATGGAGAGGAATTGTCTGAGGAAACTGAAGGGTCATGAAAGGAACTGATACTCTAATTTGAATTCTAGGTGAAGTCCCCTTTTAATTGAAATATAGAATAATGGAGCAAGGCTGATTTGGATAGACTTTCTGATGGATTCTGGAAATGGAATATACTAGTTCATTAAACATAGCTATGTTGCAAGAAAATTAAGCTGATTTGGGTTCTTTATCAGTGGAAGTAGACAAATGTCTTTCCTGTGTGTTATTTGAGAGAAAAGGGATGCAAAAATATTATCTGAGAAAGGAAAACACATCAGAGAGTATTAGACTCTGTGGTGTCAAGATGCTGTGATGGATTTCTATCCTCCAGAGCTTTGTGCAGATATTTTATAGGTAGTGATAAAATAAATGGGTTGCTTGGCATTTACAGAAAGGTGATCTAGGAACCAGTAGAATAGATGATAAGAAATTTCTTTTATCAACTTTTCACTAATTGATGTGAAAAATTAGGGAATGGATTTTGTTCCTAGTCATACCTGTGTAAATCTTCAGTAATACTGGTCTCAGTGAATGATGAAATTGATGTAACAGAAGGTGGCCTTTGCATTTCAGACAAGTGAATCTCAAAATCTGTATGCTTTTAGTTTTACTTCTTGTAACACCTGCTTTTGTAATTTATTTTACCTAGAGGACAGCTTAAAATGTTGTATGTCAATCTGCACACCACTCTAAACTCACACCTGGGATGAACAGAATTTAAATATGAAACAAACTGAACTGAGGTTATTCTAAGTGGATTATTGCCATATTAATGAATGATAGATGAAAAGAACCTTTCTGTGGGCTATAATCACCCAACAGAGTGGAAACTTTGAGGCCAAATTTCTAGAAGCTCCGGCTGAAATTTATGGCTCCCATCTAACCAAGCCTGTGGATTGCATAAAGCCTTTCCCCACCTTGACACTGGCAAGCCACATCCATCTGCAGAAAGTCCAGGGTAATCCATGCTGTTATAAGACCCACAGTATAGCATGATCCTGGTACACTACAGTCATCCTAAACCTTCTGCCACTGTAGTGTGGAGGTAAAGCTCATGTTAACATGGGCAGCGCTGCTCTGTTGAAGTGTCAGTGAAGTTGAAGGTGGTTTGTGACATGGGAAGTGACCAATTTCTAGCTTGTGCTTTCGCAGCCAATCTACTCATTTCAGAGCATCAGACATGAAGAATTTTGTATATAGATATAAGGAGGATATCATGGAACTGGCAATTTCTAATTAATTCCACTCTCACACTTGTCTAGAGCTGTTGCTGTTAGCTCCCACTCAGAGACAAATGTCCAACACTTCATATGTATTTGACATGAAAAGAACTGCAGACATGAAGCAGAAACCTGACTGGGCTTGCAACCTAATTTGCAGCAATTTCTCAACCACACAAACTACAAAAAACAGAGATACAAAGCCAATAGAAAGCTGCTATAAAGATATTCTACACCACTTTGTAAGACATAGCTGGGGTTTGTCTAGTAAACCAGCTAGGAAAAACTAGAGGTAATGGAAAATTTTTTTTAATCCTTCATGAGAAGTATCAAAATGCTTTCTTAAAACACTGTCTTGAAAAACAGACAGCATGCCCATATTTTTTCCAATACTTTTCTCTAAGTATTTAATCAAGATTTAATAACACTGCACATTTTGTCATTATATAGTTTGGCTTCAGAGAATCATAGAATGGTTTGGGTTGGAAGGAGCCTTTAAAGATCATCTAGTCCAACCCCCAATGCTTCCTTAAAGCATGGGTTTACAAAATGCTCGACAGACCTGTTGTCTATCACTAGACAAAGAGAAAGACTGAGATTTAAAAATGGATTAAAGTGATCAGTTTGGAAAGTGGCTAAAGCTTCAATTGGGCAAATGCTCACATATTTTTAAAGCATAATTTGCATCTGCAAAGCACTTACCAGTTTAGCTAGCCTCTATTGACAAAAATGTAACTGCTCCCTACATTGCTGATGAACATAAGAAAGAGTCAAGCTTCTTTTGAATCTATTAACCAAAACAATTGTTTGCAGCATCCAACTTAAACATAAGCACCCATAAACATTTAAATCAAGAGGATTTTTCTGGGTATTGTTCAGTGTTTTTGTGTGTATTTGTTTATGTGATACAAGCAGAAGAAATAGGAAGTGCCACAGAGAAGCAGAAAATGAATGACCAAAGCCAAGGGACACAGTCTGGATAAACATTGAGAATGTGACCCTGAAATGAATGCAAGCATACAGCAAAGCCTTAGGATTAATGTCAGCTGGAAAATGGTCTAGAATTAAGGCCAAAGTGCTAGTTTCCTTCTTTCAAATATCTGTTTCATGCTTTCCAATGTAATAGCTTGGGGTCAGAGAAGGGCCTGTTTGCTTATTCAAATAGAGGAATTTTTGTTATGAGGAGAGGAAGCCTTAAGAAGTGATATAGAGCCATTAAGCAACATAGTACCCTCCTGCAGATGCTGTAATAATGTGAGATTTTGTTATTGAATTTGGACCATCTACAATTAGGGGCTTGATATTTGCCCTATATATTTTCTGTGGTTTGTTTGTAACAACAGAACTGTGCAAAACTCATTTATCTTCAGAAGGTGACTGGAAGGTAATTACTGCCCCAACTCTGAAATTATCCTTCCAATTTTTGCCTTGCTGTGGCTATTTGTTGAATAGACACATTCTAAACACAACAGAGAAATTAATACATGATATTATTCCAGACATTTGCTGCACCCATTTGTTAAAAGCATGGGTGAGTTAAAATTAGGTAGCCCGCAACAGAGATAAATATCATTTAGTTTTTGTAAAACAATGTATGGCATAAACATTCAAGGTTGGAGCTTGAATAAAAGGTTAACTCCCAAAGCAAGTCTTTTTAAATCCTAACGACTCTTATTGACCCTGGTATTTTAATAAGACAGAATCTTACTTGTAGAAACTAATAAACATGTGGGCAACAATGACCCTGCTATCAATATATCAGATATGACACCAATTGTTGTATGTGGGGGATACTGGTGAAAGGACAATATGCTGGTCTGAAAATCTATTTGCTCTTCAATCCATTTATATTATTCTGTTTAGCTGCTGTCTCAAGTGATGACAAACTTAGTCTTTCTGCGGCTGAACAAATATTCTATGGGACTATTCCTTTATAACAAATTATGACTCAAATTTTGTGCTTGGCTGAAAATGAGCAATTAATCATGGTGGTCATTTGTCACAGGCTCTGTAACTCTGGAGAAACAAATCTTCATATTCAAAGATGCACGGAGTCTGCTCATACATGTTAACTGTTTCCACTTACATTTTTTGACAATGACGCCATTGGTTTTTTTTCTTTCATATGGTAAAGAGCACTGGGAATTCAGTGGCTGTGGGGTGAGGTGAGTCATGAACTCTGTGCTTTCAGTACTTCCTGTAATAATGAACCCCCCCCATTTTTTTCTCTGCATGGTGTTACAAAGTGCTTGAAAATGTGATGAGAAAGGGCCATGGAAGTGGGCACTTGCAGTTAACAGTTCTTTAAAAATGCGAAGTTCAATTTATTATAAAGAGTTGTTCCAACATTAAGCTCTCTTCGAAGATCTGAATCAAATGCTATTCCTGATTTGCTAAATATTTTCAGGACCTTGTTATTTTCACGGAGCAAGGAATTGAAAACAAGGGTGGAAAAGAGGTGAGGATCTTACAAAAAATCTTGGCAATAACTTTCTTTTGTCATCCTGCATCAATGCTTTTCAAAAGCACATAAGGGGAAGCTGCAGTTTAGAGAATAAGGACTTAACTGGGATTCAGCTGAAAGGAAAAGGAAACTGCATTTGATTCAGCTGTCACATACTTTAGTTGGACTCACAGCTGCACTGTATCAAATATAAATTTACCTTGGTGTAAATGAGAGAAGGCTTACACCCAAAACTTGGATGTTTTGGAAATCAGCAGCAGACTAAGTTGCTATAAAAACCAGATGCTGAAACATTGGGAGCTTAGAGCCTATTTTGTTTCACTGGACCTCTTCATTGTCAAAAGCAAGAATGCTCAAAGGCTGTTCTTCACTTGTTCTCTTGGTTTAGGCTCAGTTTTGTCACATTGAATAATACCTGAATTTGTAAGTAATACACTCTTTCGAGCAGAGCTCCTTGCCTGGCCTTAATGTGGGCCCTGTGTATTGGGTTTGTGTGGCAAGGTTTTGGTAGCAGGGGGTTACAGGGGTGGCTTCAGTGAGAAGCTGCTGGAAGCTTCCCCTGTGTCTGACAGAGCCAATACCAGCTGGCTCTAAGATGGACCTGCTGCTGGCCAAGGCCAAGCCCAAGCCCATCAGTGATAGTGGTAGCACCTCTGCGATAACATATTTAAGAAGGGGGGGGAAGTTGCTGTGGCACAGAAACAGCAGCCAGAGAGAGGAGTGAGAACATGTAAGAGAAAGAACCCTGCAGACACCAAGGTCAGTGAAGAAGGAGGGGGAGGAGGTGCTCCAGGCACCAGAGCAGAGATTCCCCTGCAGCCCGTGGGGAAGACCATGGTGAGGCAGGCTGTCCCCCTGCAGCCCATGGAGGTCCACGGTGGAGCAGATATCCACCTGCAGCCCGTGGAAGACCCCACGCCGGAGCAGATGGATGCCTGAACGAGGCTGTGACCCCATGGGAAGCCTGTGCTGGAGCAGGCTTCTGGCATGACCTGTGGCCCCATGGAGAGAGGAGTCCACTCTGGAGCAGGTTTTCTGGCAGGACTTGTGACCCTGTGGGGGACCCACTCTGGAGCATTCTGTGCCTGAAGGACTGCAGCCCATGGAAGGGACCCATGCTGGAGCAGTCCGTGAAGAACTGCAGCCTGTGGGAAGGACTCATGTTGGAGAAGTTTGTGGAGAACTGTCTCCTGTGGGAGGGACCCCATGCTGGAGCAGGAGAAGAGTGAGGAGTCCTCCCCCTGAGGAGGAAGGAGCAGCAGAGATAACGTGTGATAACTGACTGTAAACCCCATTCCCTGTCCCCCTGCGCCGCTAGCGGTGGGGTAGGTAGAGAATCTGGGAGTGAAGTTGTGCCTGGGAAGAAGGAAGGGGTGGAGGGAAGGTGTTTTGAGATTTGGTTTTATTTCTTATTACCCTGTGCTGGTTGATTGGTAATAAATTGAGTTAATTTTCCCCAAGTTGAGCCTGTTTTGCCCATGACGGTAATTGGTGAGTGATCTCTCCCTGTCCTTATCTCGACCCACAAGCCCTTTGTTATATTTTCTCTCCCCGTCCAGCTGAGGGGTGGGAGAGTGATAGAGCGGCTTTGGTGGGTACCTGGCATCCAGCCAGGTCAACCCACCACACCCTGCTTCAAGGGAGGCTGGACCAGGTATCCTCCAGAGGTCCCTTACAGCTTCAGTTATGCCATAATCCTGTGGGTTTTGGTCATTGCTTTACATGAGGAAAATGACAGAGCTAGATGTTAATTCTGATGTAATTCGTAGACTTATTTTTACTACATGGGGGAAGGAATAAGCTTGTGCTTTTTTTTTTTTGATTAATATACATTGAGATGTGGAAGGTTTTGTGCATCTTCTGCACTTTTGGGCTTCTATATTTTAAAACTTTGAATTTTCATTTGGTTAGGAGTGATATTACTATTGTCAGCTGATATGTAACCATACCTAAATTATTATTTTTACTGCTCCAGTACTAAATTTGGCCTAACCCATTTAAGTAATTTTTAGAGACAGATTTGCATTTGAGCTGATTATGTGAATGCCAAGTTTCAGCCTACAATGACTGAAAACAGCTGAATAGTGAAATAGTGAGTGACACTGTTTATAAAGGAAACAGCTCCTGACCCTCGATGACAGCTCTGTGAATATGATGATACAATCATCTGAAGATGTTCAGTCTTGCTCACAGTTATTACTACGTAGGTTCCTAATTTGTTGCCTTCCTCCATCATCAGAACATGTTCTGCAGCTCACTTTTTTACACTGCTGAATTTTACTTCTGTCTGTTTCCTCTGAGTGATATCTTGTGAAGGGCCACAATATTTATATCACTTGCATTTATTTTCATAGGGCTACACTCTGCCTTTGGGCATAGCCTTCAGAGGTGCTGCAGTGTGTTGTGCCATAGCAAGGATAGCCCCAGGAAATAATGTGCTTCAGACATTTCAATGAAGCACATTTTTCCTTGTTTTTCCCTTTATCTGGCTAGTAAGTTGCTATTAGCCTATGTAGCAATGAGTTTGGCCAGGCCTTAAATCAACTCACCTGTGCTGATCAGTGCATGTATATACATGCGTGTGTATATACATAGTGAGTGTGTGTGGGACAAGCATCAGTGCTTTACAATAGGTGCATTATTGGAGTTTTGGAGTCCCCCCTTTTTTCCTTTTTTTTTTTTTTTCCTTTTAATTTCTTAATCTCTCTCCTGTTCTACATGTTCTTATTCACTCCCATGGAAGTGAGTCAGAGCTCTGAATAAGGCAGGTGCAAGTTCACGTTCACAGTCCCCACACTCCTCATTGAGTGTTTGTCACACACCAGGGCTCTAATTCACAGGAAACAATGCACAACTTTCTCTCAGGAAGTCTGATGAAAAGCTCTAATCCTGGCATATTTAGTCCAAAGGGCAAAGTGTGAATGTCACCAATGTGTTTCATAAACTACATAGTCTATAATTTTTCCTGAAGCACATCAATAAGATAAGTTTTTGTATTTGGAGCATTACCACCCTCTACTGAAAAAAAAAAAAAAAAAAAAAAAAGAAAGAAACAAACATTTGGGGGGATATCTTTATTATATCTCTAAACTGCATCCTGAAATTTAAAACTAGATGTTCCCTTACCCATTCATATGTGCAAGGCTGAACAGATTTAGAACATGTAACATTGAAAGATTTCACATAAAATATACATCCATTCATCCACAACTCTGGGTGTGTAGCATTTATTCATGTTTGTGTGCAGAAGGGAGTAAGGAGCTAAAGAGAAGGAAGGACCTCTGTTCTCTCTACAGTGTTGAGTGTAGATCTGGTACTCAATAAGAAAAAAAAAAAAAAAGCTTTGGAGAAAATAACTAGCTTTACCCAGGAGTTTTACCCATCATTTTATGTCCTCTTGGTTTTCGGACTCCCAACACAACATGGATTTATTTTTGAGAGGAAAAAAAAACCAAAGCAACTTTGGAATATCTTTGTATGTATGATCTTTATTAATGGCTGCTTTTTTTCTGTCTAAATTCACAGTCTTTAATATCATCCCCTGATTTACTGGGGTCATACCAATTTTCTAGCAAAGAAATCTTGACCTGTCAGTTATTGACATCTGTAGTTGAATGCGACGGGATAGCTTTAAAAGTACTTGACCAACTGGTTCTGCTGTAACTTTTACAAAGCCTTTGGTTTAGCTTTGTTAGACATTTTGTGCCTCAGATTTTATACACTGTTTGAAGTGTCTCTTTATACATTATTCATGTTCCCATCAGCACAATATTGAATTTTGGCATCCTTCCAAGGATTGGTAACATTCAGTTCCAAAATGAGACTGAAAAGGAAAGGGGGTAGAAAATGATGTTATTTCTCATTTTTCCTCAAATTTATCTGACTGTTGACCTACTTTATTTTCTTAAATAGCATGAGAGATAAAAGTGGATTGATGAAATAATTTCTACAGATATCTGAGTGCAAGTGAAATTAAATGGAGGGAATACAATCTTAAGGAGACTGCGACACATTCACCATTGGGATTATGCCAGCCTGGGGTAGTATAGACTTTATTGGAGTTTTCTTATGGTGGAAACTGAACAGGTAAATTTGTATTAGTAAAAAACCGCTGTGATCTTTCAAAAACTAAGGCTTGGGCAGTGCTGCAAGGAGCAGATGAAATTTGAGAAGGTGATGTTCTGGCAGTGGCACAGGCCTTGTAAGCACAGCTTTATGATGCTCCTTCAGGAACTTCTGCATTAAGCCCTGGATGCAGTAAATTTGGATGTTAATAGAAAGCTAATCCTTATCTTCAAGGGTAAACCACGAAGGAATGTTGTTACCAATGCCTTCCCTCCATGAGGATAACATTCACATGACTCAGACTTTGCCTCCTTTACCAGTAGAGAATACCTCCTCCTGCGGCTTTGGCAGATAAAATGCCACAGAGCATGGTATTCTTCTAGCTTGTGCTAACTCTAAAATGAGTGCTTCTTCACTGATTTGACAATATTCATCAAAAAGTCAGTGGAAGGTAACCGATCGTGTTAAAGTAGGTACAAAGTACCTTCATGCTATTGTCCTGATCTGTTTGGATCACCTGCTATGGAGAAGAAACCTGTGCCTTTTCATGACAACATGAAATATTTGTTTGGACTTCAGTGGAATGAGAAGCCAACTAAGTGTGCACTCAAACAGAGAACTATATGGGCAAAAGCAGAAATTACCAGCCATGCTGATGACTGCTGTGTTTGCTCTCTAAATCTTCCTCTTGCTCAGTGGGACAGTCAGGCCACAACTGCTCAGAGAAATGAAGGGAAGCATGATCAGTGTTCACCTTCACCCAAAGGTGATAACACTGTCTAGAAACTGCCAAAACTGATAATACTGAGCTATAATTATTTTTTCCTGTTATTTAGCTGGATTTCCAAAAGGTTGAGATATAGGTATGGGTAATGGATGGAAACTGCTATAATTACATTGGGATAGAAACATAATTGTCACACCTTGGAATACAAGCCAAACTGGGAAATATATTGTGGAATGAATATTTTTTTATACACACTTCACATTATTAAAGTCATAGTTCTTCATCAGAAGTGTCTAAGATTAGCTGATCTCAGAGATGGGCTGCTCAATAAGATATCCGGCTGACCTGGTACTGCCTTCCAATGCATATTCCTCCTGTTTGTCCACTAGCAACAAGCATTTGTAGAGAAAAATTGTCACCAGATACTGGTGATTGTTACATTTATGTCGATAAACTAGAATAACTCACTTTTTGGTTAGTCAGAATTACCACTGAAGTGGATTGCAGAAAGGACCAACACCATTATAGATTATTTTTTCTCAGCAATGCTGACTTGGGATCAGAAGGTAACTATTCTTGCTTCCAGAGAAGGAAATTCTTGGCATTTTAATTTTCAGGCACCTTCTTCTATAACAAAGAGACTGTGTAAAACACACAGGATAAAAATCTATGTCTCATCCTCATTAGGGATTACATTCTCACTTGCACTAAGAGCTGACCAAAAGCAGCATGCCTTAAATTCAAGTTCCTCACTGTGACCAAGCATGCATTCAGGAGCAACACCTTAGGCATTTAGACAGATAAATGACTCTGAATACTCCGTATGATCATTCCTGCATTCACCACTAAGCATATGCATAAGTGCCATGCTGAGCAAGGCCTTCTGAATGCTTCACTCTATGTGGTATCCTTGACTTCAGTGCTGTTACCACCATTTTCTGGAGATTTTTTTTAGTCTGTCTTTTTAACCTTCAAAATTTGTCTTTTCTCCAGGCTCTTAGGGAAGACTGGGTTGAGAGATGAACAGCCTTCAGCTTATTTTTCCTCATGATAACTGTTGAATATTTATGTGCTGAATTGTGATGAGCTGTCCTTTCTATATTGCATATTACTGGGTATTTTAATTCATGAGATGGGATTCAGAGCAGAGAGGTGCTTCTGGAAGTTTTATACATCTAAATAAATAAATGAGACAGACAAGTTTTTGTCTTTTCATCTGCCTCTTAAGCAAGTGTGTTTCTTTCTCTACTCTATTTTGTTGTTCTTCTGCAGGGTCCAGCTACCTCAGTGATAGACACCATGTGAATCAAAATAGATAAAATCACAGTCTTGGTATTCTCTCTTTTGAGAGAAGAATAAAACAGAATGGAGAAACTACCCTGCTTTTTCGTTTGTTTTCTTTGTGAGTCTGGAACACAAATAGTTTCACCAGAATTGCTCGAACAATATTTCTCAGCTGTCCTCAAAATACCTGCTAAGAAGTTCTCCTTCTTTGGCTTCTGCACATCCTGGATTCTTCCCATCATGTGAGTATGAGAAAGCCTCTTAAAAACGTGTCATAACAACAAGAGTTTTACCTTTTGATTCTCATCTTCCTCCATTCCCAAGCTGTTGTGTTTTTCACTAACCTAAAATATTTGCTTTTTGTAAAAACAAGGAAAATTGCAACATGCAATAAAGGCTTTAAATATCAGCTTAATAATTGTATTGGGTTTGCATGGCAAGGTTTTGGCAGCAGGGAGGCTACAGGGGTGGCTTCTGTGAGACAATGCCAGAAGCTTCCCGTATGTCTGACAGAGCCAGTGCCAGCCAGCTCTAACACGGACCCACCACTGGCCAAGGGCAAGCCCATCAGTGATAGTGGTAGCACCTCTGCGATAACATATTTAAGAAGGGGGGGGAAGTTGCTGTGGCACAGAAACTGCAGCCAGAGAGAGAAGTGAGAATATGTGAGAGCAACAGCCCTGCAGACACCAAGGTCAGTGAAGAAGGAGGGGGAGGAGGTGCTCCAGGCACCGGAGCAGAGATTCCCCTGCAGCCCGTGGGGAAGACCATGGTGAGGCAGGCTGTCCCCCTGCAGCCCATGGAGGTCCACGGTGGAGCAGATATCCACCTGCAGCCCGTGGAAGACCCCACGCCGGAGCAGATGGATGCCTGAACGAGGCTGTGACCCCATGGGAAGCCTGTGCTGGAGCAGGCTTCTGGCATGACCTGTGGCCCCATGGAGAGAGGAGTCCACTCTGGAGCAGGTTTTCTGGCAGGACTTGTGACCCTGTGGGGGACCCACTCTGGAGCATTCTGTGCCTGAAGGACTGCAGCCCATGGAAGGGACCCATGCTGGAGCAGTCCGTGAAGAACTGCAGCCTGTGGGAAGGACTCATGTTGGAGAAGTTCATGGAGAACTGTCTCCTGTGGGAGGGACCCCATGCTGGAGCAGGAGAAGACTTCCTCAGGTCGCGTCTGTTTTGCCCGTGACGGTAACTGGTGAGTGATCTCTCCCTGTCCTTATCTCAACTCATGAGCCTTTTGGTATATATTCTCTCCCCTCTCCAGCTGAGGAGGGGAGTGATAGAGTGGCTTTGGTGGGCACCTGGCATCCAGCCAGGGTCAACCCAGCACAATAATCATGAACCTTTCAGTTTTGTTTGATATCTAAGGGTCTGATTCTGCAAAGACATGTAAACCTGGCACAGGATTAGAATAATGTATTATTACATATTGCGCTTGAGTTAAGCAAATAACTTGGTCAAATACTGCCCAAAAATTCTTACTAAATAACAAAAAATTTCAATGTAACTTTCATTACATGCTTTAAAAGCTGTGCTGAAAAATGTATGACAACTTTGGCTTTTCTTTTTTTATGATTATGTGTTATAAACTCCCTTTTTCTCTTCCTTCCCTTTTTTACTTTTTCTATTTTGCTTCTGAGAAGGGCAGGGGAAGAACATGAAAAGTGATTATTTAATTTTGGATGCCTTAAAAAATAGGCAGTTTTTTCTTTATTAAAAGATCTTTTTAATAAAAGCATAATGTTTGAACCATTACTGTTACCCAGACTGTTCAGGATTAATCCTTAAGATACTTGAGAATAGAAGAAAAATTAGCTTGTGACTGAGGCATAGGTCTATCTAAGCTCATTGTGTAGTCTTGAGGAAATCATAGTGTTTGCCTAATGCCTACATGCTAAGGGATACCTAGACTTCTCAGAATCACAGGGTTTGTGTGATATGAAGCATATTCATGTTTTAAAAGATCTTCTGAGCTCCTGACATGGGAAGACCTACAGCAGTGGGAAGTATTATTATTTCTTAAGGTTACGTGCAAATGAACACGGGAGACAAATCTTCAAGTAGAATAGAAAAGGACTAGAAATTAAGGTCCATTCCCTGAGTTGTTTATCCATGGCTTTGCTTCTCTTTTTTTCAACAATTATGTTGTGGTTTAATCCCAGCCAGCAACTAAGCACCATGCAGCCACTCACTCACTCCCTGCCAGCCAGTGGGATGGGGGAGAAAATTGGGAAAAAAAAAGTAAAATTTGTGTGTTGAGATAAGAACAGTTTAACAGAACAGAAAGGAAGAAACGAATAATGATTATAATAACAATAATAAAATGACAATAATAATAATAAAAGAATTGGAATATACAAAACAAGTGATGCACAATGTAAGTGCTCACCACTCACTGACCAATGCCCAGTTAGTTCCTGAGCAGTGACCCCCCCACAGGCCAACTCCCCCCAGTTTATATACTGGGCATGACGTCAGATGGTATGGAATATCCTGTTGGCCAGCTTGGGTCAGCTGTCCTGGCTGTGTCCCCTCCCAACTTCTTGTGCCCCTCCAGCCTTCTTGCTGGCTGGGCATGAGAAACTGAAAAATCCTTGACTTAGTCTAAACACTACTTAGCAACAACCGAAAACATTAGTGTGTTATCAACATTCTTCTCTTACTAAATCCAAACCACAACACTATACCAGCTACTAGAAAGAAAATTAACTCTATCCCAGCTGAAACCAGGACAAATTACAAAATGATGAAAAGCTGATTCTACTGCAGGGAACTTTGAGCTTTTGTACCAAAGGATCTTTATTCGTGTCTTTTTGTAAGTAGAGAGTCAGGGAATATTGTGCGTTGGGAGCACACACTCACTGTGCTTCACACTGGTGAAAGCCCTAATGCAGTAGTTACATCCTTTTATGTCATGGGTAGGCTCACATTACCAGGGCATTGTGTGAAGAATAGCAGACCCTGGGAATTGCCATATGGTAGCTGTTCTTTAGAAGCTGTAGTTCCACTACAAACACTAAAATCCACCAATGCATGTATTTTGAGAGAGTGTCTGGTTATCCATCCAGCTTGATTCCTCTACAAGAAAGTAGGGGTTTTTGCAATATTTTCTACACCTTAGTCATCTACAGAAAGAGGGGCACAATCTAGTTTCAGAACTTGTCTGCTAGTGCATTGGGAAACCCTCAGTATTTCTTTCTTCATGTTTTTGACTGAGCATGTGGAATGGGATGCAATATGACCAATAAATAGTTTCACTTAAGTAGAGGTGGGTCACTGGCTAGAGTTGCTGTAGCCTGGACTTTATCATCAAGAACAGTATCTAGAAGAGAATTAAGCATTATCTGATGTCTTTGTGTTAGGAACTTAGAGGTAGAGCTTATAGCCAGAGTCATTTGCTATGGGTAGTAAAAACCAGTACTATTTAAGTATTTAAAGACATCTTGTTGAAAACAGTGTACAATAATATCAGAGAGAAGAGTTGTTTTGGAAGCCTTAGGGAAGTGAATGAGTAAGTGTGGCTGGGATGGCAGAGTAAGGTAACATGAAGTCTCCAGCTATATGAGGGCTTTTTTCTTTAACAGTCCTTAGTTTTATTTAAGAGACCTAGAAGAATATGTTTAATGAGCTCCTGTGTGTATAGTGAAACATTAAGGCACACTTTTCTTCAAGAAAGGTGTCTGAGGAGCCAAAGGTGTAGTATATGTAGGATTAGCCCATCCTCGTTTTGTGCCAGTCTGTGGTTTTTTTGAGTTCAAAAGCATTTGGATCAGAAATAGTTTAGTACCTTTATTTGTCATAAGCTATTTGGGAGAAAGATTTTTAATGAGTTAAACACTGCTTGGAGCTGAGACACTGCAGACTTAGGGTTTTATATGGCCCTGCCACAGAGAAATCTAAAATACTGCACCAAATGAAGAGAAACAGAAAGACCATTTTTGCTGCCTCATCCCCTGGGAAGAGTGAGTCTCTATATGGCTCTTTCTTCCTGTTCCACTCCTTTACCAGCATTTGTTTTCTGAGACGATGTTCTGTGTTTTACCCTTACTTTCTAACATCTGATAGTCAGTCTAAATGAAATAAAAAAGCAAGGGGTTTTATAATAGCACCATTTGGTAAAAGCTGGAAGCAAAACAGAACTGTGAAACATACAGCTGCTTTGAGACCAAAATGTGTGAAGAAAGTCTGCTGAAAATTAACATTAAAAGTGTTTGAGCAGGAGAGAAAGAAGGATGCTTCTGATTTAGGGATCAGTTCTGAACAGAATGTGGCCATCCTGAAGACAAGAAGGTTTAAGAAGCTTTAAAGAAGGGGAATCAAATAAATATTTGTGCTTAATTTATGCTGCAGCTAAGAACCAGCTAAAGTGCTGGGGAACATCTATACTTTAGCTACAGAAATGAAGGATGCTGAAGGATTGGCTAAGTAAGTCAGCCCACTGGTTGCCCAACCTGATGTGGAGAGACTCTGAGCTCTGAATTATAACAATAGTTATCAGTGAGTCAGTAACATAAAATGAATAAGCCTGAAAAGTATTAAGAAAAAACATATTCCTGAGGATCCTTTAATTCTGTTGCATAAGAAGGATATCTGATCTCCTCTGTCTTAATTACTACCTGATGCCACTAAGGCGTGTGTCTGTGTGTGTGTGTATATAATTACGCATATATAAAATAGATTGCATGAAATCTATTTGGCAATAGTTTATATAATAATTCAAATCCAATTGTTCTTGCCTTTCAGCAAGTAATAATAAACCATTGTCGTTGCTTCATATGATCATTAGATAGTGTAAAGCTGAACATGAGAAAATGGAGTGAGTGCAATGTCATCTCCCTGCCCCTATGAACTTAGAGTGTGTTCAGGTCTGAGGAGAAGCTCACAGTTTCAGGCCTCAACGCCTGGCACCTGAAGACCCTGTGGGCTCCATCGTTTTAGATTTTGGCTGTGTGCATGCTGCATTTATTTGTACTTTGTATTAAATTTGTACTTTGGGGTCAGTAGTCTGCCCTTTTGACATATAGTATGTGTTAAATGAGAAAAACAAATAGATCTGTTGGTAAAACCTGTCTTTTTCTAATCAGGAGGTGTGAACAGACACAGGGGGGTGTGTGTGTGTTTGTATCAGCTCTTCAGAAATCTTAGTTGGTCCCCTATTAATTCTTAGTGAAAAAATGGCAGGGTTCTCTTCTGGGTCAACTTGAACATTCAGATCAGTATTGACAACTACTTGATAAAAAAGAAAAATCCTTACTGCACTTCCGAGAGAAGACACAGTACGAGATGGCCCCTATCTTAACGTAGTTGCCATTTACATTATAAACATGATAAATCAAGCCAGAGCAGAAAACAGAAGGGAAAAAAGCGTGACTGGGAAACACAAAGGCTGCAGCGGCTTGGTTGGTTGCCCCCATTGGATGCACGCCATGCCCGCCAGGCCTCTGCTCCAGGGTTGTCACCCTCAGGAGCCCCTTAGCTTCTGTGCCGTGTTCCTACCCCTGCTCTTTGTCATGGGGTCCAACCGCCGCAGCCCATATGTGGGCTGCAGGCATTTGATCTGAGGGCTACGCCTTCTTGGAGGTGCACGGGGGCACATACTTAGGTGTGCAATGTAATGGCATACCCAGAATCTTCCCTAGTTGGGGACAATGTCTGTCAGAGATCCTGGGGGGCTATAGGGGCTCCCCATGGGGTCTGTCAGGGCAGGGCCTGGTGGCCAGTGCCCATCCCACTGTCCTAGCCAGAAGCAGGGCAGCCGGTGGACACTGCGGCAGCCCCAGCCTCGGGCATCGGGCAGCTCCCTGGGGATGGGACAGGGATGGGCCAAGGCCAGCAGGGATGTAAGTCCGGAGCTGGGGCTGGGGCCTGGCATGGGCAGGGCCGTGCGGGGTGTTGGTAGCTCAGGCCAGGCCTCATGGGAGGCCCCCTCACACGAAAGCAGCTCCCCCAGGCTGGGGATGGCCGAGGGCCTCCCTGCCTCCTCGCAGGAGCTCTCCTGGAGGGCAGGCTGAGGCTGAGCGGTTCCCAGGCTGGCCTGGAGCCCATGCACCATGCCTCAAGGAGGGGGAATGATGTGCCCAGGGCCCTGACGGCCTTTGCCAGTTGTGTGGCAGATATTGGCAGAGTACCCGCCAATAGCTGCCTGGGAAAACATGTTTAAGGAGGCCTACCTCTAGAGGTGTCATCCTCAGCCCTCTGTCACAGGGGCAAAAAGAGAGCTCACTGCAGGCAGGAACTGTCCTTGGGCCTGCGGGGTACTCTGGGGACCTGCCTCTTACAGGCTGCAGTCTACTCAGGGGCCCAGGGGCAGGATGTTCAGGCATTGTTTGGGTTCCCCATGTTTAAACAAATATAGTACTTATTTGCAGCAGAGACTGATGAGGGTGAATGTCTGGGAAATGCTGATTGTGAGACTGTTCACACTTGGAGTTGCCGTGGGTACAGCTGCATGCGATGTGGCCTCCCAGCCTTGGATGCTCTGCTTTGCCTCAGCTCGGTAAAGAGGAAGGAGGGGAGGCAGGGCTGCAGTGAATCAGATCTCTGAAATTAGATGCTGTGAGACCTCTCCTCGTTAATACCTACCTCAAAGGATATCTCAAAGGCCAGACTACAGTTGGAAGAAAGACAATAATCGTCAGTGTTAAACTCTTATGTAGGCTTGCTGGGCTTTACATCTGCAAGACAATGCTTCACGCTGCTCGCACCCCACCTCCTCTCTGCCCAGAGCAGCAGGTGCTTAAAGCTCCTGGTACCAAGCGTGTGCAGCACTGGATCCTTAGTCATCAGGGGGAACAAGACTGACAGCAGAGGTTGATGCCTGCAGAGAGAAAACAGTTACCAGCTGATGCTTCAAACAGCAGCTGCAACATCCTCAGATTCACTGGCTCCCACTCAAAGACCTTGCCTGGATCCGTTCAACATGCCGCAGGCAGGGCATGTGCATCCAGGGAGAAGCCTACTCTAGACAGAGAAACAGCTGGCCATGGGTATGAGAACGTCTTTACCCCACTGAGAACAGCAAGGAAGGAGGTGAGAGCTCTACAGGGGGTGGAGAGGGAACAGAGTCTTTCCAGTGTCAATAATGTCCATAAACCCTTTGAGGGGGACAAGGGGCAAAGCAGTGAGAAATGCTGCTTTTAAGAATGGGAGAGGTTGAAGCACAAATCAGTACTAATGCAGTGGAAATTGAGGAAAATCAAGGCCTGCCATCTGGTCATTCAAGAGGCGAGGAACCCAGGCTTGCACTGGGGAGGGTGATCTGCACTGGAGCCAGGCAGACTGAGCTGGGACCCCAATATCTCGTTGCTGCATCTTTGGCTTTACTGCGTGTATCTGGTAGGAGACTATTGGCATTGACTTTCATGTCTATAGAACTTCAAAACTTCTTTCCAAAACATACTGTCACAAAATACGCTGTGCTTTGTACAAGACTGTATTTGTGGTTTTATGTATATATGTGTCTGTTTTCCTGTATTTATATGTTATGTCAGTATATATAGATAGAGGGGAAAAAAGAGGAAATACATGACATATGGGTAAAATATGGGGCTGTGGTCAAGCATTTGTACTGAATAGTGAAGAGGTTCAGAATAGAAAAGGGCAATATTTTTTAGTGACTGAGATGCACCATTAGAATTTTAAAAGGCTCTTTAATATTGTGTTGTTTGGCCATTATTTCCAGAAGGGCATACATGATATATGACTGAATATCACAAGCAGCTTCTATGAAGGAAGTATTTTCTAGTTGTCAGTAGACAGGCAGTGTAGCTGAGAAGAGGATTTCATCATGCTTTCTCCAGATTGCCTAACTGGCAGCCTCTGCTCACCTCCCAGTGGCCCTCTGCTCTGCTGCTCTGGCAGTGTTTAATGTTCAGCCTGAGAGACAAAGGAGGAGTGTCCTTTCAAAATGTACATACATCAGCACTGCATGAAAGAGAAATACAGCAGGAAACACCGATTCCAAATTGCTGTTTAGAGTGCTGGCCTTCTACTGAAATGCAGACAAAACAGAAGTAAAACAGAAGCTAAAAGCAGTGATTTTTGTTCAAGCAGAGAAAGGACTCCCTTTTGGCACTTTTTGTAAGACATTAACTGTACCCAAAGAGCAGTTGAAATGGGTGAGAAGAAAATGGTACTTCTGATGTAAACAACTAGGCATTGGTAAAGCAATAACTACTGCTTTAGATACTGGTTTCCGCTGAACTAGAATTTGGGAGGTAAAAACTGTTTCTCATTATTGGTGGTAAACCTGCTGGGCTAAATCTGAAAATAAAAGGTCCAAAATCTGCAGGCAAAGCTTGCCAAGTCTAAAGAATCCTACTAAATGTATGTCAGCTGGAGGCTGATACATGAGCTGCTGCACATACACTGCACAGAATTACGCCAGCCCCTTATGCAAGGCCCTCAACACAGGATGCTGAGGTTTTGTGGCTGAGAAGTGGGTCTGGATCTGCTCCACTCTTTGGTGTGGGGAGAATGGTTATTGCGGACTAGATGGGCAAAACTGGGGTATTATGTGTGATGTGCTTGCTCACTGAGTTTTTTTCTCCTATCATCTAGCCTGTCAGTAATTAGAGACCAGAACCTGCATGGGACAGCTTCTGGACTAAGATTGCTTGATGTATTAGATCTGAATTTGCACACTGAAGCAAAGTGATCTGTGCTGGTTGAGGATCTGGTCCCTTTTTTAATCTGTAGTGAGACTCTCAAATCTTTGGGGTACCTGAAATCAGTGATGTAAAGCAGAATGGCTCCTACGTTTGTCTGGTGTCCATGCTTGGAGTCCTTTAAAAAGTTCATACTCTGGATATGTTTCTAGATCCAACATTGCTGTTTATCCAAAATGGCTAGCAAGGAAGTAATAATATTCAACACACATGCAAAAAAAAAGAGATGTGAATTAGCATCACCTTTAGAAGCTCCTTAACCAAGATTTTCCACATATATTCATTCTGCTTGCTGGAGCAGGGAAAGGTGCTAGATCATTACTTTTTACGTTAAAGATTAATCACTCCTCTGCTGCGCTGCTCCTCAGATGTTCTTTTATTATACTGCTGGAGTGATAGTAGATATAGATGATACCCCAAACTCCCAAACTTTCTCTGGGCTTAGTGCCAAAATTTAATGCATTAAAAATGAGAAGAGATATATCTTACCTTTACTAAGAAAAGCTTTGTTGGGGATACAACACGATGTCCAATTCTAGCGGAGACGTATTCAGGGCTGCCATCTGATACACTGAACCTATGCCTTTCTGACTCTAGTCCAATGCCAATTAAATCTAGCATACAGAAAGCAGAGGTGAAGTGTCCAAAACAATCAAGAGAACATGAAGATCACAGAAGGAAGTTCATGCCTCATTCATTGTCAGTAAGGATCTATCCACTAGCAAAGCGCTTAAAAGAAAGAGCAGAAGAAGCAGTCTAGAAAAAATTATAGTGACTGCATGAAAACAAAAGTGTTACTGCATTGGCATTCCTGAAGCACTTCAGTCTTCCCTTTTGCTTAGAGTAAGCAATAACCACCTTATCTCACAGCGCAGGTATGAGCAAAGGTTGACTTTTTAATGGTGCTATCTTTAACTTATTAATGAACCAATATTCAAACATACACTTGTATATGCAGAAAAGATGGACTTGAAAATCAAACTGTTTTCAGAGAAGGCCAAAAAGTAGAGATGCAACTGCTTATGCTGCAGTGCTAAGCATCTGATCAACTCAGGAAGCACAGTGCCCTAGATGGTGTCACATGCAGCCTCAGGCACGTGTGCTGGGCATGCATCATTAATACCACTTTCTTCTCTCCCATAGTGCAGGATAGTCAACAATAGCCCACTCATTTAAGGATGGAAAGGCAGCCACAGGTGGTTCTCTGTAAGAGCTAAGGGCAGAGCATAAGAACAAAAGAGGTGCTATATTGTTCACACGATGCACAAGATACTTCCTCTGCTAGCTGCAACTGCTCAGATCACTGCAGGTTATTTGCTGAGGTCTTTGTAGTTTGTCCTGGTGTTGCATAGGATTTGTCTGGTATCTGCCTATCTATGCAGTGCTTACCTGGTTTCTTTTTAAACCCATGTACGTTTTTGCACAGCTACAATAGCAAGGACTTCCACATGTGTGCTACCCACTTGCACGGGTGGGGAACCATCTCCTTTTGCTGGTTTTGAACGCAGCTCTTGCTTGTTTGTCCTTAATTCTTGTATTGGAGAGGCAGTAAGCAATTGGTCCCTGCCTATCTTCTTTATGTTGCTAAGGATTTTTTGGACCTTTACTATATGCCCCTAAGACGCCTCTTTTCCAGAATGAAGAGCCCCAGCCAACTCTGTTACTCCTCTTATTGAACCTCTTCCTGCTTTTGATTATCCTTGTTGGTCTTCTGTGAACCTTTTATGTGCTTTTGCAGATGAGGGGAGCAGAACTGAACACAATATTCAAGGCATGGGCAAAACATGGATTTGTACTGCAGCATGATGTTTTCTGGTTTGTTCTCTATTCTCTTCCTGATAATTCCTAACATTTGTTTTGCTCTTTTGACTGCTATAGAACACTAACCTGATGTTTTTTATGGACCTATATATCATAACATGAAGGCCTTGCTCCCAAGAGGTAATGGCCAGTATAGAGCTCATAATTTTTTTCAGTGAAGCTAAGATTGGTTTTCCCCATGTGCATCACTTTACATTTATCTACACTGAATTTCATCTACCAATTTATTGTCCAGTCACTTGGCCCCTTAAGGTAAAAAAAAATCCATCATGGTAGTTCTTGTTCTTAGTGCCTTGTTCTTAGTGCCTTGGATAGCTGTGTATCATTTGCAAATTTTGTTATCTCCCTGCTCATCCTCTTCTCAATGTGATAAATTTTGAGTATCTTAAACAGCACGAGTTCCAGCACAAGTCCATGCAGAATTTGACTAGTGACTGCACTGAGAAATGACCATTACTCCTATCTTTTGTTTTGATTTTTTGTATGCATTTTAATTTTCTATGCATGCTTAATTTCTTTCTCTTTGATGAAAGAGTTTTTAAGAAACCTCTTGGAAATCCAGGTGTATCAACTAGATCACCTTCGCCTACATACTTGTTGACCCCTTTCTTGCACCTTAAAGAAGCTGTGTTGACTGCTCTCAAATCAGGCACTCCCTGTGGATAGCGGGGCTCTGTTCCCTCCTAACACGTGGCTGATGCTGTGCTTCTGTAAGTGACTCATTTTTGTCAAGCAATTATTTTAGCCAGGCTCCCATTTCCAGGCCTCTACAATAGCTCAAAAATAAGCATTCATCAGTTCCTGGAAGCTGGCCATGGCAATCTCATGTAGATAGTTGTCATGTCAAATCCACCAATAAATACATTTGTTGTGAAGGTCTGTGAGGTGTAGTCCATCTGGTTTACCCTGATGAGCATCCACAATGTCCAGAGCACTGTGTATCTCTGTGTGTATGTGTGTGTGTGTGTGTGTGTGTGTCTGTGAGTTCAGAAAGCGTGAATGGTACCAGAGACAGGATGTCCATTCCCAGAGTCAGGTTACACACTCATACACTGCAGAGGACCCAGGACTGTTATAATTCTATGGCAGGCTTCATCAGTGGTGTCACAAATCCTCAGGGCAGCTAATGCACAACACTGTCAGCTACACCAGCAGAGTATAGATCACCTGAAGCTCTGGCATATACTGCCCAGGACAAGCAGCACCCTGTTTGCCCACAGAATATCAGCTTCCACAGTGTGAAGGCACCCACCTGCATGCACCTTTGTAATAGCAAATTGCCAACTACTAGCATGGTGCCCCAGTACCTGATACTCATGATGAACTCTTTGTCTGCATCAGTTCTCAATTTCTATAGTAAGCACTGTGTACTTTCAGAGCAAGTCAAAGGTCATTGGGGCTGCTGGTGAGATTGCTTTTATACTAGCACAGGAAACATCATGAGGATTAGCACGCTTCAGTCCCTGTGAGAAGCTGTTCCAGCTCCACTAAAGAACAAGCAGCTCTGTGATATTCCTGGGTTTGGACTCTGTCATTCCTTTATTTGAAAATATGCTGGCATGGTATGTAGAGGTGTAAGCAACAAATCACCTGTGCTCCTGTCTGGCTCAAGGGGTATAGTCTCCTCTCTCTCACACCCTCCAAACACCTACCAAACACCTAACAGATTTAATCTTGGGGTATTTTTTTCACCATTAGAAGACTGAAAAACAAGAATAAATATTTGCATATAAAATAAGCTGCCTTACTCTGGATAGTGCCTGTTAATCAGACTCCATATATTTTCATGTACATCTACCAGAGCGAGGGCATAGGCACAGGCTGACCACAGAGAGCAGACACACAGGCTGCCTCTTCCTCAGAGGGACCACCTAGAATCCCTCCAAATCTCTCTGAATGAAACTGGCTGAGATTTCCCTCTTTGCTAGAGGCTGGACATGTTCATTAGGGAAAGAAGGCGTACAGGCAAAATTCAAGCATCTATAAACAAAGAGTGGTCAGTCAGCACCAGCAGGTGTGTGGAGGAGCATGGATCAAAAATGAGTGGTAGACTTGTTTTAGAAGGAGGAGAGACCTAGCTGCTGGTAACCTTGGGGATGGTGACTTAAGACCCTGTGTGGAAAACTCAGTCCAGCTGCTTGGACGGTGCCTCTTGACAAACCCCAGACCCTAACCTTCTGTGAAATGCTGGTGAAATGCTTCTAAATGACAGCTTACTACTTCTTGTTTTAACAGAGTTGTTGCTATGATGGTGGGTAGTAGCAGGCACTGCTGATCCCATAACTTATTTAAAGTGAAAGGAAGTCCTAGCTGGATCATTGGGATAGGTATTTGGTTACTTTTCTTTGCAGTGGAGCTTGTGGTGGTATGGTGTGGCCCCTCCTGATAACTGATATAAATCCCTCTGTGTGATAAAACAGATGGGTCACTTCAAAAACTCAGGAGAGAAGCAAGCAGGGCTCTGAGGAAAAAAAAAATGCACACAGGTGCTGGTATTCAAACAGTTTTGCTAAACCTAAATAAGGTCTACCATGTGGGTGTGGGAAGCTTCCTTTGGGGTGGAAGTGTCTATTGCTTATAGCTGTACAAGTTGGATTGCTCTCAGGACACCTCAGGGATAGCTTGGAGGCGTAAGCTGTGTGTAGGAACAGAGAGATGGGGTGGGAGAAATTTAACAGGGTAAGATAGATGTAAGCTAAAACACCCAACGGGCAGCCTTTGGCTCTGTCTTGTACTGGATGCATTGGGATAAGGAGTTTGTATTGGGTTTGCATGGCAAGGCTTTGGTAGCGGGGGTGTTACAGGGGTGGCTTCTGTGAGAAGCTGCTAGAAGACCAAAACCCCATTCCCCATCCCCCTGTGCCACTGGAGGGGTTAGGTAGAGATTCGGGAGTGAAGCTGTGCCCAGGAAGACGGGAGGGGTGGGGGGAAGGTGTTTTAAGAATTGTTTTTATTTCTCATTACCCTACGCTGGTTTGATTGGCAATAAATTAAGTTAATTTTCCCCAAGTTGAGTCTGTTTTTCCCGTGATGGTAACTAGTTGAGTGATCGCTCCCTGTCCTTTTCTCAACCCACGAGCCTTTTGTTATATTTTCTCTCCCCTGTCCAGCTGAGAAGGGAAGTGATAGAGTGGCTGTGTGGTGCTTAGTTGATGGCTGGGGTTAAACCATTACATAGTTTTTGGGACAATGAGAGAGAAGGTAGTAGTTTAAAATTATGTTTATATCTATAGTCACAAGCTTAAAATGGCTTCAGGGAGCTACCTCTGATCTCCAAAATTTTACACTAAAATAATAGAAAATTTAAAAGAAATTATTCTAAGAAGATATGCCTCTCCATGGCTATCGGTCTGTTCAATGTACTCTGAATATGCCTGTTGTGTGCAAATACTCTTGGCTGAGTCTCAATCTTCAGTGAAAACATCTACATGGTTTCATATTTGGAGGTGTCAGACTTTCCATCTAATTTCCAGGTTGTACAGTTCTCATGTGTAGCAAAAATAACAACTGGAACAAAGAAAGAGGGGAACTAAGAAACCATGAGAATATGTGCTTTATTTATGACATATGAAATAAAAGCTTTCACGCTGTTCTAAGCACACACAATTCTCACTTCAATTATTTTTAAAGCACTGAGTTATCCAGTCTTTTACAGTGTGTAAGTGAAAACTCCTCACAGTCCAGATGGAAAAACATCAGAGCATTGCTCTGTTTTGCTGATAAAAACATTTAGAATATATTTATGAATACTACTTTTACTACTCAACCAGCTGAGGATTTTCTCACAAGCATATGAAATAATTTTCTGGTAGACCTTCTCTGTAGCTTTTCACAATGATGCATCAAAGCTTAAAACTCTTCAACAAAGAACACAAGCATTTACATTTCTGGGCCTAAATTGTTCTTGGCTCATGGTCTTAAAATTTTTGCTTAGTTAATATAGGTGACCCAAATTGAAGGACAAAATCTGGCATATTCCTGAGGTTCAGATGATTACCAAAATGTATACACAAACACATGCAAATATTCAGGTCTTGTATGCCTGATGCTCTTGTATATAAAACTAACTTAAGGGTATTTTAGCACTGGATCAGTTTGAACATATCTTGTTTCACCATCCCACTGGACCCGTGTGCTGGGCCATAGCTATTCCCAGCTCATATGTACCTTACAGTATATTACAAAACTCTTTCTGAAAGATTTCAGCTGGAATTTATTTCCTAAATGTAGGTGATTTGAGTAACAGATACACCTATGTGTCTGTCCTCCCAGTATAAATCTTGTAATATAGACAATCTAATTTCAGAGTTCTCCCAATACAAATTGAGTAATATATACAATCTAATTATAGAGACCTTTTTAGCTGCTGAGTTGTAAATGTCAGATTTAAAGCTGAATACATTTCACTGACTATGGGAGCTTAGACACCTAACTTAATTTAGTTAACACCTGTATTTAGATGACTATAGTCTCCAGCTGAATACTCCTCTTAATATTTTCTGATATTTTATCTTTTACCTTATTGTCAACTCAGACCCTTTTTATTTCCTTTTTTCCTTGATTTTCAGATGTGATGAGAAGCCTTTTTTAGGATTGTTTTTTCTGAATATAATACTGGGTGATTTCAAACATCTTTCCTGTAGCAGTCGAGAGATCAGATCCACATATATTTTTTTTTCCTTTCTTTTTTTAACTCCTTTGTCAGTTCTATTGTGGTCTTTTAAAAACACTAATAATAAATACTTCTGCGTTGCTTTTCTTTCTCCTTTTTTGTGTCTGGGTTTCTTCATTATCCAGTAGGGTGCTTCTGAATGCCGCTTTACATATCTTTATTTTCTGATTATGCCCAAATTCCTAGATAAAGTGGTTTAGTAAATGCTGTGCTTGACTCAGTTATCACAGAGTTTAAGCATGTACTACTAGTGAAGCTTTCTATGCAAGCAAACTAAGAAGCTATTTAAATCACTTTCATCCACCATATTTTTCATTGTACAGCCTGTGACAATTCAAAAACTCCAAGGTGAATGAAGGCACTCTTACTCCTGCTGTGATCCTTGAATCAGCTTAATTTGTTAACACAACATTCTTACTTTGTAATATGTGGTAATGATATTAATATACTTCCTCGGGAGATTTCACTTCTACTGAGTGCATTTCTCTCCTTTTTCCTCGTGCATCATCTGTGTGGTGAATCAAATAACTTTAATAAATATTAATAAATATTACCTTTACCATATATTTCAGCCAACAAGGAGGATATTTTGCCATTAACCTGCTATGAGATTATATTAAAATACGTGGACCGTAATGATTTACAATAAAGGACAACTTTCCATAGATTTCTATGTTCAGTTATACATGTAGCAATACACTTGGCAGAAAAATAGCAAAGAACCTTTTAGTAGATATACTATGTTACAAAAACTATATTATAAAGAACAGGCATGCATCAATCACTTCTTAGAAACTAGTCAGGTAATTCAAAGCAGTGTGCAAGAGCTGACTTTTGTGGCTAAAAGCTTCAAAATAAAACAAATTCTACGTAATGTTGGGTTTGTTCGTATTGAATTATTAAGATGGACTAGATTATAAACAGAAATATGCATTAGTTTGGGTTTCTTGAGTAATATATGTTTTAGGTAAGTTAGGTCTTGTTGTAGGGGATTGTGGATAATAAATACTTTCCCAGTTCTCTTCTGGATGGTTCCAAGCCATGCCTGTGTCCGTACAAATCATCACTGGAAGCTTTGTGTATTTAGGCATTTTAAGGGTATTTATTCTATACAAAATGGAATATAAATAAAAGGCAGTTGAAATGTCAACAAACATTTTCCCAAGCACCACCCCAGGGCATGATATTGAAGGAAAACCCATGTACTTTACTGCATGGCAGACTCTCATATCTCAGTCCCTCCTCTCTAATTGCGTCTTTACTTCTGAAATTCTTGCTTGACATTGACACCGGATTAAGCAAGACCTCTCCAAATATGCTCAGGAGTTATTGCATCTGTGTGTTCTTTGATTCTTGCCATGACTTTGAAGAAAGTGATTCTGGCTTTTTAAAATGGAATTTTCCTCATTTAGTCTGAATTTTATTTTCCTATAATATTCCATTATCACCTTAACCTTGCAACATGCCATATGGCATGACAACAATGTGTAATGGCACATAGCACAGTGATACGCAAGTTTGTATCAAGCAGACACCATAGTATTGTGCCATGAGAAGATGCCGTTCCCAAGAGCAGTATGACTGTAGTTAGGATGAGGTCCTGCCAAAACTAATAAAGGCCTGCCTCTTATAGGAGCTCAAACGTGGTATGCAATTAACTTGATTTGATATAGGTTTCACAGTGTTTTCAGCCTCTCTGCAGGTCACTGTTTATATACATGCCCACAGCCAGGCTCTCTTCTGCTACTCTCATCTTTATATGCCTTTGTCTCTGACCTGCATCTCCTGCTGGATCCATGCTGTAACTCACATTGCTAATTCTTCACATGCATGGGCTTTGCTTGATTGGTTTACTGGTGTGGTTGTAGACTTGTGGCTGAGATGCCTAAACTCCTTAGCTGGGTATTTGCCATGTGTACTCCAGTGCCTTTAATGAAAACTGAATGTCACTGATTCCTAGTGCACAATGATTAGGGAACAATAGCTACTGAATGCTTTAGCCGCTGTGCTGAACCTTATCAGGGGTTTGAACACTCTCTGAAATAAAAAGAAGGATCTCTAAGCATAGATCAACATGCTATGGTTTGCTTTCATCTATTCAAGGGAAATCAGTCCTCTTAGCAGTTTCCGTGGAAAACTTTAGACCTGGTGAATGCTGTTGTGTAGTTGGAGGTAGGCTGCTCAGGCTGGGAAAGTCCAGTCTAGTAACAGGGTCAGGTGGGAACTGCTATACAAATCATATAATGTAAGCAGGTTAAAACTGTGGGAAACAAAGGCTGCTCATCTGATTGCAGTGCGTAAGTTAACAAAGAAGTACATAAGTTAATAGAGAAACCCACTGTGCATGAGGGACCCTGGTCCAAAGAGTCTCTAAGCCAAGATTTCCCTTCCCTATGGACAGTTCATATGGTATGTGCAGAACTGCCCTAGCCTCACATGTTAAACAATTGCATATGTAAGTATTTCTTCAGAGAATAAAAACTTGGAAACTAAAATACAATCTGTGTCGGTGTTTGCAACAGATGAACTAGAGCTAATCACTGGGAAACAGGTCATTCTGACCTCGTTGCTTTTCAAAGCAGGAAGTTGTGGAGATTCATTTAGATGCAGAAGGGGAAAATATCTAGGATTTAATCTTCTGAAATGCACACACATAGAGATACATGCAGTAATGCATTTATCATTCCGCTTGAAGAATTTTGGTATTGGTACAGAAATACCTTGTTTCTCATAGAAAGAGAGGATTTGCTCCCTCTGAAAAAGAACAGATATTTAGATCAGAGCAGGACAGCTAAAACACGTTGCTTGTGGAAACTTGTTTCCTTGGAAATATTGCAAATATTTCTCCAAGTAACTAATTTAGAAATCAGTTCCATTGGAAAATAACAATGTGAGATAATGGCTAATGTAACTAGACAGTGGGGAAAAAAGGGAATTCCCTACCTTAGATTATCTGTTTATTAATTTCTATTTCCAGATTGCATAAGGACAACATCAAATTAAATATGTTACTTGGATGAAATATTTTTGTGTTCCAACTGTAGTATTTGTAAACAATGCAAAAAAAGGAGTCACAGTAGGTACTTCGAATATTGTAATACTATTGTTATGTCACATTTCTAGGGCTAACTAAAAGAAGAAAAATTGGTTTAGCTTTTTTTTTTTTTTTACTTCTATCTGCCAAGGTCATAGGGTGCAATTCAATCCGCTAAAGGTAATGGAAAAGCTGCTGTTCGTATTTGCCCTTTGATAAATTATATTTTGCTAAATCTACACCAGATTTATCTTTGTAATTAACACTGAAAAGAAAATACTGTAAATTTAAGACTTGCATTTCTAAAAAGGAGAAAATTAATTGTTGTTACATAATGAAAATTCTGAATTATAAACACTCTCAATCATGGTAAATGTACACACGCAGGCAGAATTGATGTTTCAAGTGTCTTTCTCCTTGTGTGAAACTGCTTTAATCACTTTTAAAATAACATTAATTTTAATATATTTTTAATAAGTTCAGTAAACTTGCAAGTATGATGAAGAGATGGCAATCAAGCTTCTTAATTTTGGGTATTAATATCCACAGTGACATGAAGACTATAAGAGTGTAATCAGCTAAAATGTCACTTTTGAGGGAATTTATTGAATGGTCGTAACACTGAAAAATTGATGTACTTTGCTTAATCAAAGTAAAAAATAGTATTTGAATCTTAGGAGCAAATTACCCTTTTCAACAGCACACTGGAATTACTTCCCAAATCTTCAACTTTAGTTGGTGAAGAAAAGAACCATGAGGGAAGGCAATGCCTCATAAGAAATTATCATATTCTGCAGTGATAAATCAATAAGCTTGAAAGAAGAGGGAGAAATGGAAGTTGAGAATTGACATATAATGTAAATATAGCCCATAACATTATAAGATTAGGTACTCTAAATGCAAGACTAAAAGTTAGCTGCTTTTAGTGAGTTAGCTGCTCTTCATGCTTTTATGAGAGAAAGATTTTGCTGCTGTTGAAGGGATGTGAGGGGAAAATAGAAAATCAACAATTCCATTCCTTAATGACATTATATAGCTAAAGACTACTGTGATGCTACTGTATCACTGTTTATTAGTGATGCAGTGTTACTTGTTTAGAGGCATAAGGACATACCTCTTTGTTTATGTGGATGTTCATGAAACATCACACAACTCCTTTTTAAGAATATAGCTCTAAGTAAACATATATGTTTCTCTTTATAGTCTTCAGTGCTCCTGTTTATGGGATACAACATTTGTTATTCTGGAATGATTTTCCTTATAAATGCTGACATGGGAGTATAGACCATTAATTATGTAACAAAGGACACCAACCAAACCAAGCCAAACCTAATTTTTACTTTCCTAGTGGGTATACAGTCTAAAGAGTGCTAAAGCACTGTAAATATATTTTTATTCCGGATCAATATATTTCCTGGGGTACATTCCTCCCTAATTTCATCAGAGAAACACAGTGCTGAAGGAGTGCTTTTGTTCAAGCCTAAAAGCTTACATAATAAAAATTGTTAGTGGATATTTGCAGATGAAGTACCTTGGTGTCTGAATATACTGTATTCCCCCTTCTGCTAGCAAATACAGGATGCTTCACATGGGATGCCAGGTTTTATGCAGTGTTCTTTATTTGTGGCAAATTAGGGAGATGTTCTGAAGCACTGAGGGTGCTGAATGTATTTACCAAATGCCAGGTGACTGCAGTTATCATTTTATAGGTGAACAAGAACTATCCAATTGTGCTTTGAGTGTATACATCCACAGCAGTCCAAATTACACCAGCAGTAGTGCTGCTATTTATACTGGTGGTAATAGCACTACAGAAAATACCACCCACCTGGGAGTAAGAGACTGTAGTAAAGTCCTTATTTATCTGCCTATCAAAATACTCTAAGGCTGAATTCACAAGAGGATAGTGTTTATACTATCAGTGGAAAAACTGTAACCATGTTCTTTTTATGCATGGAAAATGGTCTATGAGCTTTTCTTCAGCTGTGCAAAGGAAAATCACTGCAAAAATACGATGTACTGGGTTGTGAGTAAAGCTACTGAACAGGTATAGACTTGAATGCACGAGGACCAGGTTTTAGAACATCAAGGGTAAAACTCGCTTATGCTTATAAGGATGTCTGTTCTTAACCTTTCATGAATACATACACTGGCCTGTAATAGAGTGATAGCACATTTAGCACATATAGCTACAAGTGGATTACTGTTTTGTCATAGGACATACTAATGACCTGTGTAGACAACACATGACCTTGCTGAGAGTAATGGTATCTATCCTGCTCAGTGCAGTCCTGCTGAGACCCCAAAGCAGTTAGTGCATGCTGCCAAACATCTCTATGTGCAGTGTTTCCCAAGGGGATGAGGAGGTTGAACGAACTGTGGTTGTGCAGGGTATAGTAGCTTAGAGTGTGCTGCCATACAGTCCCAGCTCTACACTGTTGAGACCCAGGGGAAGCAGAGGTTTCTGCACAGCGCTCCTGGGAGCTCCCAGAGGCAGGGTAAGTGCGGCCAGGAACCCTCAGGGACCTCTCTACTCTCTACAGAGTAAACATACCCTAAATCAATAGGGCATTCTCATTCTCATTGTATTAGAATACTTAAACACTGTTCAGCTGGCTGAAGATGAGAAGTGCTGTAGCCGTAATGATCTGATGATACCACTCCCCATTGGCTTCTAGAGGACAGAGAGACAAGGCCACCTGTTGGAACTGGAAAAAGTAGTCAAGCTTACAGGCAGGTAAGCCATATACATTCAGGTATATAGGGTTTCTTTGGTGAATGCTGGAATTTAAAAAATCTCTCCAGGCTTGGCTAGTAGAACTGATCTTTTAAGAAATTCTTCAGTTCCTCAAAATTATGGTATTAGCTATTTGTATGACTTAATAAGGCTTTCCAGACAGTTCACTTCAGCTCACCTCAGTTCACCACTGAATGAAATATTCTATACTAGTATCTGCAGTAAGTTAGCATTGTCCCCACCATTTCAACTCACACAATTCTCTTGTGTAGGTCCTTGAGAGTCTTCAGGAGTGAATTTCATGTTAACATCTTCATAATTGCAAAAGCTGAGGGGGACCAAGGGGGCTAATCCATCAAAGTATATAGTGAATGTTTCTTCTAATAACTATTATATTTTCTAAATGGGCTATTATGGATTTTACACCTTCGCTGATAAAATTTATTTTCTCATAAGTGGTTTTGAATTAAGATGGGAATAGAACTTTAAATGGTAAATGTATTACTTTTACACTACATGCATGTGGTTATTTTGGCCTGGAGCCCAAGAGGAGGTAAGAATTTTTCTCTGCCATAGGCTTTAGCTTTAGTATTTTTCAAACTCTTTAAACATTTGCCAAAAAGCTAAAGATGCTTGTTCTCTCTCTTTCTGTGTGTTTTGAGTTCTACAGCTTTTCGATGCACTCTCCTATGGGTCCTAGTGACTCTAAATAGTTTAATTCTGGAAGTGGGATTAAGTGAAATATGCACAGATGGCTAAAGCAGAGGTTGATCAGGCTATTTGTCATTAAAAACAACTGTGTTTTGTCTTGGCTATTGCAGTCAGTGGATCAAAACCTTGTCCAGCGAAAATTAAGGGTACTAAAAGGCCAGCCTGACGAGATTGTTACAGGCATGTGAGTGTAGTTGATTCGTGAAAACAAATACAATTCTGGACATCTGATTTTCATTCCAATTATTGTCAACCAACTGTGGATCTTCAGCCCTCACTAACTTGTCACATTTGTCATACCTGAGTGACCTGCACTGGTGCCTATAGAAACCTTACATAGGAGGGGGAAGGTCTGATTGGAGTAAAAGGTATATTCCTCAAGGTAAGTGTTAGGGGACAGAAGTTTGTGAGACAGTCAGTTGTTGGCACTTTAAGTTGGATTAAATTTGAACTTTTTAAGTTAATTTGTTTAGGGCCAAATGCTGGTTTAATGTTTAGGAATTAGAAATGGCTATTTCATGACAAGGTTGATAAAGAATTTTAGCAGGGATGGGATGAGCCAGTGATAGTTGCGAGAGGAATCGAACATGGAAAAGGAACATGTGTGGAAGGATCTTGGGGACAGGACCAGGAGCAGTATGCGATGCTGTTCCTGGTGCTTTTGCAGGAGCAAGGTCTGGAGGAGAAGTTGCTAATGAGAAACAGTTTGCACGGCAGTCCTGCACCTACCAAATGTGTGCTATGTTCCTTGGTGTCTCTGCACCTTGGCAGTACTAAAAGGCTTGCCTGTGGCAAGACTTGCCTGTGACAGATGTAGGCAACCCAAACAAGTGTCAGTGTAAGCACACTGAAGGCTTGTTGCAGGACAAACTAGTGAACATCACCTCACTTGCTGAAAGTAGTGGTGGAGTTTGTGATGACCTGCATAACATCCCAGCCTTGGCCTAGGCATTGACAAGCCCTGATGTTCAGGTTATAACAGAGATGATCCAAATACTTGGCATTGTAAAGGCTTAGATGAATCAAGGAGAAACCCTGCTGTACGTCATCCATCGCAGAAGCTATCTTCTGAATGTGGCAGTGATTTGCAATGGGTTTCCTTGAGTCACCACAGTTTATGCTAGATACCCTGGTTCCTGTGACAATGCAAATCTCTCAGCTGGACCAGGTTTCAGCCACAGATTTTGATTGTCAGCATATGGTTCCTTGATGAGTTTCTTGCAAAAGGACCTTGCTAAATGCCTTTTTTCATACTTACTTAAGTTCTGATTAGATTACATGCTCAGGCCAAAATTGGCACTTGCTTGCCTCACTGACATGGTTTTATTGTGTTTTATATTTCTCCTCCCCAATTTGCTTTTGTAGAGAACCACACTTACTTCAGTCTGTTTCATCCCAAAGGGTTAAGCCTAATGTGCACTGGAAGGACATCATCACAAGGTGCACAAGCACACGAGCTGCATTAGGAACAGTGTTGGTACTTGCATCATTTCAAGCGTACCTTCTGTACCTTGAATTATGGAAAATAAGTGTAATATTTGCAATGTGTTGCACATTGAGTGATAAAGGCAGGGATCACGATATGTCTCTCCCATTGAGGACAACATCCCAGCGGGTGACTTACTGATCCTTCACAGAACAGATGAAGGATTCAAGAATAACTTGCAAAGGTCAGATTTTATGGTTTATGTTGCTTGGTCCAAATTGTGACAGAGCAAGCAAGTAACATTATGATGGAAGGGTCAAGAAGAAGTTCAAGAGAAGCAGGGGAAGAGTTCAATCTCCTTTTCCCCAGTTCTCAGTGTGATGATTTTCCCTATCTAAAGGTCTGTGACAGATTTTTAGGCACTAAGTGTTCATGCAGGTACAGACTCTTCTTCTGTGAGCTGATAACTTAGGAACACATGGCGCTGGCCTAATAACATTCAGGAGCCAAGACACTTCAGAGCAGTGGAAGTGAATAATTTGAAACCACCATGATCCCTGGTAAAACTAATTGTGGGAGTGTCTGTCAGATCAGGCAGACCTGACTCTGCTCCATTTAGCTGTGCTTGTAATTGATGTCACATGTTTGAAGTCTGTTGTGATTCATGGTCCCTAAAGTTCACAGCAGTGGTGGCTTTTCCATTTTAAGGAAAAGACCAAGAATTGCTTTAAAATACATATGACTGTGATTAATGGAATGGGGAGGTTACTGAAAACCTAATATTTTAGTAGACTGGCAGAGGTGGGGAATTAAAAAGGCAGGGGCCATAGCATGCTGAACCTCTCAGTTACTTAGTATGCTCAGACACCCCGTACTGAGTACAATGGGGACACTGTGCTGAATTCCGCTTTGGGCATTTCCAGCCAATTGCCAGGCAGATTCTTGGCTGGCTGAGTGTTTTATTTTGGCCTTTGAGAATAGCTCTTGCAGGTTTAACCAGGTTGCACAGAATCCTGTGGATTCCTGCTATAGAGAGATAGATGTGCATCACAGGCAGTTTTGTATTTAGTTAGAAATATGTCTCTTTTGACACAGACTAAAACACGGACACTATTTGAGCTACTGCAGTACACAGGGTGTTAGTGATCTCTTAGGCTCTCAGATTTTTAACTCCACTGGGTGCATCTGGTGCTTCCTAAGATCCACATGTACTGGCACAGTCACTACAGAACTCAGCCAAAAATCTGCGCTGTTCTCTCCATGAGGGGCACCTACAGCACTGAAGCACAGCGCAGCCAGAGCGAGTAAGAGGGCCATGGCCCTTTCACTATGCCTTAGCAGTCTGAGGAAGCCTTCTGAAGCAGCCCTGCAACTCTGAATTGCTTGTATGTGCTGAGAGAAAAAGATGTGTAGGGGGATGGTTGTTACTCAGGGTTGTGTGATTATCCCAGAAACATGAGTCCTTGTACCCAATTTTTCACCCTCTTGTCAGCAGCAGGAGAAGCAGTCTCACCACTGAGCACAGGACATTTCCCCTTTACCCTCTCCTTGTTATGTCTGAAGAGCCTCGCACACAAGGGTCTTATCAGGGTGGCAAAATCAATGCTGCTAATGCTCTTAAGAAACTTTATGGTGAGCTGGCTAGCCAAACAAGCTAGTTTAAAGGCAACTTGGTTATGGCTGCATGATTTCAGGTGACTGCAATGTAGACATATCTTTTCAGCTATGCCCATTTTCCTCAGCTAAAGCCACATTGGAACGTATTTCTTGCTATATTATAAAACAATTACAGTGTGTAGACCTACACTGACACTGAAACAGCATAAAATAAGATTAGAATATTTTTAGTTTTATGTCTGAATAACAGCATCAGCCTGAAATCCTGCTGTGGAGTTTACATCATGGGCAGAGGTACATAAGGGCCTGTGAATATTCTTCTACTTTACTCCCTATAACTTCTGTCCTTCTGGCAGATCTCACTGAATGGCTCTTAAATTGTGCGGTGATATCTGCTTTTGTGTAAGTAGCAGCATTCTGTTCAATCATTTTCTGGAGAAAGCAGCATACAAAAGACAGCCTTTCCTAACCCCTCTCTGTTTCCTTCACCTCTGGGGCTCCCTGCTTCACCTTCAGTTTCTCTCCCAGCTGGAAAGAGATTCTTACGTTTCTTTCTAATGATTACTAACTTTGCGGTTAAAAAATATTGGCTTCCTGCAATGCCCAGAGGATCCTAGTGTAAAGAAGGATGGTAGTTCAAATAGCCTAAGGGTGATCAAATCCATTTCCCTCATTTGGTATTGCCTCCTACTCATTCACTTTTGGTCTTTATTGCAATGAGAAGAAAGAATAAAGTAGACCCCTCTGGACTTTCGAAATTTCCCTTAGCGAAGTAAATACTCAGTAAGAGATAGATCAAAAAACAGCTTTGGTACTGAGGTGCAGATTGGAAAAAAAAAGGTGTTAAGACTGTATGACTGATGGTGTTGCAGAGCCTAAGGTAAGTGCCCAGCTCCAGGAGAAGAGCTCGTAGGACCACTCATTGTCCCCTCCCGTACCAAGAACTAGGATTCACAGCAGGCACCAAACTGAGACGAGAGATCCCATGGCTAGGGAACTGGTTTGTGAGGCTTTCATGGTCATGGTTTGGGTGCCTTTGAGGAACTTGGATTTGGGTATTAGCCCTCTACTTTGGGATTTGGTGCTCTTGGACAACTGCTTTCTTTTGAAAAGTGTGTGTCCAGCCACCATCGGGTTTGTCAGGGCAGGTTCTGGCAGCCAGGGCCTGTCCCACCGCCCCAGCAAGGAGCAGGGGAGCTGGGAGGCACTGGGGCAGCTCCAGCCTTTGGGCACCTCCCTAGGGACAGGGATGGGCTGAGGCTGGGTCAGGACATGGGCCTGCAGGTGGACCCAGCTTTGTGGGACCCATGGCTAGGCATGGAGTCCAGCCCCAATGTGGTGTGGCTGGGGCAGGGACTGACAGTCCTGGGGGGCTGAAATGGGGTCCTGGGTTGTGAGCAGGGTGGGGGTACCCTGGGGAGGTGTGGGCAGGGATAGGCAGGGCTGGCAGTGCCTCAGGGCCATGGTGGTGTGCTATTTTGCACCTACCTTTTGCATTGTAGCCAGGTAATGAAAGCATGCACTGAAGAAGGAGGAGGTATGGTCCCCAGCCCTTCCCACCCAGAGGGGTGTCCATTCACCTCTCCCATATTACTGGAGAGTAACCCATGTGTTTCAGCACTTCCACCCTTTTCATCCTCCATGGTGCAAAACCCAGTCTAAGGTGGCCAACTCTTTACATGTGCTGCAGAGGGAACCACTTTACCCAAGTCAGGCTTGTGAAGCCTGCCCTTGTGCCAAATCTGGGAGGCCGTTTGTCAGTACTGGTCTCTGCAACTTAACCACTACCATTTCAGCACCAGTTACTGTGAATGTGTGCATGTATTGCTGTCCTTTCATGGAAAAGGTGAAATTTGCACTGTTATACCTCATTACTTTAGAATAAATTGTATTTGAAAATTTACATTTTATTGAACTTTTGTTTTCATCTCATTAAATGTCTGCTTTAGTGTGAATACCAGTGTATTAAAGCCATGGATGACATTGAAAATCATAATCTCTCCAGTATGATAAAGGAACAGGATGTAAATAGAGAGCTTTCTCAAAGTCATTGTTCAAAATTTCCTTGTAGAGAAGTATATGAGCCAATAATATTACAAAAACTCCCTTACTTGCTAGTTCTGAAGGAATTGTGAGGGAAGTACAGGCTTAATTACTCCAGTGAGCTTTGGAACAAGCCTAGCACTGAAAATAATAGAAGTTCTCAAACCACTGAAACTTTTAAAAAAGTCCATTCTGAACCTTCATTGTGAATGTAAAGTAAACTAAAGGAGGACTTTAAATCACAGAACACATAATTCATTTAATTTAAAACACTTCAATTGCATGTGCACGTTGTGTAAGTAAAATGCATATTTATATGCCTGTACCAAGTGATTTATCATCTTTTTAGAGGTGCAGAGTGAAAGAAAGAGGGGCAAAGGGCACAACACAAAACAGGGGAATTTCTGATTAGGTATTAAGATGATTTTTTTCACTATGACATTGGTCAGACATTGTACCAGATTGCCCAGAGACTTGTAATATCTATATCTTTGGAGATATTCTCAACTGTAATGAAGAAGTCCCCAAGTCCAAGAAACTGGATCAAGTTTGAGCACTGTCTGGACCAGTTGATACCCAGAGGTCCATTTGAACCTCTATCATTCTATGGTTGGGTACAATTCAGAGGACTGCAAGTGCAAAGAGGTGAAAATCAAGGTTAGTGGAAAACATTCTCTAGAAAGCTTTGGACCTTGGCCTTTCATTGCACAACACACATTATTTGAATGAGAAATGAAATAAAACTATGATGTAACTACAACAATTCCAATTCAAATTACCCCAGTGGCATGTAATGGATTACTATCAAAAAACCATATTTTAGGTCCTAGAGACATTATTTTTATAATGGCTATAAAGTAATATAAAACTGAAAAACTATGTATTCTGCAAACAAAAACCCCCAAGACTAGTATCTCTGTGTACTGTTGTCATTCCTGGGAAAGGGAAGTAAATGATTTACTGGACAGAATTAAAAGGACCAAAGATAACATTAAAACATGTTTACTATAATGTTGGGCTTTACTTTTCACACTTGAGGTGCTGACTGAATAAGAACTGAAGGTGTCCACTGGTGTGAGTGGAGGAGGCACAAGGTCAGGCCTTTGGTGATGATGGGTTCTATGCTTTCATAAAGCATCCGCCGTGGATCACTGGGATCTTTAACTGGTATCTTTAATTGTTCCACTTGATGAAACAAGGCATTGTGGCCTTTAGCTTGTCCTTGAATTCACCCAATTCTGCAAGCAGATCTGATTTGGATGTCACAAAAGTGACAGGAACATGGAAACAGTGTGAGAACGGAAAATGTATCAGTAAATTACTGAGTGGCAGTCTTTCCTGGCTCATTTGAAATGCTCCTGCCCTCCTCCTTCAGATTAAGTCTTAAACTTACTGCATTATGTAATGACTGGAAGGGTTGATGCCTCTGTTATTATTATTAACATATTTAATAATCATCCCACAGAGAAGTGGCACAGGGTGATTTTTTTTGACAGCAAAACAAAAATCCTATTTTAATTAAATTTGATTAAAAACATTATAACAAATAACATTATAACAAATACTTTTTTGTGTTACATTTTGTATAACCTCAGGCAATGCTGACTTGCCCAATATAATTTTGTTGTTGTTTTTATGGCTCGTTTTTGTTTTTATGTGGTTCTCCTGTGCACTACTACTGAAGGTAAATAATTATGTATCTACTTCCCTTGGCTGAGTCCTAGACAAACATGGGAGTGGTTTACCATGCTGTTTGAAGATGAGTGGAAGGTCTGAAGAAGAGTGGGGTCTGTCGGGGCTGGCAGGGACGCAGATGGATGAAGTGGTGGCTGTGTTCCCTCAAGAAGGAAATTCTGGAAATGGAAACAGGGCTGGAAAGGATATTTCACCTCCACAGAAAATTATCTTCCTGGAAATGTCCTGCACTTTCCAAGGCCTGCCATGTAG
The DNA here is from genome assembly GCF_900496995.4 of Aquila chrysaetos chrysaetos. Classification (NCBI taxonomy): domain Eukaryota; kingdom Metazoa; phylum Chordata; class Aves; order Accipitriformes; family Accipitridae; genus Aquila; species Aquila chrysaetos. Next base: position 55,349,659 of record NC_044007.1, read on the forward strand.
TCTCTCTCAGCAAAAGATAGCTAGCTATTTGGTATTTTCTCCAAAATTGTGGAAGATTTTTTTTTTTTTTAATATCTATACTAGTGTGCTATATAGGACTCTGTCTGAAATTAACTAGCAACTACTGTGATCTGTGAAGAAACAGAATTTTAAAATAAAAGAAATTAGAATAGAAACAGGCAAAACACTTGATGCAATAAGAATTAATTACATTTGGGATTAATGAGAGTAGAAAAAAATATTAGGAGAGAGAGAGACCATGAGTGGATCAGAGAAGGAAAATGGAGAGGAAATAGCAAAAACCCAGCAATTATCTTTTAAACAATTTTAAGTGATGTCCATATGTTTTGTGAGATGTGACACGTACAGAAGCTGTGGGATAAAGTTACAAAAAGGACTGGATAATTTCCATGCAAGTAGCAGTAATAGTCTGGATTTCATTTTGAGTCCTAACCTTTGTGTCTTTTACCACAGCTCACCGATCAGTCCATGCTATACCAGAAGAAATATGTTGGAGGCACATCAGCCTTGCAGAGTTTATAACTTCAGCTGAGGGAAACAACATGGCTGCATTTATACTTTAATTAGCAGGGGAAAATCATATCAAGTCCAGGGAGTTATGCCAATTTACACTAGCAGAGGTGTCAGTCCTTAATATTTTAGGATAATCACACTTGAATGCAAATTTATAAATATTTTTAGCAGTCTGTATTCTAGTTGCATTATTGCATATGGTAAATTAAATAAACTAGTAATGTAATTCAAAGCCTATTATGAGGGCTTGTATCCTGTTAACTGGGTCTGAAAATAAGCAGCAGCCATTATGCAAATGTCACACCCCTGAATTAGTGACACATTTTAGATGATGAGTCTGACCCATACTTTACATAAGTCTCTCCACTTTTTTTGTGCCTATTAGTAATCAGAAAGGTTTATAATATGAACATGCTTGCCAATCACCTGACTTATCCTAAAACACTGCATTATGTCTCCATGTAGATGTCTCAGGCGTGTGTACATGAAGGTACAAAGGCAAAAAGAATTCCTGGGTTCATACAGTTTTATGCTTCATTTGAATGCAATGATAATGCAGCCTTAATACTGATTTGTTCAACATTGACCTTTTTAGTATGTAAATAGATCATCTCCCTGCACAGTGCAATCAACAGTATATAGGGTGATTGATTCAGAAGAAATTGCCTTGAAAACTTCAGGTGAATGCTTTTATGAAGAAGTCTGCAGGTATAGCATGGTCAAATATAATGTGTATGATGTGTTCATGAAGCATGCAGTCTCAATACTGTAGTCTCTGACTACAGAGAATGTCTATAGTCAAATGGCAATTCAGCGTTTCTGTGGTTGTTCAGAGCATTTTTATTTGAAAAGAAAAGCAGTAAAGGCAGATGACTAATAGTACAAACTAGGTGATAAATAAATGCCTCTATACTGTACACATTTATAGATTGACTGTGTCAGAACTGATGAGGTGCGATCCTTTCAGAAACAAAAGATTTCCGTGATGAAAGACAGAAATAACACTAACATAGGAATTATTTGTCATAATTTATTGCAAAAAATGTCTCCCAGCATGCAGATCCCTGGATTCCTGCAGTCATGAAGCCTTTATTTCTCCTTTCAAAGTCAGTCTTAAAACTTTTATAAATGTGTTTGCATATCAAGGAGGCAGGTTCGACTTCTGCAGGGTTGTTATTGTGGGGTAGGACGCAAAAATGTCACTGAAATTTTGGTAGGGTCTAAAACAACAGCTGGGGTCAGTGGCTCTACTGCTGGAGAACATCTCTGATACTCTCTAATACTTGTTGAAGATAATAGTGTGTCCTGAGATCAGGTCCTGCCTGTATTTTAGGGGAATAAGGAGAAACCATAACACAACCTACAAGCTCCTGGTATTTGCTGATCACAAATATCACCCCTGAAAAGAAGAAAAATGTTGAATAGCAAAAGGACATCCCATTTCTCAATAGCTAGATCTCCAAACCTTGGTGGTAGCTGCTCCAAGATGCCAGGTGTTAATGCTGCTGGTGTCAATCAGTTCTCTTGTTGGAGCCCATGTTTCCATGAGAAACATCACTGGAAGGTGACACAAAGGTCAGTCCTCTGTGCTGGCAAAGTGGAGCAATTTGCTAGACATACTAGATAAAAAAATGATATTCATTCTTCCTAGTAAGGCGAAAGAAAATCCCTGTGACACTGAGGAAACGCTAAGTTCCCTCTCAGCTGAGACACCGTGGTGTTGGTCTCTGACCTTGCACATAAAGGGCCCTGCATTTCTGGCAGCTACGATACATTGGAGGTAATATGCCTATCATCTTTTGCTGCTGACACCTTATGCCACTGTAGCATAACCTTATGCGTCTTGTCTGTTTTGTCAGGAATAAAAACGGAAAGGTTGGATTTCATCATGCAGTACTAAAGAAAATGAAGAACTATTCATGAAAGTGCAGCCACAAAGGGATTTGACTGCAAAAGTTTTAAAAATATTTTATTTTAGTTTGTTAATGATTGCATGGTGAGTACTTCTTTGAAATTAGAAAGACGATATATAATATGCTGCCTTGCACTTAGTTAGAACATTTTTTAATACTACTTGTATGAATAGCTTTGGATAAAATGCAGTTGAGTTGTTCTTAATTTGGTCACTGGAGGGCTGCCATTTTTTTTCACTTACTTACAACAATAGAAAGAGTGAAAAAAATGATTACAAAAGCTGCTGGCCCAGAATCTCAGCTATTGCTATACAGCTCTCAAAACAGCTTGGGAATGACAGTGTGTAAGCATATAAATATAGACTTTTCACTCCTGTGGATGTGTATGCCAGCATCGTCTCCATATTTTCCAACCTCTATGTTTCTTGTAGAGGTTACTAGATGTTTAAGTCCACCAAAATACTTGAAAATATGAAGAAGGCAAGAAAACTGAGTTCAACTAAAAGGAAAAGACAATCACCATTTTTTTTTAAAGTGTTGGCAAATGGGCTGTAAAATTTCTATGCCTATCTAGGAGGACAACGCGTACCTGTAATGAGCTTGGCTGCATATTTTGTATAATTTACAAAGGAACACTGTACTAGGCTGGGAGCAGCAGAAAAAATAAAATAAAAAAAAAATTCCAGAAAAACAGCACTGTATGGTATATGAGACAAATCCTTCTTCTTGTTGCAAGATGCATAGTGAAGTCAGAAAGAAATTATCCCACATGTATTGTACTCCTAAAAGGGATAGTACAGCAATATAATACAAGTTTCTAAAATATAATTCTCTAAATTAGCCATGTTGAAATGCATTAAGTTAGGATTTATCATGAAGGATTCATCTATCTATCTCCTGTAGCAGAATGCTTCTACGCAGAATGAACAATACTCTCCCTGGAGGGACCAGTTCTGTTTTTCAGTATCAAAAGACACCATGCACATCTAAGGACAGACCTCAGCAACTTTTGTAGTCACAAAAGACTGCATAGCTTTGGGAGATGGTATATTACAGTGTTAATCCTGGCAATATAACTAATAAAGTGCTTGTTTTCAGCATTTTCTAGCATTATTGTGCTCTGTGAGAGCCACAGATGTGTTCCTTTAATTTTTTCAGGAGCTCAGTTAATCCCATGTCTAATCTCACATACACAGAAGCAGCAAAGTGGCTGAAAAAGAAACTGCATAATGCTGCAGTCTTTGCCAGAGATAAGCGCCCTAATTCTCCTCTGTTACACTGACTTGATGCCAGTGTTATTTCACTAACTTCAGTGTAATTGCCCTTACCCCCCCATGTATAACTGGTTTGACAGAGTATAGAAGCAAGCCCAAAGGGGGATGTTTGCAGGAACTTTGTGCATTTGCTGTATTGCTTTTACATACTAAGTATGTGGTCTGCTTCAAACATGTCCCCCACAAGAACTAGATAAGCTGGAAATGCCTCAGTTGAGCAGCAAACAACACGTTTACCATTGCACACAGGTAATGCTATCACCTCAAGTAATTGCAAGCAAATTAGTATAACTGTCTAAAACAGTGTTTCTTTTAATGGGAATTCTACTTCAAATGCTTTACTCATCAGAAAGCTTTTCTTAATGAACAAAACTAACATTACACTGAGACATTGCCTGGAAGAATGTTTTGAGTTTGCTAGGCATAAGTGACCTGAAGTGCAATAATAATCCCAGGACAGTGAATGAGACAGGTTGATGTTCTGGTTAGCAGTCTTCTCTGCAAAATTTCACTTCACTGGCTCTTCTCAGTGTTAGAGCCTGGGCCCTGCAGTGAAAACCAAAACCACACTGTAGCCCTTTTCCCTCCTGTTTTGGAAAAATACTTGGTGAATTGTTAAACAAAATATTTCATTCCTTTACCCTTGAGAAGTTGGCTATATTTAAGAAGCCAAGGCTACGATATATTGCATATCTAAGTATCTTTATGCTACCTTGTTTGTTTTATGGATTTTAGTGTCATTCAAAGATCACCAGAAAGAAAATAAACACTATGGGAGAGTGATCTTTTTTAAAAAAGAAGAAAAAAAATTCTTCAGACATACATTAAATGTTCCAGAGCTGTCTGACTTCATTGAGGGAGTAATTTTGCTTGGAGCAAGTCACAATAAGTTCTGCCCTTAATTAACCTTCCTACTGGCACACTGCTAGGCTGCCAGCAATATGATCTTCATCCTTTTGTCTCATACTCACCAGGCAACATTTATTTTATCTTATTAAGCTGACATGAATGCAAGGTGCTAACCACGTATCTTGCGCTATTTTTCACTACAACCAACTCTTAAATTCCCCTCACCTTTTGAAATTCAAAAACTGGGAAGAAATAAATACCTCGAAAAAAATGAGGTTTTTAAAAATTGACTGCAAACCAGAAAAACACAAAATCTTTACCCAAATTTTACAAGCAATGAGCAAAAATTGAATGTGACCTCACTGTGCATGGATACCTTAATATGAAAAAGATATACAATATGAAAAATATTGTAATCTTTGCCTAAGTACCTTCTGTCCATTGAATACACAGAATGTTGCCAACGGCAAGAGAAGTCAATTCAAATATGAATGTTCCCTATTGAATAGAGCAAAGAAGTAGAAGACTGCTAATGGCTTTTGAGAAAGCATGTGAACAGCCAGTGTTTGAAGATAAAGGAAGAACAATCCCAGGTCCTGCAAAAAACAACCAATTAATCAGTAACAGTAAATGGGAGGTTTAAATGAAGAAGCATTTGGCAGACTCAGATGCTAATATGTGCAGACTCCACAAGGCACCCTGTCTAATAGAGCAGCACAAATAAAAAGTATTAGAATTCGTGTATTCAGGCGTGTATGTCAGCACTGCAATATCTTTTTAACTGATGACCATATAAATTGCTACACTAGATCACAACAAATGTTCATCTAGTCCAGTCCTTGGCTTCTGGAGGTGTCTAGACCCTCCCTGTCTGGCTGGCCAAAATCCTCCTCCTCCCCCTTCTGTTTTTGGCCTAAAAGGCATGCTGATAACTGCCTGATAAAAAATCTAGTACAGAATCTCAGTGAAAGAAAAAAATGGTTTTTTTAATGTAAACCAAAAATGCTTCTGTTCTGGTGGAACCAGAATTTTCTTGAGGATGAGCAGTACCGAAAGGAGAGAGCAGGCATGCATGGAAAAAAGGAATCCCTTTGAGGAACAAATTTGAGTTAGTAAAGTTTTAAATTCTTGAATATGTGATTAAATACACAGTTTTAGGTCAATACATAAAGCAACATATTGCTGTTATATGACATCTGTGAGTGAATCAGAAGTGTCTTGCAGCAAAATTTGGAACTAGAAAGCCATTTTGCATGCACAGATTTTACCTGTATCACAAACTCCCCAAAACAGGCCTCTTGTTTAACACTAACTTATGGATTGCCTTTAAAGCCTTGTTCTCTTTTGATTCTTTTTTTTCTCCTTTGGACTTGTGTATACTTCATCCACATCTTGAGATCACCCTGAGCCTTGTCATGCATTGCTCTGTTTATATGCTGTAACACAAAACAGTGTTCTCGGTTTCTAAAGTCAGTTGACACAGCTTTTGTAAACTTTCCTTTCAGTGCAAAAGGATCATGAGACTTTGTTTCCAAAACATGTTTTTTTCTCAGCTATGTGGGCAGAGAACTTAAGAGAAACTTATATCCCATTTCTGACTCTGCTGGACATGCTGGTATCTGTATTGAGATATTGTGTTGGCATACAGGCCAAAATTAAAAAAAAAAAAAAATCTGCTTATTTTCTGTTCAGCTGAAAGCAGCAACTTGATGTGAATTTTCCATCACCAGAGCAGCTAGCAAAATTAACAGTCCTACCATATCTCAAAGTCTCAAAACATTAAAGAAGAATGGCTGTATTTGTGTTAACATCTCATCGTGAATAAACTCATGTTTTTACATTGAGTTTTGCAGTCAGGCCTAATGACTAATGGTCTAGACTGGAAGTCAAGAGCTCTGGATTTCATTATGTCTTATTCTGCATCTTCAAGATTCTCCTGAGTAAATCACTTTCTCTGTGTGCTTTAGTTTCCCATCCATAAAATGACCTTTGTGAAATGCTGTGAAGTCAGTGGTTTCCCAGCGCAATGCAGTGCTATGTGTTATTACCGCAGCAAGTATGCTCTTGAACATCGGTTGCTGGATTTCTGTAAATGAGATGTGAGGGATGATAATATCAACAGCTGCTGAATACCACACACAACTCTTCACATACAGCTGTGGCATTCTATTGAAGCCAGTCATTACAAGTCTATACCAAGTCTTTATGTCTGGTGTTTGATCCTGTCAACACTTACAAATAAAGACTTGCAGAACCAACAGTTTCATGTGAAAAAAAAGGAAGTATTTGCTCACAGACTTTCTCTTTAAGTAAATGTCAGACAAATCAACATGTCAGACATGTCTCTGAGGTATTCCTAATTGCACTGGGGCAGACAAGCTCATTTAAATCTGAGAATTGAAAATTTGACTGTGGGGGGCCTTTTAATATTTGCTGTAGCTGGTGGTCAACAGGAAGGGATGAAGCTTGTTTTGAAATAAACTTTGTTGTATTGGTGTATTTTTGAACTGTAGTATTTGTGTTGGGTAATGTTAGAAGAGAGGGTGCTCAGAGGTATGGCATCTGGTTAGGATGTTGGACAGCTAGATGCAGTTTTGAGTTTTTCACTACTTTGCCCATGATTTTCATTACATGTACATTCGTTACATCATTTTGCCACTTATGCTTCAGCTTATTAAATGGGACTTGGGATCCTGATTTGCTTGTAGTATAGGTTAAAAATAAAGTGAGACAAGATCTGTATATTATTGTTATTTTATAAACACTAAGATAGTAATAATAATGAAAAGTATTTGAAATACGTTCTTTCCCCTGTAATATCGAAAAATAAGACTTGGCTTTGAAATCAGAAAAAAAACCCTACTCATTTTGAAAACAGATACTTCTGTTTTCATTGGTTTGTGAAGGCTGAAATCTGAGCTACCCCTGAGACTGAGCTTACAGTTTTAAAACATGGCCATCCCATGCTTAAAAAGTTAAAACCTCACAAGTATTGGAAATAAATTGGTAGAATAATCTAGCAGACTGCTCTCAAATGAAAGTCAAACACCTTTTTCTTCTGCAACAGCAGATGGATGTGCTTCCAGATACAGGCTGAGGGGTAAATTGTTGACCTCATTCCACCAAGGGATACATTTCCACCTGGGGTCAGGACAAACTTTTGGTTTCCTTGAAGAAATGAACTCTGAGAGGATTACAAACACCGCAAGACAGGATGTAGCTTGGACTGAGAGATCTCTACTCCCCAATGAAGAAGTACTAAGGAAGAGAAAGTCATGTTTGGAGGATATATTGAGGGCATATTGTATAGAATTATCTGATAAGGAAGTTTTGGATCATTACCAATGCTCCCTATAGAATCAGCTCTTTCTAGACTTACCACAGACAGTTGGTAGCTTAAATCTGATTGCTTAGTTTCCTGTTTAAAGCTGCTTATTCTTGATAGAAACTAAAGCTCTGACAGTGCCTGAACTAGAAAAAAAACTGGCATTCAGCCTGACAGTAAGTAAAGGCATCTGCAATCCATAAAGGTAGCAGTGCCAATATTGGCATCTGTCTTGTTTCTGGTCTCACAGCTCTGCTGTTGAGAGCAGTGCATATTACAGCCCTGATCTCTGGCACAAAAATTGCTCCATTCCCTGGAAGAAAGCTTTGTGCTGTTGTGGTGCCAGTTTTTACAATGATGCAGGCTACTGGTGTTGGAAGGGACATAAAATGAACAACTAGTGTGGATTCCTCAGGAAACCCCTAGGAAATATATGTGGCTTGCAGGCCTTGTTAGCTGTGCTGCAGCAGAGGCACTGTCTGTTACATTTTCAGCTACGTCTGTGTAGATCCACAGGTGTATCACAGCACTTCCTTCTAACAACTTCTGTTGTTATTAAGCTGTAGCAAGGTGAAAGGTGTCAACTTTTCTATTTCCTAATTCTGTAAATTTGTATTTTCAACTTAAATGCAGAAATAGAATACTTTCAAGCCTTCTAAAAAAGGAAACGTCCCACAGAGTCTAGTAAAACTGAAGTAGTAGTCAAAATTTTGAACAGTATGATTTTTCTTTTTGATCCTCCACTTCCAATCATCATCCTTTTTCAGTCCATAATGATCTTACACTCTGAGGTTGGGCACAATACCCAAGGCCGATATGATTTAAAAAGCTCTGGATTGCTATTGATCCGTTGTACATTAATGTTTATAAACCACCTGGTATCACCATCACATTGCTTAGTATGATGGCTTGAATTAAGTCCATGTGCTTATTTCTTTCCAAAAGGAACCGCATGTTTTCAATGCAGCTGGAAGATGAAGCATATCTTACTCATCAGTGGGGCTTTTATATTCTGTGTGTCTGAATCCGAAGGCACTGTGCAAGGAATTGTGGGTTAATAGGAAATATTTCCAATAAAATTGGTGGTTGAATAGTCTGTTCTGGGACTTGTAGTCTTAGGCTATCAAACCTGCCAGATGTTGCAATCTTTGAGCAGCTATCTCCATTACAAGAATTGTCTCTAATGCTCATATTTCCCTCTGAAATGTCTGCAGCAGCAATGACCAAGTGGCTGAATACTGCCCAATTTAGTCACATTCTCTTCCTTGTCAACTGTCTTCAGTATTTCTTCTTACACCAGCTATTATCTCCTCCATGACATCTTGCCTCTGCACAGGTTTTCCTCTTCCATGAAACATCTCTCTGTTTTTTCCCCTTATTTTTTCCTAATCCCTTTTACTACTAAATTTGCAAACCAAATTACATGTTAGTGTGAAGATGCATACATCAGCTTTCCAAAGAAGCTTAAGAATAGGAGCAACTGGGAGAAACGAAGGAGTCTTATATTCATAAGAATACTTGCAAGATACAGGTAGCCTTTCCTCTCCTGTGCACAAGCTGTTTGGTGTCAGTGGCTGCATGCACTCTGTAAAGATAAGTTTTGGGAATGGATAAGAACTCTCCTGTGAATGAATATTGTCCATCATCCTTATGACAGCCTGAGCTCCTTCACAGACTGAGCTCGCTACAAATCTTACTTGCCCTTGCAGCAAAAATCAGTCTCTGTAGGACGCATCATTTGTGTCTGCTCAGATATAGTCAGACCATATCACCATAAGGGTAGTAATAAAATGTGGAGGTGACTGCTAGAGGTGGCTGCAAGGCAAGTGCACCATGAGCACCATGTAATGCTTAGGGTCTTCCCGTGATTTCTTCCTTTGCCTTCCTTCCGATCAATAACATAGCAGGAGGCACTCCATCAAGTTAGAAATATGAATGGTCAGGAAATTCAACATCTGCCCAGCCTTGCATCCTTGCTTGAAGTACACCAAAGTCCTGCTACCTTGCTACAAGCATGTGAGGATACAAAGATTGTTGGATGAAAGATTAAGAGGGAATTTTTGAGAAGGGTGATCTTTTTATGTTAGATTTGTTTCAATGAAGCCTTCTGCAGAAGTAAACTGATATTTTCAAGGATTTATGTTTGAATTGACTAAATATTAAAAAAATAACTAGTGGACATCTTTTTCTCTGTGATTCAGGTATTGTAATAATTTTATGGTACACTGTACAACAGCTATTGCATTCAGTAATCTATTTCCTCAGCTAAATAAAATATATTTTCAATTTCTTCAGAGAAAAAACAACTATCTATTTAATATACATCTGCTTTAGAAATCAAACCACTCTTGATTTTTTTTGTAATGCAATAATAAAACTCCACATTGTACTATTGCTGTGCAGAGAAGTATTTTTCTTGCAGAATCTGTAATATTATCTACAGATATTGGGTATCTAAAGTAAAAGGTTGTCCAGGAAAATACGGAAAGCTAATACTGCAAATTTAGTTCTGTCATTTTTGAAGAACTTTAGGTACTGTAAATATTTGCATTAGGTCTTGAAGGATCTCAGCAAGAAAGCAAAGAAAACCAAAAAAGTGTCTCTTCTGTTAAAGTGTAGTGAAATGCCTTTTTTATATACTGTACATAATGAATATGCCTCCTTGTCTATTTGATGTCCTCCTGACAAGCTCCTTGATGCCAGCCCTTGAGCTACACAACCTTCTTCTAATCTTTACCTGTTATGTTTATATAATGCAAGAATGATTTTTAAGAAATCTGCTAGATAACCGGCACGGGCATAGGTTATTCTAGATGCAGCTTTGCACTGTTGCTGAGTGTGGGAACATAGTCTAAACCCCAGGAATATACACTGGTGACTGATCTCATTATCATTCAGTTTTCATTAACATTAGCAGTGCAGACTAAAAGAAGTATACTCTGAAAGTGTGATTTCTCAGAAAGCTGGCACTGAAAGAGGTAGAAGTACCCTAAAATACTGTTTTATATGAGAAATCCCACTGTGTTCTGACAGGGTACTAAATGCTCCTTCCAGATTATCTGTCTATATTCTTCTGTTGTCTCTGGTCTTGACTACAAGCCCTTTAAAGACATTCTTCTGTGCACAGTACCCTGCACAATAAGAGTCTGGTTCAAATACTGCCATACAAATACTGATGGAGACTAAAAATAAATTGAGGACAACAGAAAATAGTTCCTGAAGTCTGAGAGAAAAATAGACATTGGATATATGGTAGCTGAATAGAGGGATTAAACATGCAAACTGGGTGGTTCAGGATCTTCAGAGTATTTTGTTTTCATGATGATCCAAGTCAGACACAGCTTGATCTTGACTGAGATCTTTTGCTTTTTGAAATTGTTTTGGTAGTCTACATGAAACTCCTAATACACACTTAATGTCATTGAAGTGATGACATTTGCTGACCGTATCAACAGTGATGATGAAAGACTGGACATTTCCAAATTCAGCTGACACTTGAATGTGACCTCTAGGGACAGCTCATCTTCCAGTCTGTGTAGCAGAAAGATGAGCTTACCTGACAGTAGATCTGAATTTAAATAAATACCAACTCAGACTCATAATGCTTCCTTTGGTGAGGCAGGCCATGAGATACATTGGTGAGGCAGTACAAAATGTGCATCTAGCTGTACTGTATAGCCGTTCTGCTCAGAATTAGGAGACTACTGTGGGTGGGAGCTGACAGTGCTGAAACATTCAGGACTAACAAACATATAAAACAAGGTTAGAACGCTCTTAAAGATAAAAGTCCAGTGATTGTAAAAGAGCGCTAAAAAACTCCATTTAGAAAGCTGTGTTCACCTTTGAATGTTCTTTCTTCAAAGGAGAAAATTATAGCATTATCTTGTATATGTTTGAAATTTGGTTTTAATAACTCTAAAATTCCTTCTTTATCCATTTTCTTTAGCTTTTCTCTATAAAATAGTTACCAAAAATGTGAAACCCTCCTGATGGAGACATATTGCAACAATTCACCTTCAGTTTTGTTAAATGTCTCCTTGTTCTTGGATAGTGAGACAGAAACAGACAGAAAGAGAGAGGACATTTCAGATCTACCTTTTCTGTAATTTTCAATTTTATTAAATATATTTCTGCTGTTACATTCCAGTATATTAGTTAACAAAATAAATTCCTGGGAAAACACTGAGAGTTTTTAGAGCATATTTGCATTTAATTTGCGATGTAATTTTTTAATGCTACCAGGTTGTTGTTTGTGGGGTTAGGTAAGACCTAAAGTCAATTTTCTTCAAGTGCTGTTTCTGGTTGCAAAGGTGCTATGTGGGGGTCCAAGTGGAGCCCAGTGTACTTCCACGAGCTGTTGTGTGTTTCCTGCACTGTGAAGTACTGGGCATCCTGAGAAATGCACATGACAGCCCTCTGCACTCATCCCGGGTGCACACCTTGATTTTCTGCATTGGCCAGCAATGATCTCGTACTCCTGCTGCTCTGCAACCAACCAGGAAGTCTCTTTTCCTTCATTTTGATGTCACATCTCATCATAAGATGAGACATAAATGACAATGTCCAGGTACAGTTCAGCCTCATCCTTGCCACTGCCTCTTCGGACTGAGCACTGTCCAGCCTTGTCCCTGCCCCTTGCCATTGGCGAAGCCACGAGGAAATGAGATGTTACTTATGGAGCTGTACAACACTGAAAACTTATGCCTGTTTGTCTTTCCTAAAACAGGAAGGGTCAGCCTGGGTGGACAATCACAGTCAATGAAAGAAAACAGTTTTTTTTAAAATTCCACTGAACTTCCATGGTGTTGATGTGAAATTTTCCTCAAACATGTCAAACATATATAATTGAAAGCAAAACAAAGACTAGCACTTAATGCAAATTCTAGGAGGAATCTTAAAGAAGGACTCAGAACACTATGCGCATCAGCACATCTCAGTGTGCTCTTCATTACAGCTATTTTGGGAATGAAAACTATTTACTTGTTTCAGTTAGTAGTTCATTTTCTGTGTCTCTTTTTCAATGGGACAGCTGGCAGGGTAAGGTGCTACTCAAAGTCAGTAAATGTGGCAGACTGGCTTCTTTTTATATCTCAAAGATTCATCTGCATTTCTTTACTAAGTGGTGTGCTCCAGGACCATTTGTTCTTGAGCTGAACTTTGCAGTATCGGTCTTTTTCCAAACGTTACATATTATTGCAGTTTTTGACTGCTATGATTTAGAGTTCTTTTTCTGGAGAGAAATTTGAAGCTATAAAACCCTGAGTAATGACTTAATATCTTAATAAGAAGATATGCAACACACTCTTTAACAAGTTTCATACTAGCTCTTTAAAGAAAGATATGTGCCTTAGATAACTGAAAAAAACCCACCCCAACTTAAGGAAGAACCACTACATTTTCTTTGCAAGGAATTTTCAAGATGAGCACCCAACAAATACTAAGCTGCTTCCAAACATTGGCCTCTCCAGAAGACTGCACCAAGACAAATCTCCTTTGTATCTCTGAGTCGCTGTTGTACATAAACTTACAAGAATTTTAATACATAGCAGAATCAAGGAGCCAGTAGGTGCAGTTACTTTAGCTTGGTTACTGGGACATCAGTCTATGTACTTGGCTATCACTGTTTCAAACTGTCCCTGGAAGTACAATCCCAACTGTGATTCCTTAAGGAACATGGCCAAGCAAGAGTACAAAAATGTTCCCTGGTCTCTCTGACTTTGTATCACATTCAGAGTTTTTAGGAGAGTACTTTCTTTTTCATTTAGGGACCAGAGGCACAGGGCCTCGCATTCTCCTTTCCATATCCTTGAGACAGGACTCCACATATGGCACCGCCTCCTCTGTGTAGCTCTTTTTGCTGCCTTTGCCCTTGCCATCTTCTGGCAGCATGATGGGAATGGAAGTAAAACCTTTTCCTATCCCTCCTTCATCTTCCTTCAGCTTCCTCTGCTCATCACAATCTCACAACACTTCTGTGTGCCACCACAGAGCAGAGTGACACCTCTCTGCTTTCCAGCCTGTTTGTTCCCATGTGCTCTTGCTTAGGGCTCATAAGTGTAGTAGGTGAGCAGAGAAGGAGCCAGCCCACTGTAGGGCTGCCCAGCACCCAGGCTTCTTGCATGTACTGTGAGCCTGGAAATCCTGTGGAGGCAGACACCTGCAAAGGCAGCTGCAGCAAGATGGAGAAGGACAGGAAAGCTGTGAAAATGTAGAGACATGGGACAGGATGTGGTTGTCCTGGTTTTGGCTGGGATAGAATTAATTTTCTTTCTAGTAGCTGGTACAGTGTTATGTTTTGGATTTAGTATGAGAAGAATGTTGATAACACACTGATGTTTTCAGCTGTTGCTAAGTAATGTTTATGCTAAGTAATGTTTATACTAAGTCAAGGATTTTTTCAGCTTCTCATGCCCAGCCAGCAAGAAGGCTGGAGGGGCACAAGAAATTAGGAGGGGACACAGGCAGGGCAGCTGACCCAAGCTGGCCAAAGGGATATTCCATACCATGTAATGTCATGCCCAGTATATAAACTTGGGGGAGTTGACTGGGGAGTGGGGGCAGATTGCTGCTTGGGAACTGACTGGGCATCCGTCAGTGAGTGGTGAGCAATTGCATTGTGCATCACTTGTTTTGTATATTCCAATCCTTTTACTATTATTGTTGTCATTTTATCATTGTTATTATAATAATTATTATTTTCTTCCTTTCTGTCCTATTAAACTGTTCTTATCTCAATCCATGAGTTTTACTTTTTTTTCCCGATTCTCTCCCCCATGCCACTGGGTGGCGGGGAGTGAGTGAGCGGCTGCGTGGTGCTTGGTTGCTGGCTGGGGTTAAACCATGACAGCGGTGCCTGTCAGGACTGACTCCTGTCTTAATGAAGCCAGCTGTGGAGGAGCAAGAGAATGGCCCAGGCTAATGCTTCTCTCAGAAGTCCTCTTTTCCAGAGTTGTGACCTGCTGGAACAGTGGTGTCATGGAAAAGGAGGATCTTTATTAGCTTTCCACTGAGTTACCATACACACGGATTTTAATGTGAAAAATGCAGTGTAGCCAGATAGAGCAGGACTGCCTCAGCGACCTTTCTTCCCTGCAGCTGCCCTGGCCATGCTGCTGTAGCTGTGTGGTGTTCAGACAGGGTCTGACTCATCTCCACCAAGCTTAGAGCGTGGGCAGAGTAGCACAAGATGGTTTGTACCTCAATGTGCCATAGTGTCCACACTCATACCTCCTTCAGTTGTTTTGTGATAACAGTCTGTGAAGCCTCCTGTCAGAAGAACTATTTTGAAGATGGTTATGTCTATTTCACCTTTTGAATGGAAAGATGGAGATGGGTTTTGGGTCTTGAAGTTCATTATATTGCAATAGTCCTGCTGGTGTTTATTAATATAATTAGATTGTTTCAAAGTTTTATATATTTAAGGAAGGTTTTCCAATAAATTCAGAAGGAGTATTAGAAGTCTGCTGAGAATTAGTTCAATCTACAAATAAAGGAAGAGGGTGAAGGATGTACAGTAGACAGTTGTACAAGAAAAATAGCAAAATTAGATTCATACTAATTTAGAGCACTCAGGTCTAGCTTTTCAGCTGATTGGTTTACAGCACCACATAGAACATTTTTTATTCTTTTTTTTTCAAGGGCAATAAATGTCCTAAACCAGAGATTTGTAATAACTTGGTAAGCCATTCAGAAGGAAGCTTGTCCACGTATAAGATTGCTAAACTGCTCCTTTACATAAATGAACCATCTGAGCAATAGTCTGTCAAGAAATAACACTTTGATGTTGTTGTTTTACTAGAATTAGATCATTTAGGAAAAACCCAAAAGTTCTGGAAGACAAACAAATGTCAAATACAAAGCAGCTGGCCAGACAGAGAAAGAAAGAGCAATAATTTAAGAGAAAATCCATGCTTTTTAGGCAGTGAGAGTTTTGGTTTTGTGAAGCACATTTAAAGGAAGATTTTTTTTTGCAGCAGCAGTAGAAAAGAAATATGTAAGAGAGATTTTTTTTTAAAAACTAGTATCCCTATAGTTATAGCTAGAGGTTAATATCACAATATATCAGCATGCCACTGTCATTAAAACAGCATTCCAGATCTTTTCCTGGCTCAGATCCCAGCAATTATAATGACACTAGAATGTAACAGACAATGTACCAAAATTCTCATTGGGTTTAAAGAGGGAGGAGTTGCATCCTTTGGTAAATGACAGTGACAATAATCTTGTGAAGAGACAGAAATCAGACAGCCTTGTGACGTAGCTGAGACTGTCTGAGAAAATATTTAAACACAAATTAAAGGGCCACATCTAGTACTTCAGGTCTAAGCAAAGCCCTGCTACCCTGGGCTTACAGAGGAGGAAAGCTTTCTAACACTATTAAGTATACAGTTTTGTAGGACAAGAAAATTCAGGTCAAATTCCACATACTTCTGGACTCATCTTGGATACTCTCACCCCTCTGAAAAGTAAAGAAGGAATAAGACATGAACTAAGTAAGCAGTATGAGTGTTTTAAGTGAGCACATGCTGACATTTTTGCCAAGCCCATATAGGATGCAATATAATATACAGTCATGATCATCTTAAATTATAGATGGTGTCAAAAGATAACCAGTAACAAAAACCTTGTTTATATAAAATACAACAACCTCCCCTAAAATTAGACAGCTCTTCAGTTTTAATAAGCCATAAAGACCCATTTAGCAGCAAAAGAAGTCAACCAAAACTAGCCAGGGTATAGCACAACTGTTCAGTTGCTGGTTTAGTTGGATCAGTTCAGGGACACCTAGCAAGCAGAATCAAGCTGTTGTTCTCATCACAATGTATTTTTCTCCTGAGAGGGTATCCTTTGAGAGAAGTACCTGACAGGTAAAATTACTTAGTATATCACCATAAATCTTCCTGGTTTTTTTCTGCTGTAACCATTAATTATGAAGTGATGAATGCTTGCATAAGACACAGTAGTCACTTTATTTTCCAGGACTAAATATAAGTCTCTTGGCTTGTAATATTTCACAAAGTTTGACACTTGCTTTTCAGTGAGTAGGTTAATAATCATACAACAAAGCAATTTTTTATTATAAAGGTACGATAATGTATTGCTTTTCCATGGAAATTACAAGTGCCTATAGCATCTCTTTATTAACAGTTATAAAATGATACTGGGCACATGCTGATTGATTCAGATCAGATTAACTCAGATTTATCTCATTTAGGTTAGCTAAAAAAGGAACAGGTACGGGTTCATTTCATTCCAGAAAATGAAATTCATAACACGTAAAAGATGTATCTACTTTATAAAGTGTTTTTATTGTTATTTATAGAGAGATATAATATCATAGTGATTAAATTAATAGTTTCAAGGCAGTGATGAGAAAATTGCTGGTTTCATTATACTGCTTAAGTACTGATAATTTTTTGAGACTATTGCAGCTCTTCTCTAAAATCTTGCCCAAATGCATGAAATGTTATCATCCCATAAATCCGATGTTTTCTTACCAGAAAAACCATAAATAAACCAAAGAACTCCCCCACGAGTGTTCTGGCCCACTGCAGAGACCAGAAGTTCCTCAGGGAGTCATCTCTGGAAGGAAAAAAAATCATTTCAGGAAGTTCATGCCCCGGGAGTCCTGGTTACACAAAAAGAAATCTGAAGTCTTGCTTGAAATTATGTGGCACCTTCTTCACTCAAAGCAGAGTTTCCCCTAAAGCACACATCTCTTTCCCTAGCAATAGTTTGCCATGGACAATGTGGCAAGGATATTGTTGTCTTCACTTTAATCTTGTCATCCAAAGATGATAGATTTTTTCTAATAAATAATTTTCAGCATGGGAAATGTTACCATACCAGATTCTCCAAACTATTAAAATGACCTGATATAAGCAAGAGGCCACAAAAAATTAGAATTGCTACTTGCATAAAAATTGTTCTTGAGGTTGTAACTGTTTTAACTATTTTCACTGTCTGGGAGTTTTTTATGCTTCTTGAGATGACCGTTTGCTGTATCTGTACACATATCCCTGATTTGCTTAATTATCGCTTGTTCTGCCCTCAGATTATGGAAATAAAATGACACTATTCCATCTGTTGTCAATTGCTGTTTGTGGATCTTTGGGTGCACCACTGTAACAAGAGTATGTATTTATATCACTTGGTGCAGACTGAGAATTGTAACGTTATATCAGTGCCTCTAAAAATTATAACATATGGAACTGTGTATATTTTAATCATAAGTATTTCACCTGTGTAAGACAGTAGGTGCCTCACAGTACATTTGTATGGATGTAGGCATGGGTCCTGTCCTTGTAAAATTAGTAAGAAGATTGTGGATGTTTCAAAAAGCAGGACGTTATCTAAATAGCTTCCCAATAGCTGCAGAGTACCTCAGTTGCTCAATCAAGCCCCTTTACAGAAATTGCACAGCAGATACATCAACTGAGTGAGCCCTACCCTGTGATCACTTCAGCTGTTCCTACTGAGAGAACAGACTTTGAGAAAACTATGCCCTGTGATGGGACCTCATCCAGGGAATGATGGTACGCAATCATGAAGTAAGTTTTTACTCAGCATGAAGAGGTACTTGAAACCCCATAGGAAGGGAAAGGGATATGTTACGTAGTCCCTGGATAGAACCCACCATTGCTAGAAGTGAGAACTCCCTGAAAATCTGTCATGTAGAAATTAATTTATTATTACGCACAGTAAGCACGCGCTATGTGTAACAGTTATGCAAATGTGCCTAAGAGTACCAGGATGCTCGTGCAATGCTTCCAAAGGTTTATAGGGGAATTCCAATCAAGAAAAAGAAAAATCAAATGTCTGCTATCTGCAAATCTGAAATTCATATAAGCCAGAATACCAGGCTTCAAAAAAAGTAATGATTTACCTATTCCTCAGCTGAGAAGTGAAAAGACTTATAAAACTTCCCTTTTAAACCTAGGGCTTCTTTACTGGTAGCTTAGAAGTGCTATCTTCAAAATAAATGTTTGAGGAATGTTCTCCACATTCTTTTCCTTAAGTACAGACCCTAGCCTGCGTATGAAAATGTGCAAGAGTGTGTTTGTCTGCATTTCTATGTGCAGTTACTACAATTATTAGCTCCATTATGCCAATTTAAAATGGAGAAGAATAATCATTACTATATGTTGTTAATTCTGCATCCAAACAGCCATTTATATGTGCATTTAGTCTTATGTCTAGAAAGCAAGCCAATGTTACTAAACAACTTTAATAGCCCTTATGCTCTTAATAGTTTCTCTAATTATTTTGCTCTTGCAAAATATTCCTTTGTATACAATTTTGTATTTGAGTCATGATGTACAGTAGAGAATACTGGGAAGATCCTTAGCTGATATAAATCACTAACTCCACTGATTTCTTGCATATGCATGTTTTCGTGAGCTGAAGGATTGGACCAATTTTTCTCCTGCTCCTGTTGTGCAGAGCTGTAGAGCCATGCTATTATCTTTGTCTGAATTGTCTGTGGTGAAGCTTGCTAGTTTACCTCAAGGTAAGTCAAGTATCTTCTAATAGTGAAGGACTGAGTCACTCTTTTTGTTATTTCCATAGGAACTGAAGGCATCAGGTTTTAATTCAGCCACAGTAATAAGCTGAATGAGAAAATGTAAGTAAAATCTTGTGCAAGTTGGCACATTTAATTTACATTTCAAAAGGAATGTAGTGTTGCTTTTGATAGTGCAATCATTTAAGCATGTGCTTAACTTAGAAATTAATCAGACCTGAGAATGTGGCAGAGTTTATATACATGCTTAAGTGCCTTGCTAAATCTGAAACTATATCCTCACATCACAGTTTGTCAAGTGATGTGATAAACCTAGATCACTTTTGTTCACAAATCACATAAAAACAGGTCCAGATTTATGTAACTGTATCTATTATTCAGAAGTATTTATCGAATAGTTTATATAGCAGTATGAAGTCTAGGTCTGAATTGCCTGCTTTGGATATGTATTTGTCGCAACAGTCGTGACAGCTATTTTGATTACTGGAAAAAGTTTTCAGTGGAATAATGAATAGCTGAAGACTAACTGTTTTACAGCTGAATGATACAGATTTGATATATATATATACACATTTGCCTCCCTTTATCTCTCCTCTGCTGTTGTGGTGCTCATGCTAACCATTGATACACCAAGGCAAGGATTCAGTTTAGTGGTAAGCAAGATGATGCAGACTCCATCTGTAATCAAATCCATGCTACCCACTGCTGTTTTATTCTTAAGTATTATTTCCACCTTCATTTTCATGCATAATGTAGCTAGAAGACTAAAATGTTTTATTTACTTTATTACAAGATGAGAGTTCAGTAGAAGTTCAAATTTCTCTGCACAAAAGAGTACTTGGAATTACTGAACTTCAGCAGAAATTGAGGGACTTGATCAGCTTTCAGCAAATAAATACTATGTTCCTTGTGGTGGAAATAATGAAGCATGAAAGTACCAGAATCCATTTAGCTATCCTAGCAAGTCTACTTCTTCCTTAGTAGGGAATATATTCTGCCATCCTTTTCACACTTATGAATAATTTTCTCCAAGACAAAAAATGACAAACTAGGTCTTGTGAGATCAAATGACTAATATATGTTGATATGGGACCTGAAGCAGACCTAGGGCCCTTCAGATGGTAATACTTCTAGAGGTTTTTTTAAAAACATATTTCTGTACTAGCTAATATACTTTAGCTATTCCTGAGGATTTCTAACTATGATGAGGAAAGATGCCTCAATGACTGAGAATGAATTTGGTACTCAGGAGATGTGTGATCAATCACTTATCCTGTCATGGGTTTTGGGGCAGTAACTCAGGTGCCTAAACACAGGCATCTGTTGCCAGTTCCAATGTCCTGGCCTCCAGCTGTTGATGCAGAAGAGCACAGATCACGTGTGGGTCCTGTGTCATCATCGCCTGCCTGGTGGACTTGTTTTGGACATAGTTAGTAGCGGCACTACATACCTCCATGACAGATCCCAAATCTCTCCCCCAGTGTGACTTAAGCAAGTCCCTTAGGCTTCAATTATTAAAAGTCCTACATGCAGGTCATTATTTAACAAGACTTGCAAAAGCCTCTAAGCGTCTAACTCCATTGTACTGCTGAGAAATGTTTCAACAATATTAAATACATCTTTGGGCACTCTAAATACCTAAACATCCCTTTAAAATGGATCTTGCTCTGCATATGGGTATTTGTAAGATGCAAAGAAGCAGGGTCAGCAGTGTGGACCCAAGCTAGTATCTCTGCAAGGCTTGAGATGGTCTTGCACACCAGCCTAGACTGGTTGACACTGGTGTGTCCCCAGAGTGCATCACAATGCAGTGGGAACATGTTTTTGTCACAGATTGCTGGTTGTTGGAGAGTCTTTCTCTTACATAGAGTTGTTGTGAGAGTTAGACACCTTAGGAAATAGAGAGCAACAGGAATAAACATTTTCAAAATAGCCTTTTAAAATGCTTAGTTTCCACTACATCTCAATTAAGCCAGTTCCAGTTAAGGCCTCAGTTACTTTTGAAATTGTGGTTGTAACAAATGTTTTTTCTTCAACATGCAGAGCAGAGAGCAGTTCCCAGTCTATGCTCATTAATTTCTGTCTTTGCAAGAAGCAGCTGAGGGATTATTTTCAAATGTTTTGTAATATTTAAAGTAACTTGTACTGAAAATGTGGTGTTCTTCTTCCTTCATATAAAGAGCAGTGTGTTTTGCCTGTATGACTTTTATCCTGGTTGTCCTAGATTCCTGAGACAGAATTGAAAGGAATGATTCATGTTCTCTCCCTTTAGTTTAGGTAACATGATATTTGGCCTTAATTATTCTCTTAAATATGATAAAAAATAAAATTATGATTAGAGTTTGATAAAATTTCATATTATGGTAGGCTGAAGCAGTAAAACAAAGCCGGAATTACGTAGAGCATGACCTTTCCTTGTATGATGTCTCCTTGTATAAAAATAAGTCTCATCAGGCTGTGATTTAGATGCCAAGCCAAAGGATGGTAACTGTAATTAGAGGCTTAAAATGGCAAGATGAAATATACTTACATTAAGTTTAAATTGAAGCCTTAAAAAGCCCAGGCAAATGTTTGATAATTTTTCCACTGTATTTATACAGTACCCAACTAACTTATTTCTTGTTATTTGTCAGTTCTGCAGCATCTTATGTTATGGAAATATCCTCATTAGTAGTATCCTCAGTGGAATAATTGGGGCATTATGATTTTATATTATCTTCTCTACAACCAGGCAAATAACCGCTGTGCATTTCTAACATTAGTTTCAAATGTACAGGGACAATACAAAAAAGCACTGTAAGACTTCTTTATATGATAGGTTTGAAAATCTGGAAGAAATTCGTCTTCTTATTTGCTGCAGGAGGAGTTTGAGGGAAAGTAGAGCAGAGAATAAAGTTTCATTCATCTTATGTTGGTACAGATTGTTTTAATTTCATACCATTTTTATGTCATTGTACACTTTATAATGTGATGGTATCTTGGGTATTTTTTTGGTAGCTGCTCAATTATTATGTGGTTTGTAATGAAAATGCTGACACAGCTTTAACAATTAAAACTCAATTAAATTCAACTGTATGTACAGCATTATTCTAAGAGTATGGATAGTCATTTCAGGAATAAGTTTAGACATTTGCCTTGGAGCAAAACATGACTAATACCTGTAAGCTAGCAGTAGAAAAAAAAATAGAGGCAAAAATCTTTTTGACCATGACTGGAGAGAGCAAAAATCCTGTAATCTCAGTAACAGCCCTCTGAAAGGATACTGCAAACACAGTTTATAATATAAAAAAAATTCTGTAACAACTATAGTGTTTTGGGGATAAATTGTGAAATACAAAGCAGAAAGGGAAAAGACTCCTAAGGAACTAAAAATATTTTCAAAGAAGGGATAAAAAAATTGCTTTCCACCTCCCAAAGGTAAGGTGGGTGCATTTTCAAAGCAATGCACTGAGACTTAACCAAGCAATTCTTACTGACTTTAAAGAGAGGTCACATTTGTTAGCACAACTTTGAAAATCTGCCCCCTAATGTGCTGTAGTAATTATGTGAAAACCTGTAGCAAAGAATCTGATTTTTTTTTCCCTCACATGCATCAGTGAGATAATTTAGATACCTAATCATCATATATTCTTCGCATGAAAGTTTTTTAAGTGATTATATTCTGTAACCAGGACTACCCAGAAAATGACACGTGGTTTTTCTAGTTCCCAACCATTCTCTGCCTGCTTGTTTCAGTCACCCTGGAATTTCCATCTCCTTCTTCTCAACTTCCAGGCTGCCTTCTGAGCAATACAGCACATCCACAGGGAAGATGGGAAGAAGCTTCGTAGTGCATGGATCCTTCACCTGACTTCTCTACTTGCCTCCTGCCTAGCCACATAAATGGCATATAGAGGCCAGGGCTAAATGATACACACCCTCTTAATCCTTCCTGGCTTCTCACCTCCTTGCCTCTTCCTTCTCTTTCCCATCCCCTGTCTTCCAACTTTGTTTTAAAATCATATATTTTCCCCATTGCTCACTATCTGGAGTGAGGATCAGGAAAGTAAAATAGAATTTTGCATTATATACAAAATTGTCTCACTTATGCTCTGGCTGTCAATGAAAGAAGAAGAGCCTTTTAAAGAGAAATCACCATCAGGAAGCTGAGACCAAAAGGGACTCATTAACATGTGTCTGCTTCCTTTTGACAAATACACAATACGTTTAGTAACAATCAAGTACTGCCAATGGAAGATCTCCTATTATTTTAAATCTCCTGTTGAAAAATGGTTTTCTTAACGCAAAATTATTCTGGTTCTTTTTTCAGGACCGTCCTGCTCATGATTATAATTCCCCAAGTCAATGTCTGTTATTTATATCCACGCTTTACTCCTGCTGAAAAGGCTGAAGCTTAGACATCTATTCAGTGTTTTCTGGAGACAGAAAGTGAACTGAAAGAACAAAGTCAGGGGTTTTAGTCGAGGGTTTTTTTAAAGTAAAATTGACTTTCTGTAGTCGCTGCAAATCATTTTCCTGGTAAGTAGGCAGGGTTTTCTGATCAAGAGTAATGGCAACTGAATTTTTGCAAATGTTATTTTTATTTCAGTTTTAATGAGTGCATATATATAAATCTTAATTTTGAAGAAATTTTTTCTTGAGCCTGCTGGGCTGGACTTTTCATTTCACTGTTGGACAGCCAGGGTATGATGGACAAGCATGGGTAATTCAATTTGGCCAGCCTTGTTGAGTGACTGGAGCTCTGGTCTAACTCAACATCCTGCTATAAGGAAATCAAAAATCACGCCCGAGTGGGCCTAAGTCCAGCATGTTGTACCTCATACCTGTTCACCTTATTCTTCCAGCATCCTTTTTGCTTTCCTCTTTCTTTTGGCACCAGAGGTCGAGTGACAGATAATTACAGGATAAAGTTGCACAACATCTGCCTGTATTTCATGCCATGAAACTTCCCCTGTTGGCCATCTGCCCCCAGAATATGTTCTCATTCACATAGCTAAGGTGTGCTACAAAATGTTAGCTGGTGAATCCAGACTATATTAAGTACCTGATAATATATTCTGCCCTCCTCCTAGTTGTTATGACTTCAATAAATTGTAGTTTCAGAAAAAAAAAAAAAAAAGAGAAATTTGAAGATAAAGGAAAAAGGACAAATAATAAATCAGTCAAAGGTTTACTTTCTTAGCAGAATATATTCCTCTTAAGTTTTTACGTAACTTCAATAATGCAAAGCTAAAGATCAAATTCATTTTAGGCAAATGTGATAGTAATTTAGACTAATCTTTATTCTTGTGCCACAAAGAAGAAAAATGGTCTGCTGTCTGATGTTGACCCTAATTCTAGTTTGGATTAGACATGTGCACAGTGCTGAATTTCCTAATGCAGCTCAAATCTAAATACTTAGGTCCCCTTTCCAGTTGCTACAACGCAAACCTTGGAACCAACACAGCGTGGCTGGCAACATTCCTTTTTCCGTTTGTGCTCCAGACATTTCTTGTTCTGCCTGTGTATTGGGTTTGCATGGCAAGGTCTTGGTTGCGGCAGGGCTACAGGGGTGGTTTCTGTGAGAAGATGCCAGAAGCTTCCCCTATGTCTGACAGAGCCAGTGCCAGCCGGCTCCAAGACGGACTCCAAGGCTGAGCCCATCAGCAACAGTGGTAGCACCTCTGCAATAACAGATTTAAGAAGGGGGAAAAGTTGCTGTGCAACAGAAACTGCAGCTGGAGAGAGGAGTGAGAATATGTGAGAGCAACAACCCTGCGGACACCAAGGTCAGTGAAGAAGGAGGGGGAGGAGGTGCTCCAGGCACCGAAGCAGAGATTCCCCTGCAGCCCGTGGGGAAGACCATGGTGAGGCAGGCTGTCCCCCTGCAGCCCATGGAGGTCCTCGGTGGAGCAGAATCCACCTGCAGCCCATGGAAGACCCCACACCGGAGCAGGTGGATACCTGAACAAGGCTGTGACCCCGTGGGAAGCCCGCGCTGGAGCAGGCTCCTGGCAGGACCTGTGGCCCCATGGAGAGAGGAGTCCACGCTGGAGCAGGTTTTCTGGCAGGACTTGTGACCCTGTGGGGGACCCACTCTGGAGCATTCTGTGCCTGAAGGACTGCAGCCCATGGAAGAGACCCATGCTGGAGCAGTCCGTGAAGAACTGCAGCCTGTAGGAAGGACTCATGTTGGAGAAGTTCGTGGAGAACTGTCTCCTGTGGGAGGGACCCCATGCTGGAGCAGGAGGAGACTTCCTCAGGTCGCGTCTGTTTTGCCCGTGACGGTAACTGGTGAGTGATCTCTCCCTGTCCTTATCTCAACCCACGAGCCTTTTGGTATATTTTCTCTCCCCTGTCTAGCTGAAGAGGGGAGTGGCTTTGGTGGGCATCTGGCATCCATCTGGGATCAACCCACCACAACCTGAAATAGCTTTGTATCACTGAAAAAACCTGTAAGCCCTGGTTTTTTACTTATATCTTTCTTAATTGCTATTAAACTGGCTACATCTCATTTCCACAAAGAATATTTAAGTGAAATAGCCAATCATAATCACTGAGTACAGTAAAGATCAATGTGCAGCATATACTTAAGGACATCATTAAATTAAAAATACAAAAGTAAGGCAAATTATAGCCATGGCTGTGGAAAGGCTCTAACACTGAGCTGTTACAGTTAAGGCTGAATTACAGTCTCTAATGCAACTCTCTTCCACTGCTCCCTCCATTTCTGAATATTTCATCTTCTTGTTGGTAATGTTCTGTTTCTGATTCCTACCCAAGGGCAATTAAAAAAAGTTAGAACTGAAATAGTCCTTTTTTTCCTGAATATAAAGAGATAGCTAAACCCAAGCTTTTCCCATTATAAAAAGAAAAGAAATAGCGTCTCTTTCTTGAACAGCCTTACAGACAAAATAGCTATGTGCTGTAATATTCAATACAGCACAGGAAGTACAAAAGTCCCTTCCATTGCTCTGAAGGAAATTAATTTTAATCTGTCCCAGTCCTCATCCTACTTTTACCTGTGTCTTTAGAGCAATCAGAACAGATCCAGCAGCAGAAGGCTCATAAATTCCTTTTCCTGATCTGAGGCTATTCTAGGATTAGATCCCACAGTCTTTATACAGGTGAGCCCTTGTTCTCAGAAATAATTCTTAAGCACTGCAGTAGGTCTGCTATATGTGATTAAGGCTCATCAACACAAATGAGAGTTGAGCAATTTTCTTCTAATTGTTATCTGTGCTTTAATCCTTTTTTAGTTAATACTCATACCACCCTTTTCAGAGGTTTTTCCATTTATGTGAGATATTTGGATTTTAAACGGCTTATGCAAGAGGTCACAGGATATTTAGAAGAGATGCTGCTTTAGCTGCATTCAGTGGCAAATCATTGATTAGCTTCAAAGTTAGAATTAGAAATCATAGACCTTTGTCAGCACAGAACTCTATGATATCTAACACACCACGTATTCTCCCCCAAAAACTCTTCAGATGCATTGATCTTCAGAAATCAATGTTACACAGCTTTAAAGCACTGATATTAGGTTCATTTTACAGACTGTAAGACTTAAGACATGCTTTGTCTTAATTTATATCCTTCTCAATGTGAAGTCCAAGTTCTCAACTTCTCTGTAGGAAGGGATTTTGGGTTTTGTTTTGTTTTGTTTTGTGGTTGTTTTTTTGTTTGTTTGCTTTTACTAGTTATCTGTCTTCAACACCACAGTCTAATATTCTCCTACTTCTCAAAACTGTTTTGTGGAATCTTTTCAAATACCTTGCTGAATTCAAGTATACTTTAGTCCACTTATATCCACAAATCTTGTTTTTACATCTCTGGAAGAGATTAATTTCAGTTGATCAGCTTTGGTTTTGACAATTGCACGTAACATTAGCCAATGTACTTTAAATATCTATCTGCTTTATTAAGCAACCCATCCTGTTGTTGAAACAAAATTTTTGAGTTTCAAATTTCTCAAGTCTTTCTATATCCTCCATGGGAAAAAGTGGATTCATTATATTCACTTTAAACCTGACACACTATGTCATGCAGATTTGTCATGCTGTCAAACCAGCCTTCACAAATCCTATATACTAGTTAAAGATGTGTTTCATTATATGCGTTTGTGTCTAAAGGTTATTACTATTATCAGTAACTTCTCATTTATGGGAAGAAATCAAAAGTTTATTTTTTAATAACTCATCCCAAATTACTTTGCAGCTCATACAGCTGCTTCCCTTACTCTAGCTTCCACAACTGGGTTTTATAGAGAGAAACACAACTGAACTGTACTCGGCTTTGAGGAAGAAGTGCTCTCCTCCTTTGCTTAGATGCAGTGTTTCCCTGTGAGTTCACCCATGCACACCCATGCAAACTGTTTTTCTGAGCATGCTGGGCCAGTGAACACATCTTCCACAAGGGTAGAAGATGACCACCTGGAAGCTGGGCTGCTGGGCAGCTTTCCAGCCACTCTTCCCCAAGCCTGTAGCATTGCATGGTGTTGTTGTGTCCTAAGTGCAGGACCCAGCACTTGGCCTTGTCTTTGCACCGTGAAGAAGAAAATGAAGATTCGTTAGAGAGTGCACTAAAAACAGATATATTACATTCATGATTTTTGGTCTGGTTAAAGACCCTAATTTGGTCCATTTCATGGGGAAAAAAAAAAAAAAAAAAAAAAGATTGGAATGACTGCATACAGTCCTAGCTATCCAGAAGGCAAATCAGCTGGAGACAATGCACGGTAACAGTATGCCAGCTTCTGAGCCCAACTCAGTCTGACAACAAATCCCTGTGGGACCAATGGAGTCTGTCACTAGTAATGAGATACAGCTATCGGCAGTAGAGGTAACTTTAAGGTGCCTCCTACCTTCCTAGTAACAGCAGACTCATTGCTGAAAGCACTGAGAATTTTGCATATTAGTTATTATGCTAAATTCAGATGGTAAGTTAGCAAATCCAGCAGTGATATTTTGGTTGGCACTTAGGAGATTCTGCATAGTTCCCTATGCACAAGTGTTAGATTTTTTTTTTTTTTTTTTTTTTTTTTTTGCAAATATTGTTAGGACTGATTAAAGTTTTGGTTTCTGATTCTCATTATGATGTGTCATAGCAATTAAATGTAAAGTAAGGCTACATAAATTATATGCTACAATAAGCATGTCTCTAAGGTAGACATCACATGTCAGTACAAAGATTTGGAGACAGACAAATCAGCTGTCAACCATGCTAATTGCAGTGCTCTCTGAAAAATGACTCTACCTTCATCACCAAAAATAGGACAATGTAACCTGTAGCTAAATAAATAGCATAATTATGTGTTTGCAGATAAGCGATTTTAATTCATTTTGGGATCAGTCCAGAAAAGACTTGCGCTCTGTCCTACTGCTTATGTCTAACTGCTTAGAAGACCATAAGACCAGAAGTTATTTTTGTTCTTTCCTAAATCAATAGATGCTTCTTCCTCAAACAAGGTCGAACATGGCTCCTTTAGTTTATAAAAAATAAATTTATTAAACATAACTAGCTATCTATGCTGCAGTGAAGAAACCAACAAACACAGAGGTTAGCACAAACCCACCTTATAAAATAAAACCTTCTTTTTACCCATCTTCATCCAAAAGTTGTACTTAATAACTATGCTTTTCATGCTTCAGCAAAGTGGTTATTATAATAAGAAAAGTCGGCTTAAATAAAAAAATATTAGTAAAAGACACTATTTGGAGGACTTCAGTATTTGTTTAGTTCTAAAACTCTGATTTTTGGCAACTTCAAATTTCAGCATACTAAAATGTCTATGATAATTCTGCAGAATTGCTCCCACTGGTCTTCACGGATTGGATAGACCATGATCCCAAGTCCACTAAACTCAGGAGGTAGGCTATCCATGATCTTGGAGGACTAGTGCAAGCCACTGGGGTGATCCCACTTCCACTAAGTTAGTAGTGGTTCCTTCACTGACTTCAAGGTCTAATACCCAGCCTTGTTCGTGAGTACCAGGTGCACAGGACTTTATCACAAAGGTAAGTTGTGAGAACCAGCATTGTTTTAAACACTGCCATGAATAAATGATTGTCCAGCTAAAAGAGTCCATGGAGATTTTGTGCTGCGGAGAAGATGACAAAGAAAAAGGAAGCACAGCTATAGGGAGAGAGGATAGCAACTGCTCATATCCAGAGTGACAGAACAGAAGCTGGATGTTACTAATGACTTTAATTTCTCTCCTGCCTCCGCCTAAGACAGGATATTTCAACCTCAGCTCATCTGATCCCAAAGAAGGTGAGGCAAGGGGGAAAATAGAAACCAAAATATCAGAATGATTATGACATATCAAAGAAAAAAATAATAGATACAGATGAATATGTGAGTATTGTAATTACCTAGTGCAAATACACAAGTGTGTGTTAACTTACTGCAATTCATAATTGTCTTTCATAATTTTATAGAAAAAAAATGTTACTCTCCTATAATCCCCTCAATAAGATAAAAAATATATTAATTCTAGCCTGTGAAAAGCCAATTGCTAAAATATTAGTAGATGTTCAGTTTAGTCAGAAGAACTAAAGTGGTTCATCCTTCTTCTGCCTGCTCTCCCCTCAGCAGCCTTCCTTCTTCAACCAGCTGAGTGAAATCCTGCGGCTCAGTTCCTCCTGCTCCTAAACCTCCTTTCCAACAGTCTGTCTCAGAGGAATCATCTTCTTTTGATGGCACTCTTTTAACAACCTTCTGATGGCACTGCTTTAATAACTTTCCTAACAGGATTGTGAACAACTCTACTAGAATAAGATTACCTGATTCAGTTTCTGCAAAAGCGTACCAAAAATACAAGGGAAGTTTTCACAGACACACAGTTATACCATAGCACGTGCAACTGGTTCGCTGAGGAGGGGAACAATGCCAATTTCCTTGGGCTTATTTTCCTCTTAATTTCTCTCTGCAATACATCCAAGTGGGCAGGAGATAAACACTTCCCTATAGTTGCAGGGTAGCTGGCTCTAGCTGTGCAAAGCTGTGAGAGACTCCAACACCTTAATGTTGCTGAGACCCTAGATACTGCTGTGGACCTGAAGGCAATACTGCTGTTGGGAGAGGGTGAATCAGCTTTCCAGTGCAAACATTTGCCATTTAATGGAAACTTACACATTTCTAACCATGTTCGGCTCCAGGACTGAATCCAGTGATGAAAAAGTAGGCTTCCCATATAATTACTGCTATGCAGCGAGATATATCTTGCCTTCTGTTTCCTGTCTAAAGCAGACTATTCTTTCCACAAAATATAATGCCAACTGCTGTTATGATTTTTTGGCACATTCACGGCACTTTCTGTGAATGATATGGCATCAGTAATGTTATTTATGCAAGCTGCCCATCTAAACTCAAAATACCTTGGCACCCATTCCTATACCAAAGCTCCCAATCAATATGTGAACAGGCTGAATGCCGCCTGAAAACATAGACATGAATGTAGGCAGCCAACACATCCTTTTTTATGATCATATGTGTGCTTAGGGCAGGAGTGCCAGCAGACGGTCTAGCAGCTTGCTGTTTAGACTCAGAGACATACCCCTTTTCTCTTTGAATTTAAGCTTCTTTTTTTTTTTTAATTTTCAGGAGTACTTGACTATTCTTAAGTCTCTTTTAGAATACTGATGTATTGAAAAGCACCTTGTATTTGTTATTATAATGCACAAATCTTATATCTTTCCTAGAAGAAAATCTTTTCCAAGACAGAAATTCTACCAGTAAATATTTTTTGCCTCTTGGCCAACATTTTCAAATGGAAAAAGTTTCAAACAGTTTTCAAACAGTCCTGAAAAAAATGTTAATAGGTCCTGTTATGTGTGACATGACAGAGGAAATATTGTATTCATTCTGACTTGGGGTCATATTAGATCAGGGAGACATGCAAGCCCTGTTACAGATAGATGTGGAATTGCTTACCCCATACAGGCTAAACCTAATTCTGGCCTCTTTTGAGTTGGAGATGATTAGAAAGGATTAGGTCCTTGACACAGTAGTCTGACCTCCTTCTCTCAGGGTATTACAGTAACTCTTTGTACCCACATAAAATTCTCAATTGCTTTTTGAATCTTTTTCATTTCTAGGACAAAATGACTTTCTGTGTAATGAGTTCCTCAGTTTGGCTTCACCCATGCAATTTTCTCTTTTTTTAAATTTTGAATATCCTATTCCTTGTGCATTAGGAAACAAAGAACTTATTTGATTTAAAAATATTCTGAAAGCTGTCTCAGTCTTTTCAAACTCTTTGCAAGAGCTTTTTCTCACCCAGTTATTCTTATCACTCTTCTCTGAATGTGCTTCTTTATTATGCATATTTTACACAATATTCCAGACAGGAATAATAGAAAAAGCTGCATTTTTGTTGCATATAAAATAATTATTATATTCTTCATACTATTGATTGTTCAGTTCCTTATGCATGCTTAGCATAGTATTTGCTTTGTATCTGGAATTGCATAGTGAAGAGAGGTCTCTGTTTACTTGACTGTAATGACATATAAGATCATTGACAATGTAAAATCCTATAAAGTGTATGAACGTTTAATTCTTCTCCCCCTCATCCCTCACACACTTCACGTTACTTGTATTTGTTGGTACTAAAATGCATTTGCCCATTGTTGTAACATGTTTAAATCTTTCTCTGACTATATGTTACCCCATGACTACTTTCCCTAGCAGCATGGGGCTCCTTGGAAGTCAAAAGAAACTGTGGTAACTGAGTGTCTTTTATATATAGGGACATGCTTTATCTATAGGGAGATGTTCAAAGTGTCAGAGAAGATAGGAGAGAGGCACAGTGTTTCTTCTTAAAACAATGCTAATTACAGCCTATCATCTCACACAGGCATTCTGCTGTATTAATTCTTGTTTCAGTCAGGTACAGGTATAAAAATTCTGTGTCTCATGCACTTGAATAAGAGGAATTTTAAAAATATAGAAAAAACATTTGCTACCTGTTAGTACTTTGGAGCAGCAATTGTGTTCGATTAGGTATTTCAAATTTTGGATAACAAATAAACCATTTTAGTTTATCTGTTTCAGAATGCTGAACTATATTAACTTCAGGACTAGTAGTTCATTGCTGCTGCTTGAAATATCTGTAAAAATTATTCTTTTCACACTTATTCTTGTTTTTCATTATTTTTCTTATAAAAAAAGAAAAAAGGAAAAGACAAAGAAACCATTGCTTCTCAGCAATATGCTTGATTGTTGCTTGATTGAATAGTCAGTGGGCCAGTCTCTTCTTTCACAGGCTTCCTACTTCTATTATACCACAAAAATACAAAATCTATGGAATGCTAGAAGTTTTTTGGAATTAAAATCTAGAATACTTAAATTTGGAACAAAATTCTAAGTTTAAGGAATTCCAGGGCCTACTTATAAATATCCTGAGTATTGGCAGTCAAGTCTCTCACTATATAAAAACCAGTATTAAAATATACATACATCATATACATATATGTATGTGTGAATTTAAGGGTCTAAGGTCTAACTTTGTCATTCAGCTTTGATAGTGTTAATGTCAAGATGTATATTCTAGGGCAGAAGAAGATATCTGTTAACTTCATGAACCCAAGTTGTGGTCAACTGTGATATTTATAAAAATGTTACTCTAATGCCTAAAGGTAATTTGCTAGTTAAGATTTGGTCACTTGCTTTTTTTCCTAGAGCTTGGGCGCATGACAAAACCACATGGTATTATTGCAGCTGAGTGTACATGAAATCTGTCAGCCACAAGTATTCTTACAATTAAAATCTTTTACAGGATGTTATTGTGCTACTGATTTAAAAAGCTTTTCTTTAACCTATTCTTCTGTCATAGATTTACAATCGAGGAAAAGTAATTCTGTTGTTATGAGGTAAATTCTCCTCCTTTCTATGCAGATGTGAATGTACAAAAACTCCTGATGAAATTTTTATACAAGGAACTAAAATATCAATGATTTATTTTTAAAATACAAAGGTATTAGCTTTTGATTCACAATGAAATTTTTCTAACAACATTACCAGGAACTAAAATATCAAATGAAATAATTGTGGTTTGGAAATACAGACTGTCATCTTTTGATTTACAGTCATGTCTTTGATGAATGCAAATGCCTTTTATGGAGTTTTCAAGGCCTTTGTGGACCTAGAGCTCCAAGAATGGTTTGGGAAGCCCAGTGAGGCACAGGGCATAGGAAAGGATGTAGAATAAGGAGTACTTCAGTGTTAAATTCTGCAATGAAACTAAACATTTGAATGATCACTACTTTTAACCATGCACAATGTAGCTAGAGTGGGAGAGGGTAGGTGGGAGAGCCAAAGCTACTTTTGTCCTGTTCAGGTTGTCTGAGTTATCACGTAGGGCTGATATTCCTACATCCCAAATTCACTGAGCAAGATTGCATGCTGGAGAAAAAACAGTTCCTCCTGCATATACTAGCAGTCCTACTTTTAATAGTAGCCTCTGGTGTTTTTTCATAAAGCACCTTAACTGCCAGCATTGCAAACAAGCAAAAGTGTTCCCTGCTCTCTGCAGCTCTCTCCTGGCTGCAGGAACTGAGCAACAGAGAGAAACAAACGCCTCCCATCACTTCGATGTATGCCAGCCCTTTCCTTCTCCGTTGCCCAGCCTCAGCCAGGCTGCAGTAAATATCCTTGCGCTAATGCTGCCGCTGTTTATATGACATTCAGAATTGATAGCTTCAGGGAATGGTATTATACAGTGGAAATAGCTTGCAGCTTGGGCCTCAGCTGGTGAAACTAAATGCTGAAGTGCTGTGAAGGGCGACTTATTCCCAGTCAGCCAGCTATTTGGTTTCTTTAAGGTCTTTGACAGATGAGCAAATCTTGTTGCAGTAGTTTAAAATATCATCCCCAGCTGTCAGCTCAGCTATTCTGCTGGAGGGTACCGCCTCCATAATAGTGTTTGCTATTTGCAAAGAATCAGTCCTTCTAATTCGTAGCCTGGCATTTCACTCAAACTCAGTTTTAGTGGAAAATTAGCCTAAAATACTGGACTGCTTACTGAGGGTCAGAAGTGCAAGTAGCTATAGCTTTCTCCAAAGCAAGAACTCTTCTCACTCAGCCATACCAACTTGAGATCGAAGGTGTCTCAAAATCTAGTTTTGTGATTCATGGGTATTTTCAAATATTCTTTCTACCAGATATCAGAATCAAAATTAAAACATTTTTATTATTAAAAAAGTATCCCACATAGCTTTGTTCATCCTAACCTGAAGGGTAGGACCGATAGTACTAAGGAGTTTTCAAATTGTTTGCAATATCCTATTTTAAAAACCTATTTCACTGCTTATGGCTTTGCCACACTTGGAAATGTTTAGTCTGAAATTCTGCACAACCTAAGCCTGAATTTTCTTGGAAAACTGTTTTAATGAAAATAGTTCTACCTTCCTGAATCATGAGACAAAAGAAAGAAATATTTTGTTTGCAAACATTATGGAAAAATTTGATTCAGTCAGCTTAAGTCTCCTTTTAGGACACCCCTTTTAGAGCAGGGAAAGAAATGCAACAAGAAGTGGCTGTTTGTAACACCAGCATGTCTTCTTCTGGGCCCAGGAAATTACTTTAGAAAATTTGCAGATCTCAGTGTGGATTTGCTTGAGTCTAACAGCCAAATCCCCTGAAGTCATCCTTTCTGGAGATCACTGTAGCCTCGCATCCTCTGCTGCTGCTAGCTCACAAAAACTGCCCCCCCCCCTGGAAATTAGCTGGGCTGTCCTCAACACCTCACAGCTCCTGTCTTGGGCTATACTCTGCAGGGGTCTTCACAAAGTGTCTGACCATGTGATAGGTGGTTGGAACTAGGTGATCTTTAAGGTTCCTTCCAACCCAAATCATTCTATGATTCTATGATTCCATGATTCCATAGCTTCAGGCTATGGGGATGAAGTTGTTGTCTAAAATGGCTGAAACACCTCATTCAGTACACATGAAGATTTTTTCAAGAGAGAAGAACATATGCATGGCTGCAGTGGGTCCCTGTGGTTCCTCCAAGACTGAACTTCTGATACCTGGAGAAGTATAAGGTCCTGGATCCACAGGCATTGATAGGAGTGTACTCTCCCAGTGGTCTGTGGCTTAGAAATTTCTGGACTGAAGAAATTTCTGGACCCAGACCATACATGTTGATTGATTTATTTAACTGCTTTTTGAGCCCCTGTAAACTTTTGGCCTCGGCTATCTTCCATGGCAATGAATGCTATACTTGAACAGTGTGCTGTTTGAAGAATGGATTTTGAATGCTTTGAACCTTCCACCTGCTAATTTCTTGTGATGGCTCGTAGTTTTCTACCATGAGAAACGTCATTCTCTATTTGTGTTCTCCAAGGTACTCGTGATACCCTGTACATCTGCTGTAGTCCACTTCAGTTATGTTTTTCAAGGCTGAAGAGTCCTACTCTATGTAATCTCTCTCTGCATAGTCGTCTCGCCTTGTAACTCTCATCTTGACTTCTCTGGTTGTATAATATCCTTTCCTGAGATGGGATAGGGAGAGGGGAATACACAAACCATTCAAGATGAAGGTACATCACCAGTTCACAATAGCATATGCATGTTTTCTGTTCTTCACTCTTTCCTTCTCTTGCTGTTTTTTCCAAATTTGATAGTGTGGTGTTTTGGGGTTTTTTTTTTTGTTATTTAGTACTGACCTGATACTTTGAACTGCTAAAGTTAGTCTAAAGTTTTTTGTCTGAGGGGCAGCAGCTAATCTAGAGACTGTCAGTGATGTATGGTTAGAATTACTTTTCCACATGTGCAATGCTTTATGTTTATCATAAATAAATAACACCCTCATTGTATTGCCTAGCTCCCCAATAACCTAACACCCTTTAATAATTCTTCTCATTTGGATTTTGTTTTTACTGTGCTGAATAATTTAGTATCAACAGCAAAACTTTCGTATTTGCTATCAGTTCCCTCTTACAAAATCCTTACAGCTATAGGTTGTGCAGGAGAGGCAGTTTCCAGAGTGGCTACTTCACTTTTTCAAAAAATGGGAAGTTGTATGGTGAATGAGGCAGGAGTTTGTCAAGAAGAAAAGAAAATCTTAGGTGTCATGCTACATATACATTTAGGAAGAACATTGGCTTGACTTTGCCTGACACTTGATGGCTTTCTTTCAAGGTAGCTGTGCAAAAACATTAATCTTGCATAGAATGAGTATAGTACATACTTACATAATAGCAGAGCCACCAACACACTGCTTTGAGCAGAGGCATGGACACAGGCACTGGTGTGTATGTGGCTGTCCACACTGTTTGCTAGCACACTTCTGGCACAGTTTTAGTCTGGGCCAACTGGCACGCTCCACCTGGATGGGGCAAAAGCAGGAATACATCTGGATACATGCTGTTTAGTATCAGCTGTGATTCCCCAGCACAGTGCTCAATTCTTCTGGATACTGAAATACCTCAGAGATCACTCTCTACTGCTTTAGTCTCAGCTGGAGTTCATGATGCCTCTTATGTTCCTATTAACGTTTGCAAACAGCCTTTTAGTTTTTTGCTCACTCTACCGAGAGGTCAACATCTTTAAGAAAAAATCTCTTGGAACACATCACATAACTTTCAATGAAAGGTGTTCTGCACTGTTAGGCTGGTCCTGCTTTTCATATGTGTACTAATGCAAGTCTCATGCTTTTGTGTGCTGTAAGATTACTGTTGTAGTACAGCTATAGAAATAGTAGAGAAGTGCCATCTGTGATGCTGAGAATCTGAATGTACAGTGTTTATTCAGCTATGAAGAGTTTATTTTGCAAATATGCATCTGAATCTCTGTAGAATAAACTATGTATAAAGTATTTCATTCTGCCAGTTATGTTGCATATCTAATGCCTTCTCCTTCACTTTCCCATTTTACTCTTTCTTAAAGACACAGAAGGGGACAATTTGAATTCCCAGTGAAGGCCATTTCTCTTCTTAAAAGATTTCCAGGGCTGTTGACTCCTTCAGAAGTTCCTTCTGTGTCAGAGGCTCTCTGATCCATCTGTGCTTTCCAACCTAGAAGATCTCAAGGACTTCCCACCTAGTT
This sequence comes from Aquila chrysaetos chrysaetos, assembly GCF_900496995.4. Classification (NCBI taxonomy): domain Eukaryota; kingdom Metazoa; phylum Chordata; class Aves; order Accipitriformes; family Accipitridae; genus Aquila; species Aquila chrysaetos. The sequence goes on from NC_044007.1 coordinate 55,387,105, forward strand.
TCTTTACCATTTCTTTTCTGCATGCTGGATCAGACGTGCTTCTTCAAAGGAATTGTGGTGGTGTACTGTAGTACCAGTGAGGTTTACTACCCATACCAAAACCATGAAAATTTTGCAACAAACATTAGGATTAAAAACTAAAGCTGGAGATCCAAGCAGTTTTTTGTTTCTTTGATGTTTTCTTGGCAAAATGCCTCTTCCTCAAGATAGATTTCTGGTAAACTGGGGCAATAATATATTCTAGAATACAATCTGGTATTAGAGAAACATTTAGAAACAACTTTTTTCCCTGATTAATTTCTAGGAATTGTGAGAGGGTTTTGTTTTGTTTTGTTTTGTTTTGTTTTGTAGTGTAGCTTATCTGTGGCCTCCCTACAAGTCAGAGGAAAGAGAAATCTAGTGCTACACAGACAGTTCAGTAGCTTGATGAGTTTGGCCTAGAGCCTAAAAATAATGATTGTGGGTGTCTATTATTGGACATCTAAATAAAAAGTTACAAAGCTACAGAGCAACTTTTACTGTTTTACTGGGTTTATGAATGCTTACTGTTGGGACATCAGAATATTTCTGTTTAGGGGTATAAATACGCGTTTAGAATATTAACATCCTGAACCATGGTATGAAGAGTTTTTCCTTTGGTATTTCATAGGAATGATTAAGTGAACAAAAATTTAGATACTCTTATATGAATAAGCATAATACCAAGAGAGTATATGAAGAAGAGCAAAAAGGTTTTGATATTTATACTAAAGGTTTCAGTTTTTTCTACATATCTAAAATTACAATGTTGTGACCTGAGCAATAATTCTCTTCAGGGATTAAGTAGTTTTTATAGAAGAATTTTGTGCAAGATTTGGTTTCTAAATACCCTGAGTTTCATTGTACCTCTGCCTTGCTGTTTCTAACTTGGAAAGTGTGAGGTTGTGCTGATGTGAAATGGTGGTATTATATAATTCCCCAAAATGGTTGCTTCAGAAGCATCTTTTTTTCCAACTCCTTTGTTATTCACCCTTTCCACTTTTTGTAGTATTAATTTCCAGTAGGTTTGTCACTGTCAGTTCCATAAGCACAGGACAGTCCTGTCTTTAGCCCTGAACTATTCATTCTTTAACCAGCTGTTCTAGGATTTGTCACCCTTCCTTCCATTTGTTAATTAATTATATGCTAATTAGAAGTAGCTTACTTTCCGCCTTTTATTCTTTTGGAAATGGCACATTGTCACCATTTCTAATTTGCTTCTTTCCAAGTATATTGCATAAATGCTGGGAAATATGCTGCAGGATTATTTAAAAAGCAAGTAAACAAAATAAATCAACCAAAATAAAAATGTGGATGCAAAGAAGAAAACTAAGCGTTGGAGCTGGGGAAAAAAATAAAAGATCTTTGGTAGCCAAGATGCAAGTATTTTTTATATGCTTTGCATCAAATTTTTTTAGCTGCATGGCTACTTCCTATTTTTTCTTTAACTCATCTTTATGGTTTTTAACCCTTTGACAGGTTCACAAATGCTGCAGTTTCTGCTTTTTGTGTTCACAGCAGGAAAATGATAGTTTAATCATTTTTATGACTCACTGCCTGTTAGTTGTAAGGAAAACCCCAATCTTTCACATGCTGAAGAGGTTTGGGGCATTGGCCTGTCTTTTGCCCAGAGTGAGGGAAATGAATCACTAAGATAAATATACTTTTATTTAACCCCCAATGGAGTTTAATACTGGTACTTTATTGCTTTATTTTGTGTAAAAAACAAAACAAACCAAAGCAAAATAATCAAATATTTTGCCTTCTTTGTGACAGACCTTTTAAAGGTCCAATTTCCCACAAGCTTTTTGTTCTAAATGGCATCCAAATCTCAAAACATAATTCCTAAGGCCCAATCATACAAACAAAGAAGGAGAAAGTGGCCAGAGTTTGTGGTTTTGTATTTCCTGCCTGCTGGCTAAAAGAACTAGCCAAATTTGGATTTTGAAACAACAGGAACTCATGTCTTTCTGTAGACTTTCTCCTCAGAGTAAAAGAAGAACCCACAGAGAGTTGAGACTTTGTGTATCAAAACACAGTACTTATTCGGGACTGACAGCAAAAGCTCTAACTGGTCCCAAGTGAGCAGAAAGTTTGATCTGAAGTGAGAAAAAATCTACTGAGAAACAAATAGAAAAGGCAAAAATAATAACCCTGTAGTTCAGAGGAGGAACATTCTGGCAATAATAACTTCAGATTAATTAGCCAGATGTGACAGTTCTTGATGGACAAAAAGCATGCATAGAGCAACAGCTCAGAACTGCTGGAAGTCTTGCAAAAACCAGAGGAGAGGGAAGATGATGCTGTTTTAATGGCAGATATGATCACAGATGGTTCTGACTTCTGAAAACTTGGATATGTTTGCTTCCTTGCGGATTTTATCAGGCAAATCAAGAGAATCACTGCCACACATGCTAAATAGAGCTGAAAGGAACACTTCTTGTCCAGAAATCTTGAGTTCCACCTGAATTCTAGTTTAGAAAGAAGGTAACCTTTGAACTGCAAAAACTATAATCCCAATCACCAAATCCAGAGATGATAGAAGCTATCCTTTGAAGAAACAAGTAAAATTGACTCTGTATGTATATATAATACACTTGCTTCCTCTCCAGCACAGCAAGTTGCTAGAATAGTGGGGACCGACAGTCCCAGTTACTGAATTTGTTTAATCTTGGAGACAAACTCAAGGTTCAGGTAATAGTATAATAAACAAATAGAGTTATGTTTATATATTAATTTTACAGTCACCAAAGTTTTCTTAAAGCTAAAATCAGTTCAGATTATTGGTATATTCTTGAGGAATTGACTAAGATATTTGCTGCTTGTGCAATATTCCCAGATAAAAATTCACCTTTTCTAAGGGGAAATGTATGAGAGATATCATTGTTAATTTTCATTGTGGAGACTGGCAATCAAAAAGTTAGATGTTCATCTGATGCATGGAGTTCATATGAATCAGTTGTTTCAAAAATTGTAAATTTATACTGATGAGATAAACTTCATTCTACAAAAGTCAGATATCAGCATCTCACCTGCTGAGAATAAGAGATTAATCCTCATTATTTCTTTTCTTGTAATTTAAATCAGGAGATAAGAGTTTTCCACTTCTCAGATTTTGTTCAAACAACAAAAAATATGGAAAGAAACTTGATTTTTTTTCCAGTATGAAAACTAAAGACTACCCTAGACATGTCCACAAATCAGTCAAGTTCTTGCTTTAGAATTGCATTTCTTTTTAGGCAGCCCTCGATAATATAGCTTGGACAAGATAAAAAGAGGTACAGCAGAACAAAGATCAACACAAATAATGCAGCACCTGTTCCATTCAATCCATTTTAACTTTTAAAATGGGAATTATGAGGACACTAATCCTCTGTCGTGTAACAGCTGGGTCATATGGAGGGTAACATCAGTGATTGTCAAAGTACATCCTTAAGCTCACTTAAACAGTGTACACTGAGCTCCACAGAATTCAGCTCAGAAAATAGGATACTATTGTATAGTACAATACAGAAATAAAATAATGAAGGTGCTTAAGAATGATCTGCTAGAAAAGAACATTAGTTTGTCATGCTGTTTTAGCTTAATTTAGTGCTTCAAGGGACAAAGAAATTGTCTTGTCTTTGTTACATTGCCTAGAGAATCTGGACAAACTCTGAATAAAAATCATTTAGGTATCAACAGGGCAACATAAGGGGAAAACATAAACATCTAAATTAATATGAGAGAATGAAAAGACTTCTGCCTAACCCAATTAGCTCCTTGGGAAGCTAAGCTTTTTCTCAGAAAGCTCCTTCTGTGCCTGAAGTTCACCTGTCTTGCAGCTGAGGTGGTAGCCTAAGGATGTTTATTTCATTTAACTTTAGTCACTCTAGTCAACAGAGATTGACAGGCATTTCAGGAAAATAGCTTACTCCATCTCTAAAACAGGTAAAGAGTGGCTGTTTCTCCCCTTACTAAGGAAACCAAGATTGCCAAGCTGGCTAAGGGATCATTCCCTAAGTGCTCGTTCCATCCCATATTTGACCATGTAGAGGTCCTACATTGGATGTCCTATGACCCCTAAAGGCCTGGGTTAGTAGGGAAGCTTGAATTGTGTTTGGCATTGGCTGCAGAAGCTAGTGCGGCACCTGATCCGAACTGGTGTTTATGCCTTTTCCACAACAGCCTCGGCGGCAGATCACGACATCATGGCTAAAGAGAGCATCCCTTATCCAGGCAATAGAAGACATTCAAAGGAATGACTCCCTTTTTTTCAGACATCCTTAACATTAGCCTTATATTCTGGGTTTGCTCCAACTTGCTTATTTAACTGGCACTGCCCTGCAGCCTCAAGGTATGGGCACAGACACAGATGAAATATGAAATCTGGACTTTCTGGCACAGAGATTGGAGTATCCAGCCGAGGATGCTGTGACTTGAGTAAAGGCCTTTGTTTCTGGGGCTGTATATGCAATTTACATTAAAAAGTTGGCTGAAAGCATGACTCATGCAGTGAAATGCCTGTCTGGGAAGCAGAAAATGCAGGTGTGAATCCCATACGGTCAAGGACTAAGACCCATTCTGGATGAGGGCTTTAACCAACATATGGAAAATGGGCAACCCTCCTCTGGTCCTATCTAAAAGGACCATGAGGCATTCCTTTGTACCAATTATACAAGTGAGGTGTCCAAGTGAATTGATTTCTAGTTACAAATCTACTTGTATATAGGAGTCTAAGGTGTATGTATAAGCAACTAAGGCATATGTTTAAGAGAAAGAATGAATTTTAAATATAGTCCCCCCTCTGGCATTTTCTTCCAACTGGCCTACTTGTTTATCAGGCAGTTGTCAGTTCCAGGCAGTCTCAGGGGCCCACATTTCTCCATTTCTTATGAAATGAACCAAGGCATCTAAATCAAATTATCTCTCTTTTTTTTTTTTTTTTTCCTTCTATCTGGTCCCTTTCTTTCTGTTTCATTAATTTATAATATTTTCTTCTTGTCAAGTGCTTTCTCCTGTGAGAGACTTGAGGTACAAAATTAATGTCAGAGAATGTGTGAAGAAGGTATTAATGTTAATCTGCTACTACAATGGTATTTTCAACATAAGCTCCGTAACAACAGTACCGTATAACGCAAGATGAGACTGAAATAGCTGTGAAATTACCTAGCATTTTAAGGGTCACATTACCTACAAAGAAATATGCCAGGGTCTTACCGAAAACAGTGGTACTGGATACAATTTGATATTGCCAAATAGGAGAGAACATCTTTTATGAAGCTGATCAGAATTCGTGACCTGCATCAAATAAAAAACTCTTTAATAAGAAGTATATGAACTCTGTACATGGTAGTCTTGAACAGAGAGTGCAGTTTTTGGCAGCTATTCATCTGATTATAAGTTGTTCTTATTGAGCTCACAAGGTCACTGTCCAAAAGAATTAATGTACTCCTGTCATGATTTAGGAGAAAATTGAGTAAGAAACATGAAGATAATTTTACATCTCTGTTTGGTATAGGTGTGCGTGAACCCACCTCTGGTATATTACATGACCATTACCAGTTCAGATCTGGTGTCTCCAGGTCAGGAAGCATGTTAATAGATCAGAGTGGGTGCAGAGGAGACTGTAATTAGAAGCCTGGAAATGTGCTACATAGTAAAATGCTTGAGAAGTTGCCAAAGAGAAGGTTAATGGGGCACTTGACCAAAGCTGATGAATATTGACATGGGGGAGTGAAACTTAGATGTGCATCTGAGCCTAGAAGACAAATATAACTAGATCCAGTGGCTGGAGCACTAGAAATGAGCTGCAGGTTCTTAACTTTGCTGGCAGTTAACCGTGGGAAGGGTTTTACAAAGCACTGTGGTGAATTCTCTATCCCTTGACTATTTTCCCTCCACTTTGGTTTGGGTGTTTTTGTTGTGGTGGTTTTTTGTTTGTTTGTTTGTTTTCTCAAAGGGAAGCCCTAGTTTAAACAGGAATGAATTTAGGAATTTTTCTGACCTCTGCCACGTGTCTCAAACTGCGGTTCTCAAGCTGGCGTTTAGAAAATATTTTCAGAACAGGGATGGGTGGGTCCCTGAGAAGCCTATGTGAACCAAAAGGGAAATGTGAGGAGAAGGAAGTATCTGAAACAGGTAAAAGCCCACTGGTGGAGAAGTGGGCTTTTACCAGGAAGGCTTATATTCCTTAGCTTTCTGCCTCCTTCCCTACATTAAGAGCCACGTGCCAAGCAGATGTTTCTGGGGATGCACAGAGGATTTACTTTCAGAAATGTGACTGCAAAGGGTCGCAGACAGGGTGATCGCACAGATGTCTTCTGGCCTTCTAACTTATGTACTGCCCCATCACACTGGCTCATGTGATATTTTCATTTTTGTTTGTATAGTAGTTATTCAATTTATTAATAAAAATACAAGTCAAGAGAAAAATATGGAAGTAATTTCTGAGATTTATATTTTGTAACTTTTGAACCCACTAAGTTATACATTTAATGATCACTTTAAAAGGACATTTTACAACCATATTGACTTCTGATTGTAAAGCAGGAACCGATGAGATAACATACTTCCCCCCCCAAAAGTTAATTTCTCAAGTTATATTGCAACAGTGAGCAATTTCTCAGCTGCCACCTGCAAGTTCTCACAAATCATAACAGAATTTTTCACATTGAAAAGCTACGCCAAGAGCCTAAATCAGTATTTCAGACATGTCAATATATAACTTCAATTTCAAAAACACTCAGTGCTTAGAAACTCCCACTGACCTCTATGGAAGCTTCTCACTACTGAGTGTTTTAGAATAAGGTTTTCAGATTCAATAATAATGGAGAAGCCTAATTTGTGTCTTGAAGCCTTAAAAACATTGGCTCACTTCTTATTCATGATATCTCACTCATATAGTCGCAATTCCTTGGCAGTTTGGGGCCAGAAATTTTTTTTTCCTCTGTGATAATAAAATATTAGGTTTTAATTAAAAAAAAAACACACACAAAAAAAAGTCTTAACACTGTAAAATGATAGAGAAGCCAAAAGAATAATTGACTGTGAAAGTAGCTCCAAAGTAGGTGATATAGCCAAAAGCAAAACCTACTTCTGTTGTACTATCATATTTGTACAGATGTGCCACTAGTATTAAGGATATTTAAAAAATGACAAAAGCAAGAAAATTTCAAGTTAAATAACTTGACTTGTGGAAGTGCTGAGTACCCACAAATCTGACTGAAGTTAGTAGGAGCTGCAAGCACTTAACACCACTGAAAATCATGGAAAAAGTTATAGTTTACTTTTAGTTTGTGCTGATATGTCTTTATAATGCTAGGATTTCCAACAGTGAGAGCTTGTGATTTCTGGTGGCACTGCACTGTATAAAGTCCCCAAGCCTTACAAAGAAGTCACCGATAGCATTAGCTATATGGGTCTGTGTGACATTTGTTGAGACTGGTGTGAAGGTCTTCCTACATGCACACATCCCAGAGCCTTGCAGAAATCTCGGCAGCCCATTTATGGGATTGCACTGGTCTTCTGGCAAAGTAGAGGTTATGGGCACCTTGGACTGAATGAAATTCCCCACTGAGAGGGCTTCCCACTATTGAAGGTTCATGTGGGACAGGAAAATACCTAATTAAGCTCAGTGAATATGCTGACCATAAACCTCTTACTGATTGTGGCTGTTCTGAGAGAGAAAAGAGAGTAGAAGAATGCAAATAATGCTCCCTTAGTCTTTTCCTTCTTGACTCTGTTCCTCTGAGGTTCTGTCTGTTAAAAACATTATAATATTGCTTGTATCATCTGTTCGCTTGGTAAAATTGGAAGCTATGAATCTAAGACAATTCAGCTGGACAAAAAAAAGATTTATTTCTTTCTCAATAGTAAAAATTTTGATAGCATTTGAGTGATACCTGAAAGAATAGGCAATAACAAAAGAGCTAGGGAAGAGGATTCCTCTATATATGCAATGGCCTCAAATCCAGAGATTAGGAATAAAATGGGATCAGGATTGTTGACTATGCCATATCAAATGTTAAGGTATTGTGTTTTTTTTTAATTTTTGTATATGAGTTATATAAAACGCCAAGTGCTGGATTGTCTTGCACTAAAAGGTGAAACATCTCACAGAAAAAGTTGAACCTTTCTCAAAATACTTTTTGTTTGAATGGGAGATTAATTGGAAATGTTTTGCTTGAGCAGTTTAGTTTTTGCTAATTGGGGGGAGAAAAAACTGTGCAGAAAAGTCCTTTTAGCTACCACTCTTGAAACTCAGGAATCAGTTGTTATTGTCTCAAACACATTTATTTCTTAATCAACACATTCAAGGATTGCCAATAACCAGCAAGAGACGTGGGATTACATTTAGCTAAACTTTGATATGACTTGACAAATATGTGGAAATTCACAGTGTGTGTTCACTGTATTAGATGGACTGTTTATAACCCTTTGATACTGTTTCACTGCAGAAGAGATTAGCTCATTTGAACAGTACAAAGCAGTCATCTAAATGACACCATATTATTACTTTTCCTTTATGTAGAAGACAGTGGAGCTCCTTTATTAACTACAGAAAAATATAGAACCTTATTTATGTCCTGATCCCAGGAGGAGTGGGAGGATCCATAATTGTTAGGGTGCCTTCAGTCCTAGAAGATGACTTCAGCAGAGGCTTTAAATGCTCAGCACCTCTTAGTTTCAAGCCATTAGCATTCATCTCCCTCTAGGGAATATGGACTTATTACTCACACATGAAATCAGACGCTGCTGAGGTTAGCAGCCCTCATAGCTCTTTCCAGCTTAGTGTCAAGTAAGTGACACCAATATGTGTTTGCAGCCTAGATTAAGAGCATGCTTGAAGAGGGCTGTGCAAGGCAAGATGACAACTGTCCTGGGTGGCAGCCTGCTGCTCCTGGGCTGCCAATGTTGCTCTACCTGTAATGGCTCCTCTCCTGTATTATGTTCCCAGTAAATCGGACAGGACAGGACGATATGCCGCAAAGGCAACCACAGACATCCTTGGGGAATGAACTCCTTGTTCAGCCTGAATCCAGGACGTGACATTAGATTTAAAAGGGTGGCTGTCAAATTCAAGTGGTCTTGTTCTATGTTGCAAGATCACCCTGGAGTTGCGGGTTTAGTTTGGAGGAAACTCTTGAACATGTTTCCATAGGAGATGGGTCCCATGTTTAGAGAAAGATTAAAACCAAATGGGGTTAGGCTGTCATCTGATGGTAATTAAGTAGCTCAGCTGAAGTTCAGGCTCTTGGAATGCTACAGCAAGATGAGAGAAATGGTTTAACTGATAATTTAGGGGAGTGACTTTCAAAAGGGTATTTGAACATAGCAAGAAAAAGGTTTTTTGCTGTGCTGTTCTGAAGGTTGTGCTGCCATACCTTCACTGCTCTTACTACCAGTTCATGCCAGAATTAAGGCTAAGTACTTCTGTCCATATTAAAAGCATACTTTAATTTTGTATGGGGGAAACAACCTGTGCAGCCTGGGCGTGCACCTCTGCAGGAGCTTGGAACTTGACTGGGGCAAGGGCACCGGCACCTGCAGTTTTAGTGCTGTTGCTGGGGAGCACAGTAATGTATCTTGGTTTGGTATCCCCAAAAAAGAAATTTGCTCTCTTGTAATACCCTGTATGTTGGAGCCTAGACTCTTCCAGCCACTAGGAATCTGTTTCTCAGGTGCATGTGCCATTGTTTTTTTGTTGGTATTTTTAATACACTTTTACTTAATATAGGAAGGATCAGAGCAAATAATTTTATAAATCAGTAAGACAGTCAGTGCCAAAAAACTCTGTGCCCAGACAGAGGCCACAGTGAAACCAGGAGGATTGCCACCTGCCTGAGTGAGAAATGCCATTCTCAGCTGCTGAAATGATACTTGACTGTATATTCTTGTCAATATAATAAAAAAGAAAGGGAGGATTTTTAGAGCCCCTCTCTGGCCATGCACTGTTCAAGCTTCCAGCTTTTGAGCTGTGGCCAGATGCATCCCCCAGAGCCCGTGCACCACACTTTCCCAGAGCCCCTTCTCTCTCCATCACATGTCTCAGCACAGCACTGTCCAAAAAGCACAGTCACTTTTCTTTTCCTTTGCTCACTCTGTAGAACGTAGGTGGCTTGCAATGCTGTGCTGAACAATGTGGAACATTATTTGTAATCAATTATTTTGCATTTATTTTCTAGGCTATTGTTTTAGTCAGCGTTGTGGGCAACTATATTGTAATGTATTTAACAAGTATTTTAAGTTTATAAACCCCAAAATAACTAAAAGAAGCATTTTCTTATTTGTCTGCTTTATCTTCCCAAGACATCAACTACAGGACAAGTACATCTTTGTTAATGTCAGTAAACCAGCATTAAATCAGTATGATTCCTGAGGACTGTCATGAACTTTGCATCAAGAGAAGGCTGAATTACTGAAGACTAAAACAATAAATACAACAATTACTTTATTTACTTTATAGCATGTGATCTAGCCACTGAGCTCAGTTGTATTTCCTCTCACTTTTGGAAAATAATTGAATATCATGTTGAGAATACAGTATTTTATGTTTATCCAAAGAAAAAAAAGCACAGTCTGGAATTCATATTCACATAAGATCATAGGATGCTTTATATTTTTCAGTAGAAAATTATCTTGTGCCATTTTCATGGTTGTCCAATCTGAAATGATACAAGCCATGTTCAAAGAACTGTGGGAAAGTGAAGTGACTGTATGGTAGTGCAGAGTGGAGATGAAGTGGCAAAAGAAACAGGAGTCATATAAATAATAAATGAAATTGCTTCTTTTTCTAGTAAATAAGTGCAAGAGTGATACAATAGGTGCCCCACAAGGCCACTGTAACTATGGCAACAATGATACATGTACTATCTTCATTGCAGATTATCCATATAAATATCCAAATGATGGACCATACATGGAGTATACTTGTACCATAGCCACTCTCTAGCTGTCTTTTTATTGCTATGAGTGGTCTTCAAGTCCCATCTTTATATTTTTAGAATCCTTACAATACCTTCAAAGGGAAAACAAATGTTATAATGCATCCAGCTACAGTTCCTTCTTACTTAATAAGTCAAGACTATTTTCCATGAGAGAGGCAGAATATGGATGAGTGTGTGTAGGTGTGTGCGCATGGGCAATGCGCATGGCCATCAGCCACTGTGCCCTTTAATCTCTGGCTTTCAAGGTTCTCGCTTTTGAGACTCACCTCTTTTGGACAGAACTGTTTTAGGCAATATTCTAGTTTGATATATGTATTGCACATCACTTAGACTACAACCTAGAAAGGGAGGATTATTTTGTATATTCTCTAACTGCCTTGTATTAGGTTTGGCTGCAACTGGGGAAAATTATATGAGATTTCTCAGGACGACATGTAATTTCCAGCTGCCTCAGAACAGACTGACCTGTTCATACTGCAGATGGATAAAGCTCTTTAAACCCTCAATGTGTGTGCCAGGAACCACAGGGGCACGAGGCTGAGAAGAATTCATACCATGTGTTAATTCTCTGCATCTCATAATCAGAACTTCTTTTTTATGGATCTATTCCTTTTCCTTGGTTTACGAGGATACTTGCTTGTTTTACCTATTTAACAGTGCAGTTATGTCTCCATCCTGCTCATACTGCTATTGCTGCCAAAATGTAAATTGTGTCCAATTTATAAATGCCAATAATTTCAGTCTTTTCTTTGAAATATGGATAAATAGCTCATGATTTCTAAAGGTCAATTCCTATTCAGAATTGCTTGACTTAATTACAGGGATGAATTTTCAAATGGCATTGTTCATCACCCTGTGACACACTGTGTCACACTCCATCATTTACATTGCAGGGAATAATTTCTTGTCCCTCTCTGGTCTACCTGTACTGTATAAATGAGGAGCCCCTTTTGTGGTTCACAGGATATCTGAAAAGTGTATATTACATACATTCAGTCTGTTACCTCAATTATAAAAAAAAGAGACTTCTCCATTCTTCAGAAAACTTACATTACTATTTGCAGTACTGTCACTGTCTGAAAACACTGCTGAAAACAAAAGCATATCTATCTGCAGAATGGCAAATAAACACAAAAACACATAAAAGTGGCATAGATCTGTGGGGGTTGTGTTTAGCAACATCTGTGATGACTAAACTTGCAGTCTCCTAGAATTTCTTAGGGTCATCTTGTCCCTGTAAGTCTGGAAAAATTGGAGAAAACTGAAGGAGAGTTTCTTTGTGATAAACTTTAATAAAGTCCTTTTCCAGTGAAATCCTAGATAAGAATCTGCTGCCTTGGAAGGATGTATTGATCACTGCTGTCCTCTGAATTGTTGCTGTAGTTTCTGACATGGGTGATTGTACCCTTGTGAAGTGGTTTCTTAGCAGTAGATGATCCACTAAGTCTGCACACTGCCATTACTCTACGGCAAAGTGACTTTACGTAGCAAGTGAAGAGATCCACAGGTACTGCTGAATCCCACAGATGGAGTGACAGGGGTTTGTATTAATATAACTGCTAATCCAGTTGAGCCTCCAATTAGATATTTTATATTTGTTGATACTGACATCCCAAGTGGATGACAGTATTTAGTCATAAAATGCTCACATAAATAATTCAGCTGAATTTGGCATGGCTCACACTGTAGCTACATAGAGTCCATTGCAGCTTTTTTCATGTGCAGTAAAATCCAACCCAAGACTGAAAATACCTCAAGCTTCATCTTCCCAAAATGTTACAAACCATTTCTTGCTAGACTGCATAAAATGAAGTCCATGACCCAGAACTGAATATTAGCATTTAATTGGCTATTTTTCCTTTAGCATTTGCTGCTATGCACTTTTTTTTTTTTTCTTTTTCATTTTTCAAGGCCCCAGGTACTGAAATAGGACTCTGTGCGGGAGAGGTTTGAGATAAGAAGTTTTCTTGTGCGATTGATCAGCACAATTTCCTCAGCCTGTGTCACAAGGCAGCAGCAGCCTAGCAACTACCCACATTTTCCAGTGCCTCACTCCGGACTGGCGAATACATCCAGTTGCTCCTCTATGCACAGCATAATTAGAACAGTTCTATCTTTTCTCTGGATGTCTGTAATGAGTGGGATCTGGTGTTACAAGCTTTATCCGAGTAATAGGCATTTTAAAAGGAACACTGATGACACATACCTCTCATCCTGCTCTTCCGCTTTCACTGAATACCGAACTGGTTGGTTGTTCACTGGTCTGCTACATATTGCATGAGATAAGCATTCCTCACAACTGTTTTGGTGGGGGTTTTATTGATCAGTAAAATCAACACATGATTTATTATTGTGTAACCATTTTACAGAGAAAATCCTGAGCAAAAATAAGCTAAAACTCAAGACATGGAAAAGACTATAACTCTTGTAAGGGCTACTGCTACAAATACCTGTATTTTTAAACAGCTGTCTCACATTCTCAGTTATTCATTGTGTATAGAGACAAATGACACTGAAATACACTATTATAATAGTAGTTACTGGAAAATACTCCATTTCAGCAGTGACATTTTATATATTTTATAAATGTGATCCTTTTGATACAAAACACAGAGCAGGACAGAAAACAAAATGAAAGGTGCCACAGACATTTGTAGAAAGATTGTTTGAACAGGAAAATTGGAATTCAGAGCAAATGCCCAATTCTGCTTTTTGTTTCAGTATTTCAGTCCTGTTATACATTTACATTACTTCATCTATTTCCACAAGAAGGAAAAAACACCCTGGGTAGGAAGACATGCTAAGGAGGCAAACTGAATTTCTGTATGCCTCAACCAGTGGACAATTATAGATGCCTACAGAAGACAACAATATCATGTTCTGCTTAGAAAACCGCTTTGGATATATGATGAGTGGGTGGAAGCTGAACAACACAGCTTCATTTCTGCTCAAACCACCTCTATGAAAACCTAATATACACTAAAACAAATGATAAATACAGAATGTCTTCCTTAATGTCAAATCTTGATTAAATCATAAGAAAAGAGACCTTGGCAGTCTAATACTGGTGACTCTGTAGTCGGTGAAAGCAGTATGAGTAATGCAGTTTGGATGTCATACATTATAAAGCCAAATATTAAGTTGTTTTGAGGTGTTTATAGATGATTAAGCTCTCAGAAAGGTAGTTTTAGGCACATATCTTAAACCTTTGTGTCTTTAAACAATGTTAGGAAAACATTTTCAAGTACAAACATATTCATACCATGTTTATCATTGCACTAGCAAACTTGTTATGGATATACAGTTTCTATACACTATTGTGATACATTGCCATTCTGCTTGCGCTTTTTAAAGTTTCCCAGGATTATACTTTAGGGGAGTAATAGAATGATAAAAATACCCTGAAGTGGCAAAAGCTTCTATGCAAGTTGTAATGTTAAGCCTAGAATGATTTTTGTTTTAAACAAATTGGGAAGGGAAAATCAATCTGTCTTGTAGTCATAAAGAATAATATTTTTTTAGATTTTTTTTGTTGCAGTTGAAAACCAGCTTTGTTAGTTCAATGAAATGGTAGTAAGGATTATAAACTAATCCTTTTTGATGAAAATGAGAAATACGAAATAGCATAATAATTTCATTTTAACAGTTAGACATAATAGTTGCCAAATGCACACTGTTGAGAAACCAAGGAGAAAAGGGGCACTCAGCTTGTGAGCTTTATGAGCACAGGTCAGAGGCAGGCAGCTACAGCCTCAGTGGAGTAGTTCCTCAGAGTGCTTAACGAACTGATAAATTAGTTTTCTTACTTCGGAGTACTCAACTTTAAAAAACACATGAATGTCCCTGATCATTTTTACTGCATCTGCATCAATCACTATTGCAGTGAAATATTTATATTTGAAGCAAAATGTTTATGCAGGAAGACTGATGTTAATCTGAACTGCATTTCAAATGCCACTATCTGTAAGCCAGTATTGCACAGCGGGGAGCCTCCTGCAGAAGAGCGTGGCTGTGGAGAACGGAATTAGGACAATGCCAAGATCATAGTATGAATATCTACAGTACTTAACTTACCTTAGATCACAACTTCTGGCATATTAAAAGAAGATTGCCTCATCACATGTTTTAATCTGAAGGCAACCAGATTACTCTAACTGGCAGGACACCTCAGAGGTTTGTCATTCTACAGCATCAGCTGGCACAGTGCTAATTAATCTCAACTAGCTGTGGGTGTGGAAATATGTATGAGAAAGCCTTGGGTGAGCTAGACCCCCATGCTCCTTTCTGAGTCAATGGAGAACAGGCAAATTTACAGTTTGAATTTGAATATCTGGGCTGGTTTTGGTGTCTACATTAGGTTCAGATGCATCACATCTCAGAAATACATATTTCTTTCCTTTGACTCCAGAGGGAAGCTATATGACTAATTCATACATAGATGTCTACACTATAGATCAACATACTTAATCCGAAGAATTGCACCCTTTGAGTGTTTTGGTTGGAATGATAACAAAAAATTCACACTACATAGCTCATGTAGTATTAAAACTCCAGATTTGGTAGGAAGTTTGGAAACGTAATCACACTCTGAGGTCAGTTTAATTTTTAGGGCTTCATATTGTACCAGCTAAGTCAATAGTAAATTTTTATGGCAGAATGAGGTCTTGCATGCACCCTGGGACTAAAATCTCTCTAGTTAATGAGGTATTTGGTGGATATGAAAGAAGTTTCTTCAGAGATCTGTAGGTGAAATGATTTAAGCTGCTTATACGGTCAAGGTTTTAATGCCAACTTGCCAATCAATAGCACTTCTGCTCCTATCCAGTGAGTACAAGTTGAAGCAGAGTTCATTCACTCCACTTGGTTGTGTTACAAGAACTGGAAATTCCTGATATGAACAGCACCTCAGTGCTGTGGTAACTGAATGGGACACTGTGTGCCACTTCTACTTATTTTGAAGCATGAAAAAATAACATGGTGTCAAAAATAAGGAAGAAAATACGTGCCTGAAAGGAAAAGAAAGAAAAGTTGTACCTGCTGCCATTTTATCTATTTATTTCAGCTGTCTGGCAAAGTGAATTTACGCCCTGAATCTCTTTGCAAAGAGTTGACCATGTCCTGTTGCCGCACTAATGGTGTGAATGGCATTCTGCTTTTCCTTTAGTGTGTATTCATACTGAAGAAGTACTGAGACAGACCAGTCATCAACGGGGAGGATATTGCTGTGGGCACCATACATGCACATGCTTGAGAGAGGCACATAGAGGGGCAGCTCACTGGGAACTGCAAGGTCCTTTTCCCTTTCTCCTACAAGTAGTTTTGTATTCACTGATACCTCTTTTTTAGGGTTCCTTCAAAAGCTGAACCTGAATGCACAGGTCAGTTAAGACTCTGATCAGGCAAAACACTCACGTGCATCAGTCCTGTTATATTTAGCTGTGTCCTTTTTATGACTGTAGAGGAACTGTTTAGCAGAGCTGCAGTTACAACCAGCATTCAGAGTGGTATCCCGATCACTCGGCTGAAAAAACCCCAACAAATCTCAGCTTCTTCTCATTTGGGGGAAGTGGGGTACTTATCCCAAATTTGTTATATCATGTTTCTTGCCAGAAGTCTTTTGTGTGTGTGTGTGTGTGTGTGTGTAAAAAGAAAAAAGAATCATCATTATCTTAAAATTATTTTTATCCAGTGAACAGCTTCATCTGTCCCCTCACCTTTGCTTTCCAGATATTTATCCTGCAGTACATGCCTGCACAACTAACAGAAATAAAATTTAGACTCATTGTCTTCTGAGATAGAACTAAATCACTGTAGCAGCACTAATCTAAATGAACACCATGGGGCAAATAGCAGCAAATTTTTCTTTGTAAGTGTAATACTGTTTTCAGTATGAGAGTGTAAGAATTTGTTCAGACACCACACTGTAAGGCACTTAAATTCTCAAATCAACATTAGGAAACTCAAAACAGGTACCATTTATTCATAAACCTTTCCCAAATGGTTCCATATTTAGAAGGTCCAGGACAGTGGCAAGTATGCATAAAGCTAGTTTGTTGAGTTTAACACTTATTGCTGCCACCTACATTAATCTAAATTGCTTGAGTAATTTAAATGACATTGATGGCACACAGAAAAAAAATCCATTGAATTCTAGGAAAAATAGAATTATACTTTCTCTCCAGCCATGTGATCTGGTTTTGGCATGACATCAAGGTGTAATCTCCAGTCTTCCAGGGCTGTATTCCTGACAACCATGGACAAAGTTTGAGATTATGGGCTTTTTATCTACTACCATATTACACATATAAAAAGCTAGATTTAAATTAACATACGCCGATTGAAATCACAAGGCTTTATTGATGAATATTCTTTGAGGATCTTGCTCAATAGTTGAGGGTATAAAATGGTTTCAGTCTGCAAATATTTACACAAATACTGGCATATGGCACATGGAATTAATTTTTCCATACTAGGAATAATTCTGTTGGCTAATACACCACAAAAGAAGTATTATACTTTCATTATATCCATATATGCATGTAAATGTTTCATCCTTCCATTTCTTAGTACAGAAGGACTGGGATTTTGGGTCTCTATGCTACAAAAGAAGGAACATTCTCCTTTGACTCAGTGGAAAAGTCCAACAAGTCTATGGGCCTGCTCTTTGAAGAAAATTATGTTAAATTTTAATCATGCATTATAAACTGTAGCTGAACTGAATTCAATGGATGTAAGCTATCCTGACTAAAGACACTTTCTTGAATTCTCTAGATAATGAGAGGGCTCAGCCACTTCCAAGATCAAACTCTCAAGCAAATTTTGATCCCAAAGACACGAACAAAACATTTGTCATAACCTCCATTGTTTTTTTCTCTTCCCTGAGCATTGTTACTTAATGTTTAAAGGCAGCATTGAGAATGAAGGTTTACAGAGAACAAACAGCTCATTCTTGACTCCAGGAACCTGCAGTCTTATTGATGAAATAAAAAAGAGACAAAATGATGAAACATCAGCAAAAGTTTGGAGCAATGAGGAAGAAGGCAATGAATCAGATAAGTTTTTTCATGCTATAACACGGTTCCTTTTTTCAGTTGTACAAACAGGGAATGGTGGTTGGATGACTGTTGAACATGGGGTAGAGATGGTGTTACACTGTTTACTGTAAGTTGATTCTTCATCACTGTTTTTAATTTTATGGGATTCAAGAATAAACATTCAGAATATTTGCTGATTTATGACACTAGTATTAATCCTGTCAAGCTCATGAAGTCAGATTAATTTAACAGAGATTGTGTGAGTGTTTTAGAACTGTAAATAATATATAGCAGCTAGGCTAATATTTTTCTGATTGTTTAATGTATTCAACTGCTATATATTCTAAAACTGTTTTTCTGAAGATTGTACTGTGAAAACTAAAGGTTTTCTTTAGAAAGTTATTAACAGATTCTTCTTGTCTTATTAAAATGAGAAATTAGATTCCCCTCGATTTTTTTTTTTAACTATTAATTACCTCTGTCTGTTGCTTTACCTGTGACACTGTAGTGACATTCTTAGGAAGGAATTCTAATTACTTCAGATTATATTTTTAATTGCTTTGTTTAAGTCCCTTGCACTGGTTTGTGGAAAATGTCAGATGTCTTTCCCAAATACCCACATCAAGAGCATTGCCACTGAGTCCGTTACGAAAGAGTCAGTCCTGTTTTCATCAGCAGTCTTGAGCCTTCCCAAATGCAGCTCAAAATCTGATACTCCAAAGCAGGCTTTGAGAGTATTAGAGAAACATGAGATGACAGTACTTTGGCCACCGCCCTTGGAGAGCTGGGCATCATATGTCAGTAGGTGTAGCAGGGATGGTGTGATTTCCACGATTATAACTTGTTTTAAAGGTTATTTTATAATGGTATTAATCCCTACCGGGAGAACATTCTTGTTCCTGTATTAATATGTTAAAATTTAATTGTTTTTATACTTGGCAATGTAATATCCAGTTTTAAACTGCCATATACAGTTTTAAAGGTACAAAATGTTTGCAGTTAAAAATAACATAGTTTAACTGATTTCAAACTCTCAGCACCAAGACCAAATCAAGTAGACAGTGTTTATATAAACACGACAAAATTCAGCCTACAGATGTACAAACTTACTGTTTATTTCAGTAGGAGCTGCATATATGAATCTGGGGGCGGGATATGTTTGATGAGGTCTTGGCTGGGTGAATAGGAGCCTTTATTACTCCTATGGATGTTAAATTGGAGAATTCAGTATTGCTTCTGTATGGGTATGAGATTTTGGTCAGCATTTCTCGTGTGTGAGTCCAGACCTCCAGCTTTATATTATCTAATGCAGTCTGGAGGCCCTTAGCTCCTGAGTGGAGGAGCTCCTGGGAGGAAACCAGCAGGACCAGGGCCAGCTTGGAGCCTCACGGAGGAGGATGCACATTTAAAGCCTTTGGGGACAAACGTTACTATCCAAGGAAGAGTCACAGAAGAGACAGTATAGCTGCATAGGTGGGGTAGGACACAAGAAGAACTGTCCTGTAAAGAGCTCCTGAGAGAGGTCCTGGGTAGGAGGAGGGTTGTTAAGAGGGGTCTGAGCTGGGCTCTCCCCAACTTGCAGCTGGTGGCTGGATCCCTGGTGGGTGGAAAGCAGGTGCCACATGGCTGCTGCAGCCTGCAAAAGGATGAAACAGCCGCAGAGTCACTCTACAGCCAGAGGTAACTGTAAGGATTTAGTCCAGCTGTGAGCAGAAGGCAGAATTTCCCTTCAGGAGATGCGTAAAGTGAAAGCTGGCTGAATTGCCGTTGCTCTGGAAACCATCCTTTGAGTCTCTTTACTCTAGTAAGTGTAATTTCTCAATCATAACATTATACTAATAAAGTTTCAGGTTTTAATATCCCTTTTCAAAGCCAAAAGAGAAAGGAGAAAGCAGAATTATGACTGATCGCACATTCAAATAAGTAAACATATATTTACCTGAATATATGGCATGGTATTGACATTAATAAGCACTGCACTAACCTTTATTTGAAGGACTAATTAAAATAATTGCAAATGCACGTATTTGGTTGTATGGGTGTGTCATGGTTTAAACCCAGCCGCTAACAAAGCACCATGCAGCTGCTCGCTCACTCCTCCCCACCCCGGCCCCAGCGAGATGAGGAGGAGAAAATATAAAGAAAGGCTTGTGGGTTGAGACAAGGACAGGGAGGGATCACTCACCACTGATGGTCACGGGCAAAAGACAGGCTCAACTTGGGGAAAAAACAAAATCAATTTCATTGACTACCAATCAAATCAAAACAAGTCCCTCCACTGCTACCAAAACCCTGCCACACAAACCCAAAACAGGGTGTCTAACCAGATTTTTTTTAAAATGTCTTCCATTTTGCCTTGGGGTTAACATCCATGCAAAATTCACTCATGAGCCTTGAAAAACAGTCATGGTGGAACCATGGGATATTTTAAGGGACACTTCCAAATCCTGTTTAAGAAAAAATATATGTTTATAAAACAAGCTATTAAAAATGGCATAAATGGTTAGATGTTGTTTTTAAACATTCTTATAAGAAAAAAAAGCAATCTCCTTCTGTATGTCTTGTAGCTTTCACAGTGTCTTGTTTGAAATAACTGTTCTTGTAAGCAAAATGAGGCTGGT
Source organism: Aquila chrysaetos chrysaetos (assembly GCF_900496995.4). NCBI lineage: Eukaryota > Metazoa > Chordata > Aves > Accipitriformes > Accipitridae > Aquila > Aquila chrysaetos. The sequence goes on from NC_044007.1 coordinate 55,407,706, forward strand.
GGGTTGCTCTTTTTCCCACACAGAATGAAACAGCAGTAGCATCAAAATAACAAAGCAATAATCATTGAGCCCTGTGAGATTATTTTTTTTTTTATAGTTGTCAGAAAGGATAAAGCTTTTGTTGGAAGCAAAGCAAGGAAATATTCCAGAAGGGATAAATATCCATGGGAACATCTGTCCCTGAAGGGAATGAAGGCAGAAGGCAAAGACTCTGGACATGTACTGTTGGTAAAATTGGTTCATCAGTATTTAGGAGGGATGATTTCTGGTTTTGTAAAGAATAGGGAATCTTAGACAAAAGGAAAGCTCATATTGCAGGAGCAGAAGCTCCAATTTTTGGTGACAGATTGGGTGGGTGACAGATTAGTTGAGAGAGCAGAAAGGCTTTACAGTATCTAGCAAAGAGGATACATTGGAGCAATCACGAAACCACAGCATCTGATGTCTAATAGATCCAAGCACTGAGGGCCATGTAAGCTACAGCTGTGTTTGTAGCATTTTTTATTGCTGATGCCATGAGTGTAGATACTAATCAAGGTGCTTTGGACGTGTCCAGGAACTGATGAAATATGGTGGAGTCGGTATTAGTGAACATGAGTGATAATTTTTTTCTGACCAGGGTTTATGGATAGTGACTACAGTTGATTCTATAAGGATAAAACTGGAGGAAAAGCAATTACTGATTCAGACCCTCAGGCAATTCAGAGTTACAGGGCCCAGATTCTTGTGCACTACAGCTCTGATTAGTAAAAACTAAAGATGAGGGAGCTGTGGGCAGCTGTTACAGATTACTAAATCGCAGGGCAGAACAGGACAAACTAGTTCTTGAACATCCATACCTAACACTTAAGACAAGAAATGTGTGTTCTTGTAGATGGCTCCTTTGGTGTACTCTTGACCATGGTGGAGTTCCAGGCTGGCCCAAAGGACCACAACAATCTCCATTTGTGGACAGGTTCCCCAGCCCTTACAGGCTTACTGCTCATATACAATGCACTGCATCTGATGAGGACGCTCAAAACAGGAGACAATCACTTTGTGCAAGAAACTGGGGGGAACCTCTGGTAACACATTTAATAGAGAGACATTTTAGTATGCTGAAGTCCTACAACTCTTTTGACATCAAACTGTTTTATCTGAATATGTATGGGGTGATATCCTGAATGTCATATTTGGCCACTGCAAATAATTTGCACAAACTGTTCTTTGTAATGGCCATGCAAAGCTGATAAATCACATTTCTAGAGATTTCTCTCCCTCTCTCTCTTTTTCACCTTCATGGATGTGGTAGTGTAGAACAAGTGAGCTTTTTTCCACTCAGACACTTCAAACTGTGTTTAACAATAAAAGTAAAGGGGAAGGCTGCTTTGGGTTTTCATGGCACACTGCAGCGTGCTGAAAAATAGTCATTTCAAGGACAGGTAAACATAAAGAAATAAAATCATTCTGCCAATGCTTTGCTTCTGGTGACAGAAGTTTGGCTTTCCTTGTGTGCAGGGACCCAACATTTGGAAATTTTTTTTTAATGCTTGAAATCTCAGGCAATTTAAAGCACAGATTTGACTCTGACATTTATTTGTTTAACTAAGTAAACTTTGTCATAGGATCTCTAGACTTCAGAAAACTATGTAGTACTATTCCTCCATATACATATCACTTCAGGTCATTCAGTTAAGGTAAATTATGTCTAATAGCTATTTAGAAAGATATTAAATATTTTCATTGTTTAGGAAACAATTGCCATTTTTTTTTGCATGGATCTACTATACATCTATATAATCTTATCAGATCTTCATATTACCAGATATATACCTCTGGCCTTTTTTACTTGGGTCTTTGTATCCCATAAATGACCTTGTCAACAGTTTCCCTTGTTTTGACCTTGGCACTGTGTCCCACCCTGGAGCTTTCAGCAAGTTCAAGAGAACTTGAATCCTATTGAAAACTTTGTGCCTGTGCAGCTATGAGTGTGCAGCAAAGTTTGCAGCGGCAGATGGCAGTGCTTCGAGTTTTCGTTAGCCAGGCAGAATATGGTATCTTCATCTTTATATCAGGACAGAAAAGCAAACGTGTTTGTATACATATGGAAAATGTTCCCTGTTTCTTTAGCATCAGTATTTGGGAGTCTTTATTCCCCCACTGCAGTTGTCAAAGTTCTTATGCCAAGGCCCCACTGCTGCTGTTTCAGATGCACTGGGTGGGATTAATTTAATCTAACTGTAATATCTTAAAAACTACACATTTAGATCCATTCTAAATGTTTGTCTAAGGTAAGTCACACCGAAAGTGCACATTTCTTTCCATTTCTCTATTGCAAGACATGAGACAATTACTTTAAACATGTAGCCTTTGATTCCTGCCTTGTAGCTAAATGGAGAGGAATCCCAGCCTCTTGTTTTCACACAGTTCATTTCCTGAGCAGCTGCTTGTTTTAGGTCAATGTATGGTTGTTTATCTTTCAGTACACCATTTGTATTTTTCTGGCACTTAATTATGGTTACACCAACCTGAGGAGCCTCGGGGCATACTTAGGAAGCACTCTAGAGAGCCCGTAGAGCCTACACCACCATAGAGCTTCAAGCTGCTCTGTGCAGTGACATCTCAGGTGACAGAAGCGGTACTGCTGCCTTAGCACGGGGTTGCATCCAAGTAGGTAGGAAGCAAGCTGAGCCCTGCTTCACACTGCTGTCCAGGATACATTGCTTTGATTTTGAAGCAGACTCTGTCAGCATCTCTGAGCTCCATGCACTGGGCACCATTACACAGTGTAGATCGGACCTGTGTGCCCAGCAGCTGTACTTTATTCTCCTATCCCTTCAGTCCTAAAAAATTACAACACGAAAGTCAATGGATACATCGAATCACATATGATCTCCAAAAAATAACTCCACAGTTCCTCACGTGACGTGTTGCCACTGATTCCTCTGGAGTTATTCCTGACTTACACTGTTGAAAATAGAATCTGCCTGCAGATGAGTGGGGGTGTAAATGAGGCCACTGCTATTGATCAAATTTTTACCTCTCTCGCATATACTGATTGATATTTTCTGACAAAGTTTTTCTACCAAAACAACATGTATTAGGCAGTAACATGTCTTCTGCAATACAACCATCTCTTGGAACCCCAAATATATCAGGTTACATTGCGGTTTCTTTGCTAAACAAAACTTCTTTGGTACTGTGGGGTGGCTTTTAATCTGGGGAGAGGGGTAGGAGGTAAGCCTTGTTATTACGCTTTTGGCTTAATTGTAAAACCCTGTGAAAGGTTTATTTATGTTTCCAACTTAAAGTTAGACTTTGGTTTAAGCACCAAAGAAAATCTTGGTACAAATTGAAAACCAAGAAATTGTATCCTTTAGGAAAGTGGATATCTGGAATTTTTTTTCATCTCCAAACCTGATATTTCCAAAACAAGGAAAACATAAAAGATTTTTTATTCAGAACCATCAAAATGCTCGTTTCAATTCTTTTTTCTCCCCTAATATCTTGAATGGAATGTTTACATTAGATATTGGTGTAGTAAAATCAAAGTTGAAACATTTTAAAAAATTAATGTAAAACCAAACTTGTTTGATATTATCAGAACAAACCAAGAAAATAACTTTTTTTGTTTAAAATTTAGGCAAAACTGGCCCAAAGCCAGGAGATTATTTTAATAAGACTGCAAAGACTAAGTTTATTTTTTTCTATATGTCACAACTCCAGAAGTAATCTAGACACGTGAAAATGAGAATGTTAACAAAGACCATGGCTTCTGTATGCTAAATTGTTCTTTCTTACAATTTTTCACTAGATTTTTAATATAGCGCTTTAGTATTTTTTGTTACAAAGTAAGAGACATTCTACTACAGCTGGACTTTTTGTTTCTAATGGACTATTCGTGATTCAGTCTAGAAAATTAACTGTTGTGATTTTGCTGCTTTTCTTGTATTCTTGGACGTAAAGCATCATTTTAACTTCTGAAAAACATACTTCAGTGCAAGATATGGAAATGGAAACGGAAATGGAAAAGGAAAAGGAAAAGGAAATGGAAATGGAAATGGAAATGGAAAGCATGTGTGCCTCTGTCTGTGGAATGACTCTTTTTGTTCATACAACACAGCACTGGATCCTACCTGAGTAGAATAGGGAAGATCGTCTAGTTGATGAGTGTCACTGGAATGTGGGGAAGAAAAAGCAGGTGACAGCTTCCTACTTACCCACTGTGACAGAAGACTTACGATAAAGTAAACATTTAGAGCACCACTGAAAGACCAATCTTCCTTGTAGGATTAAAATCAAAATATGTCACCTCTTCCTGATGACTGAAGAGCCCCAAGTGGGATTTCTGAAATAAGATATTATGAAGGTGAGTGAAGTGGCTCAATGTTTAGCCTTTACATTTCTTTGTTATGAAATTTCCTTATTAATATCAAATTGGTACGGAAGTAAAATGAGTAACAATTCTTTCTTTTTTATTTTAAAGGAGTAACATATTAACTCCAAAGGCTACCATGTTGTGATGTGAAACAAACGTGAAAATTTAGCCATACGTTGCACAGCTGGAAATGGCTAGCAGAAAACAAAATGTGTCTTGACCTGAAATGAAGCATGTTAACTAGAACTAACCTGTGACTGAATGTCAGAAGAGACATCGTAAAATTGCCATTTTCCTTTAATTTTCCAAGCAAGCAGTGAACTATTTAGACTGGAAAGAAGGGAGACCATCTTTAGAATTCCTAGAGAATTAATTGTAACACAATGAGAAAGGGGCTGGTTTATTTGTCTTTTGCTGGAAGGCTGTTTTTGGAATAAGTATGTCTGATACTATGGAGTAAAGTATAGGAAAAAAAAAATCAGGTTCTTTTTTTCCCCTTTTTCTAGAGCTTAGACAGTTTTGAATGAAGAAGGCTGACATGTTGGCTTTGAAGCAGACTGCATACTCATATAAAATATGGTTCTACAGGACTCTGAAAATGAAACCATAAAAAAGTGATTGCTTTTTTTTTCCTGAAGAGACTTACAGTTGGTTTGCCTCCCTGGCAGGCTGCAGGGACAGTGGAAGCAACACACTCCAGAGGGGAGCAGGGTAAGGTGTCTATGCAAGGAGGTTTAGAGAACATCAGTTTCTACAGTGAGGCTTCATGTGCCCCCAGCAAGCAAAATTAAGAGAAAGGTGTGCAGCATGATGGCACCCATGCATCTTTGCAGTGCATAGGAGGTGTGGAAGACCACCCAGTTTGGGCTGATTTGTATCTCCCATGCAGCACCAGCATACACTGCTGGAAGAGACTCATCCAGCTCCGTAACTCCACAGCCAAACCCCGATTAGTCATCAGCTAATCTTTCCATGATGATACATGACAGGGTTGCATTTTATTTCTCACCTGAATAAATTCATTTGCCTAATATAGAATATCAGATGGACAGTTTATTGTTATAGAGTAAGAGGCGTTTTTAACTCTTCAATGGTGTTTTGGGGTAAATCTTAGAATCATAGAATGTTTGGGGTTGGAAGGGACCTTTCAAGGACATCTAGTCCAACCCCCCTGCAATAAGCAGGGACATCTTCAACTAGATCAGGTTGCTCAGAGCCCTGTCCAACCTGACCTTGAATGTTTCCAGGAATGGGGCTTCTACAACCTCTTTTTATATTATTTTCTTAGCTTTATAAAGTTTCTACTCACAGAGGCACCTCTTTCAAGAAGAGATTAGAGTAAATATAAACAACCATAATATTATACCATTAAAGATTAAATTCAGTTTATATAAAAACTTAGGTTACTGACCCAGGCCTTGTTTTCTAATAAAAAGGTTCTGAAATGTGTGGGGATTAAAAGAGAAAAGCTAGGAAAGCAGCATACCTAGATTATAAATTTCAGTGCAAGTTTTCTTTACGTTTCTCTCAGCCAATGCCAGAGTTTCTCTCCAGCTTCTTAACTGTGTGGCATTTTTCTTTGATTTAGTTAAAACAAAAAATTCAGTACCTATGTTACAGCTGTTGCTTTTGTTGGTAATGCATGAAGAGCAGAATTCTCTTGTCTCTTCCATAGCTTTGTTGACTCTGCAGTGCTGACAGCACTAACAGGCTTTCTGTTTGTCAGTAAAGTCAGAAAATGTGACAATGACTCTGAGGAAGAAGAAACGCTGAGTGTGAAGTGTAATTTTTTTTTGAAGAGTTTGTTTCCAGTGATGTGCCCTAAGGAACACTGGGTTTATTTTTCATACTTCCTTTTGGCCTGGAAGATAAATCTTAACATTTGATTTTTAAACCAGAAAGTATAGAAATTATACTTATCTATATTATCACATATAGAAAGCAGAACTTAAGAAAGTATAGAAATCTGGGCACAATATACTTAGGAAATAAGAAGAGCCTCCATCCCTTGATGTGACTGCCAAGTCCTGAAGGGGATCAAAGTTAACCGGTGTAGCCGAGAAGCACTTGGTGAACATCTATAATAGCGGGGCATGGCACATCCATGCCTAAGATTAACTGCCAGTAAAGATTATGTCTTCTATAGAGAATATGTGTTCTATAGAGATTATGTATTTTATGTTGAAATGTTCTTACACTGGTATGGTGGAGCTGCTTTGGAAGATTACAAGTATTTCATTCTGCTTTTGTGCTGGAATTAATACATTAGTATTCATATTTTTCATTAATTCTGTTATTTTTTTCCTTTTTTTTTTTTTCTTTTGAGTTTATAACTCTGTATGTAGACTTCTAGAGCTGAGTGAGATCAGATGCAGGAGTAACACAGAAATGAACAACCCCGTGAAACTGAGGAGAAGGGTGAGTGAAAGCATGCAAGGGACATGAGGCAGTAGGGGCTGAGAGTGTGGTTGGGTTGCAGAGCAAGGTGGGAGCTTTCCTGAGTGGTGAACCTGAACAGACAAGATTATAATCAACAGAGATTATAGAAAAAATACTATTTTCCATCCTTTCTTAAAAGAACATTAAAAATGTAAATTATTATGGCTGGATACAGGCAAGCTTACACAAAAGGACAGCAAGACAGGACTGATCAGCGTGCCAGACTTTAAACATGCACTTTGGCTTGTAGGCAGCTCATTAAAGGGAAGCTGTAAAATAGGTCTGGAAGTGAATAAACACCCCCTCATGTGTTTCCATTCTGAGGAGCAGCCTCAAAACCTGAGTGACAGGAGGAGGGTGTGCCCAAGGGCACCACAGGGAATTGGCAGTACAGACTGGTAGTGGTGCCCAGTTACATCTCCTGCACGAAGGCAGTGAGGGGTGGAATGGCTCACCAAAATACTGTGGAGAGAGGCAACAGCCTCATGTGGGCAGAGCAGAAAATTTGCATCAAAAGCAGCATTGCAGGGAGATACAAGAAGGCTGAGACTACCCCTAGGCTTGCCAGAGAAAATTCACTGCCAATTTGCAGGGTCTAGGGATGCTCTCATGGCAGCGAGCTCAGCTCTTCTGCAGAGGGGACAGTCTCGTGGTGTATTGGAAATGATACATCCATTCAATAAATGACACTGACGAGATCTGAGGGGAGGCCATCCACTTGCTCTCAGATGGCAAGATTTGATTAGGGAGCTGTGAGGAGGCTCAGGCTGGGAAGTTTTATAGCAAAGAATGGCTGACTCTCAAAAAATAGCAATGAACAGGTGAAAAGCTATTGCGTTAAGCACAGTGATTATAATAATAAGGAGGCTTTAAATCTTTTTTTATTGTGATCGCTCCTATATTTGCTGGCAAAACTCTGCACTACCTGTGATGACAGTTCATGTCATGTTTGCTGTTAAAGTATCAGATGACAATGTTCTTCCTCTGCTGGTTTGAAAGCCCAGGAATAAAAAAAAAACCCCATCTCTCAGAGGCAATCTACCTTTCATGCTTTATGAAAATGAAAGTAGATTGATTTTTGTAGAGTCAAGGTCTCATGCATTACTTAGCAAGGATGATGCCTGCTATCTGTGCTGGGACAGAGTCAGAGCCTCTGGGGCTGGCAGAACAAACCTAGGCTAAATATTCTGTAATGGATGGTGGAAAGGACCCAGATTATGTTGGACCAAGCACAGGAATGGACCTATAGCACCTACCGGGTACATATATCTGTGGGACAGAAATTTTCCCAGAAAAAAAAGGTCAGCTTCATTTTAAGGTTTAAAAAAAAAAAAAAAAAGGTTTAAAATTAATTAGTAAGGTAGTGATTTTAAAACAGTTTAGCTGTCCTTATGGCATTTGTCTTCATATTACCTTTTTTATTGTTATCTTGATACCTTATTTTCAGATTTCAGTTTTTACCAGCTTTTTATATTGATAAAATGTAACTTAAAGATATCTTCTGGAGTAGGCCTGCATATTGCTGCAGCTGGGCAGGAGATTCTTATAAATAAGGATGGTGGCATAAAGGATTAGGATTTTGTTTAGCAACATTGTCTCTACTACTCACAAGTAAAGCTATTTCTGTTAATGTTTCTACTACTGTCTTTGAGACTATGACCCTTTTAGTGGAAAAGAGGCAAATCCATCATTGCCACTTTTAAAACCATCGCACATCTTTTAGGGATCTCCAGCTGGGAAACAGACTACTGAATTTACTTCACTTCATGATTTCGTATTTACTCTTTCAGACCCATGTGAGGATTACCAGTTTATGTAGGTGATGCAATAAAATAAAACCACAGAAAGCTTTAACGTAGGAATTGGAATTCTGAAAATTAAGAATCAGCAAACTAAAATATTTTCCAAACGCTTCCTTGATGATGCAGATAGATACATTTCTGAATGAATGATTAAATACAGGCAAATGCAGAGACTCCTAAACCAAGCTACAATTACCATGTAGATTACCCAAATACATGGGAGATCTAAAACATTTCCCTGAAAATATAAATGAAGAAAAGACTAGCAGTGTTTTCAGAGTAAAAAAAATTAATCTTCAACTATATGTCACAACTCCAAAAGTAATCTAGACACGTGAAAATGAGAATGTTAACAAAGACCATGGCTTCTGTATGCTAAAGCTGTATTGTTATTACTTAATTTATGGCAACAGAATTTTGAAAATAAGACTGTTCATGAAACTAAGTAGTGAATTTAACTGAGACTAGCACAGTTATGACTATGCAATGGGAATGGGATGGAAGAGGCAAAAGGCAGTGAGAAGCTATTCAATTAGCAACATCTTTAGAATAGCAAGTCAGTGATAGGCTAACACTTCCCCAGGTCTCAAAAAGAGCGATCTTTCATACTACAAGTTATTTCCATGTGATAAGCAGCAAGGACATTGCATCTGTGTTCAAGAGCATCTGAAATGTGTCAGCTGGGGAAGAGGAGAGGGGGGAAATACTTTTAAGGAGAAGAATGCATACCTTTTTAACAATGTATGGGTACTGGAAAAGGATATTAAGTCATACTAAGGCAGTTTTTCATTAATGACAAAAGTGCAGCTTTTTTTCTCATCAGGATTTCATCCACCAATGGAAACGAGAAACTAAAGATGACATCCTGAGCCAACTGAAATAAATGGAAACACTTCCAGTTATTTAATGGAAGCCAATTTTTTCTCATTACTAATTTTATCTTCAGAGAATTATATTGAGAGAGAAGACAAGATTGTGGTGGAAATAGTCCTGATCTGACCTGAAGCACACAGTGAGATGAAATGATGCTAGTTAGTGTGTACGTGAAGAGGTGAGAAACCTTAATATATGGTTCATATAGTATTGCTTGCTAAGCTACAAGGGTAGGAAATAATAGTGCTGCAAGCAATTTCAAGCAAAAGGTAAAAAATAGGTTTTGGAGGTTTTTTGTGTTGTTTTGGTGGGATAAACAGATAAATACAAAGAAAACTAAAACGTCCCATTCTAATGCTGCTGTATAAGCTCTGAAAGGGCTGTTTCTTATGATACAAGGTACTGAAAACTCATCGTATTATTTAGGAGGCAGTAGGGTTTGTTCTAATTTTACTTTCCTGCACTGAAGTCCTCCTTGTGGGCAGAGCTCTATAGAAAGTCCTAACTCTTGGGTTAACCACCAACGAAAATGTTCAGTTATTCCTAATTTCCAGAGTGAGGAGAGCAGCAGAAATCCTGGCCTGAATAAGATCACTTATTGACTTTTCTAGGCCCAGATCATGGTGACTTTGGGTAATAGTGGTTGTGTCTAATATTTAAGTTGTTTTTTACATTAAACCAGTGAATTAACAGAGCAGAGAACTGGTTTGGACTCCCTACTCTGAGCTTCCCTTGCCTCCTGTGCAACTTGGACCTTTTTGGAGATGATGTTTTCAAACCCAAAGAAAAATTGCTACAAGTGGGTGCAGCCTTGACAGTTAAGACAGCTAATCCCTCCTTATACATTTTGTATGATGCTACACAGTTTAACAATAGTATACTCACTCTTCAGGCAATGTTTAATGTAGAAGGAAAAAACTTTAACACCAACAGAAAGTCTAGACAGGATTGCGTTGTGGATGTCAGCATCACTCAACAGCCATCATCAGGCAGCCTTCACCCTTTCTTTTTCCATGTCAGTAGCAGGAAGGATTATAGCCATGTAATGCTGTTTCAAAGGGAGATTTTCAAAGGGAAGCTCTGTTGGGAACAGCCCCCATTTCTTCCTTTTGACCCAGACAGGAAATTTTTCTTTCTTTCATAAATCCTGAGGAAAAAGCCCACAGCTGTTTCATTCCCCAGAGGCTAGTCCAGGACTGTCCTGCTGTGATACAATCTTCTGCTTTGGCTTCAACAGTGCTGTGCCTGTGAACCATGATAATTTTACCAGGTGTTTATGTCCTGGCATTGAGATTAAAGACTCAATTATTTCCAGCCATTTCTCTTCCTAATTTGCTCAGGAAAAACCGGTTACTCTCAGGCACTGCAATACTCAAGCTAAACTCTGTTATGTAAAGTAATGTAAAAGTAAGGTATAGGTAGTGCATCTTTAGTAGGTAAAGTAAAGGCTGCTGAAAAACATAACTTAGAGAAATCGTGTCCTGTTAAGTCTGCTGTAAATAACAGATTCTGCAAAGATCTTCTGCCAGGCTGGCTCTCCTTGGCTTGCATTTCAGCAAAGCTAATTCCACTGCTCTTCAGTCTAAATCTGTGAAGTTCCCCCAAAGAAGCCACAGTCAGTGGACACAAAACCTGAGGAAAAATAAAAGCAATCTTTGTTTCTCTTTTTTGTTGAACTGGACTGAGCAGTCTGGCATATTATGGGGTACAAAGCAGTTCTGGGATGATTCATTCTGAAATTAAATTGGTTGCAGTCAATATTTTCCAGTATCTCCTCAGGGCAGAGAATGAACTTTTTCCTTAGCACGCTTAGCACAGAAGCAAAGACACTCTCTTTTACATCATGTTTTTTTCTTCTGAAATTTCTTTCTTTCTCTCTTTCTATTGGTGTTTTCTTTCTTGGTTCTTTTCTTGATCTGGTTTAAAAAATGCAAATTATACTTTACATCTGACACAAATAGTGTATCTGTACCTTTGCCTGCCATTCTGATAATGCATGTTGCTTAGTCTGCTAAAGTTATGTAAGAAAGTAAAGCTCCCTATATTCAATTCAGTAGCTGAACTCTTGTCATAATACAGAACTTCTTCTCCTCTTGTCAGAGTGTTGTTGAAGGTCCCTTTGGATAAAGAAAAATGCCAGATTCTTTCTTTAAAAAATTTGCAGATCAAATTTGGCATTTGTAGGACACCAAAGCCTGTCTCTGGTGTGCCTCTGCCTCACAGACACAGAAACATTTATCCCTACTTGCTTTGCAGTTCATGTTTTCTCACTTACGAGGATGTCCTATATTTCTAACTTTACAGGCATTATTATGCAAGGCTGTATTACAAAACCACATGATTTTTTTTGTGAAAGTGATTAGGAAAAGGATGCACAGTCTCATCCAAAGTCAATCTTCACTTCCACAAATTTTGAAACAAATCTGGATTATGGTCCAGAAGGCAGCCCTAACGTATATAAATATATTTTTTATTAACTCTTTTAGAGCATCATGCAATTTAGCTACCATACTTATGTAGGTATCCATATTAAGAAGGATATTCAAAATATTTTATCAATATTTAAGTATGAGAAATATTTTGATTAAAATTAGGCGTGGTTCAAAACCCTCTTACATAATACTATATTTAATGGCTAGTTCAGCTAGCTCTGTCTTCAGATTTGCTTGAAATATCATATGAGATTTCTGTATAAAATTACAGTCACTTGGAGAGTCTTCCTAGTGTCCTTAGCAGCTCTCTGACTTAGCCAATTAATATGGATCAAATCATAAATTTTGTTAACTTCCCCCTGTCATCTCTTAAGGGGAAACCAGAAAAAGCAGGATATTAAAAATGACAGCTTGTTTCCTTCTAGTTGCCTCTTCCGAGTTTCAAGTCAAAGCAAAACCAGCTGCTATTTAAAGACTTACTGAAAGCATGCAATAAATTTCAAGATTCATTGATTCTGAAAATTTCATTTAAAAAATAAATAGATTGGTTGATTTCTTTATCACTTCTTATACCAATGAAATCTTCCAAGTGATTGTTCTGATTCCTTATCTATTGCTTACTAACTACTGTTAAAAACAAGATCTGGTCTTGGATGGATGACCCACATAGTCACTTTTAACTTTTAGTATTCATATCTTTACTCCCTAGAGAGTGCAAGTAGCTTTGCTTTTAATCTGTTTTTGGAATAGACCTAGTTGTGAAAATTATTGCAATTTAACTATGTGGGCAGAAGAATTAAAACGAATAAAAATCAGAAGCAGGCAGACTGTTAAGATGTGTAGGTGTTTATCAAATAAAGGAGAATAAGAAATACAACAAATATTAATGTAGCATGATCATATTACACAAGGGAAACTCAAATAAGGCTGCCATGTGTCTCAATCATTGTAGTGTAATGGTGATTTCAGTCCCCTCTTTCATAGTGTAGCATCCTTTTATATAATTTGAAAATCTGCTCACTGCCTGAAAATTCATGGCTTATCCACAAATAAGCCATTATGCATATAAACCATAGTGAATCTAAAAAAAAAAAAAGGCTTTCAAGAAACATCAGGCATTAACTTATTTCTTATTATTAACTCCCTTTCAGTTTCCTTTGTTTCCTGTTTATTTTTTAGCTTCAGGTATTGCTAGGATTAGACTAAACCTTATATGACCTTTTTCTGGTCATTATTTACTGGGTTATCAGTTTGGCAAATGGCTGTTTTCAAGTGAATTACTTCCCTGCTTGAGTCACTAGTACATTTTAGTAATAAAAATTTGGAAGAAATCTATGGTTTGTGCTAAAATCATAGTGGGTGTAATCACAGGGTAATCAAGGTAAGTTGCTGTATATATGTGTTTAAGTTTGTGGCCATAAATATTTGGCCACAATGAAAATATCAACCACTATTCCAAATTCAGTTGAGAGGCAAGGAAGTCTTATTTCCATCACTTCAAAAATGAGAAGTTGAGCCCAGGGAAAATGAATGGTTGCCAAGGACCCCAGCAAGGTCCCATGGGGAACGGGTAATTCACCTTACATCTTCCTGAGTGCTGGTCCAGTGTCTTCACCATAAGATGGTCATTCCTGTTCTTTCCATTCTCAACATTCTTATCAGCCCCACGATATTAATGCTTTAGAATAATAAATAACATATCAGTCAAAAAGTGGAATAGCTTATTCACTTTCCATTCTGAAGGTGAAAATAAAAAGACTGTAACATTTTTTTCTCAAATAATAGTATCTGACAACTTCAAACAGGAAAATGACTATTCAGGATTCAACATCTCTATTCAATAGATTCATAAGCCATGAGCCGTGCTCCCAGGGAAAGTATGGTAGCTGTTCTTTCAGGAAAAATGAACCACTGCTGCCATCTTATTTGTAGTGCTTAAAGTTATTCTAGACTCAAAGCTCCATAATATTGAAAAACTCAATAAGAAGTTGAAAGTACCAGTGTGAAATTAGAGAAGAAAAAAGTGCACAGACCTCAACAACTTTGCAAGGGAAGATTTAGTTTTTAATCAAACCAGAAAATCTATATAAATATTACTACAGAGCATGATGAAATACCTCAAAATCAGTGTTACAATTTGGTTTATGGTTAGGCTGAAGATGCATAAAGATGGAGAATTAATTTGCTGAATTATCCTTTTGAGATGTCTAAGCATTTAGTTATTTATCTCTATTTATGATACACCAGAAAGATTATTAGAAGAGTTAGTTGGAATTTGTCTAACTTTGCACATTAAAAAGTTAACTGACTTGACTAAACACATTATCTAGGTTCTTTTTGTAGCAACAGAGAGAAATAGTAGCCTCCAAGGGATAATACACCATATGGTATAGTCATCTATTTCAGAATGGGATGAATTCCTGTGTGGAAGTGTCTCTTTCTCTCTTCACTGATTATAGAGGGATCCTTGCTAGACAGTACTTGCTGGACTAGAATCCCAAGAAAGAGTTTTACTGTTTTTTTTAGGAGAATATCACTGTCTGAATGGGATTGCTCTTTGGTCCACAGTATGTTCTGGTTTTCTAGCTTTTTGCATGAGATGTGCAATATTTTCTAAACCCAGCAGGTGCTAGTATGAATAAATATGTAAGGAACATGGTCTTCCACATCGCAGGCAGCACAGGCTACATGAGGAAAATTACTGTAACTGCCATAAAAACATTTAATGTTTTTAAATGAAGGCCTTAGACATAAGATTTCACATCAGACATCAGCGTTGACTTTTTTACCAAAATGGAGGTTTCAAAATCACAGCAAGAAAGTCCACCGAACGCTTACCAGTTGAATCATTCATTCTCTATCATTGTATAAGGCCTACTGATTTTAAAATGAGAGTATGATGTGAGTTTTTTACAAAAAACTGACTTTTTGAGATGAATTATTAGGCAAAAATGTAGCTTGGTAACCTACATAATATCTTTTATGTCAAAAGCTAAAAAAATAGCAATCAATTTTATATGGTTTTTCACATATTGGAAGCCACTGCAAAATTTCTTCTGTTGAATTTTATTTGAATCAAAAGACGAAAAAATTGAGAAATGTATCCTGAGAAAGCCCTGATAATCTTTGACTGACATTCTGTCGTGGTTTAACCCCAGCCAGCAACTAAGCACCACGCAGCCGCTTACTCACTCCCCCCCCACCCAGTGGGATGGGGGAGAAAATCGGGAAAAAGAAGCAAAACCCACGGGTTGAGATAAGCACAGTTTAATAGAACAGAAAAGAAGAAACTAATAATGATAAGGGTAACACTAATAAAATGACAACAGCAATAATGAAAGTATTGGAATGTACAAATGATGCGCAGTGCAATTGCTCACCACCCACCGACCGGCACCCAGCTAGTCCCCGAGCGGCGATTCCCCGCCCCCACTTCCCAGTTCCTATACTGGATGGGACGTCACATGGTATGGAATACCCTGTTGGCCAGTTTGGGTCAGGTGCCCTGGCTGTGTCCTGTGCCAACTTCTTGTGTCCCTCCAGCTTTCTCACTGGCTGGGCATGAGAAGCTGAAAAATCCTTGACATTAGTCTAAACACTACTAGCAGCAACTGAAAACATCAGTGTTATCAACATTCTTCACATACTGAACTCAAAACATAGCACCGTACCAGCTACTAGGAAGACAGTTAACTCTATTCCAGCTGAAACTAGGACACATTCACATTTACTATGGATATTCGATTTGTTAAATTCAGGAAAATTAGGAAAAAAAGAGGTTTTTTGCATCTTTTTCTTGACAGTACCAAATATCATCTAGCTATTGGAAACACATATCAGTTCATTTAAGTTATTGCATCATTATGTGACAATGAATATCTACAATGTGGTTGAAAAGTGTGGCATATTTTAATCCTTGAAGAAAGGAATAAACGATTAGAAGACTGATTTTATTGCTCTTACTATTGATTTTTATTATTATTTACTTAGGTAAACCACACACAGCCTAGTAGCTGTAAAAAAAACATATTAAGAGTCAAATCCTGACACAAAAAATTTAGTAATCAACAACACAGGAGAGGAACATTTACTAGCTTGCTTTCCTTCGTTTGTTATAGATGTACTTAACAGACTTTAAGACGAAGCCTAATCCACCCTTTTAAAAAGGACTATCTCATTTCAGGAAATGTGTACACAAATTTCATCACAAAAAAGGATGTTAGTAACTGTCCTGGGGTGAGCTCTATTTCTGCTAATAGTTAAGATGCTACACTACCAGATGCATGTTTGAAGATGCTTTAATGGTATAATGTAATGTTGCATAATATGGCATAGATGTAATCTAGATGTATGTGAAATTGAGCAGATACATGTATCCACGTTATAGACAGTGTTCTTCAGATCATCATACATGCATACACAGGTGTGCAAGCTTTTATTCCGTTTTATGGTATGGGAGTTAAGTGACTGTGGAAAAGGTGGAATGATTATCCATCTTTAAAAGAAATTTTCAGTTTCTGTTATTTCTGGGTTGTTTTTTTTTTAATAATGGTTAAAATCTAATAAAACTCAATAGAAAGAAATAGGATTTTTACTTTTGAAAGAAAAATAGGTCATGGAATAATATATAGGTTGCTACAGAAAAACATTGTATTGGGTTTGAATAGCAAGTTTTCAGTGGTGGGGGGCTACAGGGGTGGTTTCTGTCAGAAGCTGCTAGAAGCTTCCTCCACGTCCGACAGAGCCAACGCCAGCCGGCTCCAAGACGGACCTGCCGCTGGCCCGAGCCCAAGCCCATCAGTGATAGTGGTAGCACCTCTGGGATAACATATTTAAGAAGGGGAAAAAAAAAACCTGCACAATTGCATCCAGAGAGAGGAGTGAGAATACGTGAAAGGAACAACCCTGCAGACACCCAGGTCAGTGAAGAAGGAGGGGGAGGAGGTGCTCCAGGTGCCGGAGCAGAGATTCCCCTGCAGCCCGTGGGGAAGACCATGGTGAGGTAGGCTGTCCCCCTGCAGCCCACGGAAGACCCCACGCCAGAGCAGGAGGGTGCCCGAAGGAGGCTGTGACCCCGTGGGAAGCCCACACTGGAGCAGGCTCCTGGCAGGATCTGTGGTCCCGTGGAGAGAGGAGCCCATGCTGGAGCAGGTTTTCTGGCAGGACTTGTGACCCTGTGGGGGACCCACTCTGGAGCATTCTGTGTCTGAAGGACTGCAGCCCGAAGAAAGGACCCACACTGGAGCAGTTCATGAAGAACTGCAGCCCATGGGAAGGACCCACACTGGAGAAGTTCATGGAGGACTGTCTCCTGTGGGAGGAACCCCACGCTGGAGCAGGGGAAGAGTGAGGAGTCCTGCCCCTGAGGAGGAAGGAGAGGCAGAGAGAATGTGTGATGAACTGACCCTAACCCCCATTCCCTGTCCCCCTGTGCCGCTGGCAGGGAGGAAGCAGAGAAAATTGGGAGTAAAGTTAAGCCTGGGAAGACGGGAGGGGTGGGCGGAAGGTGTTTTAAGATTTTATTTCTCATTATCGTACTCTGATTTGATTGGTGATAAATTAAATTAATTTTCCCCATCTCAAGTCTGGTTTGCTTGTGACAATAATTGGTTGGCTGATCTCTCCATGTCCTTATCTCGACCCATGAGCCTTTTCTTATATTTTTCTCTCCCCTGTCCAGCTGAGGAGGGGAGTGATAGAGCAGCTTTGGTGGGCACCTGGTGTCCATCCAGGGTCAACTCACAACAAGCATGTTTCAGATAATCAAAATATTTCAGGGTCCATTAAATCCATCAATATTTTACACAGGGTCAGAGACATTTCCATGGTTGGAGGCAATCCAAAATGCTTATGGTCTGTAAATATTAAATCTGATTCAAAAATTCTCTTCACAGCCTTGCATGTTGATTATTTCTGAAATACCTTATAAGCAAAAAATTTACATCTTCCAAGGAAACAGGTTTAAAATTAAAACATAAAATTTTAACCTTTCCAAAAACATTATTTAGAAATATACTAATTTTTACTCCATTAAAATGACATTTTTAACAAATACACACTTTAAAGAAGTAGTAGATGCTACATGTCTTTAAAATAGATTGGTTTTCTCATTAATTTTTACAGTCAGATTTTGGCAAAGGTCGACCAAGTTTAAAAAACTGTCAGAAAATATATACATTTTTACGAACAGAAAGTCACAAGCAAAACCATTTTTTTAGTAGACCAGGCACAAATACATTTTTGCAGGTAAGCCATTTGCATTTTAATCAGCCAATAATTACACATTTACTTGACTCGGTGGTTTGGGGAAAAGTTAAAAGCTTCCTAACCAGATATTTTTTCCTGATGAACAATTATACTCTATCAAGTAAGTGTGCCATTAGGGAATTGTAACACAAGTGAATGCCAGCCTCAGTTTTCAGCTTAAATCCCTGTCATGGATAGATGCCAGATTCTTAATTGCTCTTCTGTCCTCCCCCTTGGTTCCTCTTGGTTCATACAGGGAAACTGCTGTTCCTCAGCTCTCATCTCAGATACCGTGGGATGGTATCTTCTGTAAACAGAGAGATCACTTTTCTAGCCTTCACCAAAACCATGCACTTCTAAAAGGAAGTTGATAGTCTACTAGTTTGGGAAAAGACAGGAAATAGAAGTACCTCACCAAGCTTCATACTATTATTTATTTCAGGGGGGTTAAGGTTGTTTTTCCATTCAGTGTTTTTCCATGTAAGGACAGCTTCCCTAATTATGCAAAGGTTAATCTTAGCATTTACAAGAAAAAAAAAGTATACAGATTGACAAAGCCACTAAAATATAGCACACTCCTGTTACATAGGACTGACTCAGTGGACAACAATACACATATGCAATGCAACTGGATAAGTAGTGTTATTTGCACAGTTTTTCTAGAAAGCTATGTAAGAGGGCTCAAAGAAAAGATATATCTTGTATTATATGTCAATATTACCCTACCTCAGAAGTCCTACTTTAAGTCATTAATAATGTTTTTTGTAGGGTGTTTTGGCATGTGTTACTGACCACATTTGCAATGAGCTTTGCATTCACCTCCAGCCAAGTATGTTAGCTTTTCTTCAATGAACATTTTCCTGAATTTGGACCTTTATGGTCTAGTACTGGAACTATAGTAGTTATTTTTTCTTTCTTCCAATTATTCTATGTACCCTCTTCCTTCCATTAAATACATTTCAAGGTCTGTTACATGAAATTTTAAAGACGATTTCACTCAGAACTGATGAGAAAAAGCCTTTTTCTGGTCAAAATTACTGGCTTTTTCTTGTGTTAATTGCAAGGATCAATTGATGCAAAAATAACAGAACATCCTTTTAAGTTTCACAGTCATGGAAGCGTTATCAGGAAGGGACCTGTGGATGTCATGTAGTCCAGCCTCTGGTTCAGAGCAGGACTAGGTTGAATTTGCCCAAGGAAAAATCTTTTTTTCATGTATGCCATTATGTATCCAAAGTTATTACATAGAAAGATAAATTTAAAGCAAAAGTTTAGAACTCTTTTCAAAGATGTGTCAAGATACTGAGGGCTATTTTTAGATTAAGAACAAAATTACTTCATTCATCTGTAAAACTTCTTCTAAGAGCAAAAAATTCATTTAAGTTTTCTGAAAGCAAAAGTAATCCTGAGAATACAGCATTTCTCATTTAGGTATTATTAAAGGGAAATCTCAACTATTTCATTTCAAAATGCTAACTGTAGTAAAATTTGCATTGTACAATGTAGAATTTCTATTACAGGATAAATGTTTTGAAAGCAGAGTTCAAAACAAATGTTTTGAAATGGGTTTCTATGGTAAAATTTTATCAGTTTTTATAGAAATAATACAAATATTCTTCATTTATATTTTGTTTTGTCTAACAGACTTTCACTGACTGTCATTAATTACTAGTGGGACAGAATTCATAGATAAGGAATATCTGTCTCAAAACTGGAAACTCCACATTTAATGATGAACAATTCTAGTGGATGAGTGGCTCCTTTTTTAGTTTTGTTTTCAATTTTTTTTCAGTAATCCTCTATGCAGACAGCTAGAAAAGCTAGAATATCTGCTTCCTTTCCCTACATACACAGACAACTTAGGGTGTTTTATTAAAATACATTATAGTCATACCAGGTAAATGCTTCCTACAATTCACTCAAGAATTTATCAGCAATGTTACCGGAAGTAGATGTTAGCTACTGAGTTAATGAGTTAATTCCTGTTAATTGCCATAAGCATGAAATCTAGCTGTCAGGAAGGAATATGCTGCCACAGTTCCCTGCCATAGAGGAATCCAAATCTGAAAGACTCAAATCTTAAATAAGATACAGTTGACATTGATGCAGTTGGCTGAATATTTAGCTGGACCACTGTTTCAGTAAAATTATGTTTTCATTGAATTTTTGCAGTTCCCTTTTTGTGTTATATACTGTAGGAAATGGAGAAGAGGCATGTCACCTGTAGAACAGATGTTAGTTTATTGTGCACACCAAATGTAAAATAGAGGCCTTTGGTATCCATTCATTCATGCAGGTTTTACAATACTGATCCTCTGCTGATTCAGTAGGGTAGTTTAGGTGTAAAATGAAAAGATATTTCTGGTCCTCAGTGTAATGTATGGAGTGTAAAAAGTAAATTCCATGTGTTGTAATCTATTGGAAATCTGGGCTAATGTGAGTTGGTACTGTCTCTCTCAAAACAAAGACAGTTTTTACACAATGCAGCGGCTACTCTTTGGAAATCTTTTTAAATTTCAATGTAATTTTTTACATTTTTTCAAACTTTTGCTTTTACATGTGATGAAATAGTGAGAAAATTATTTACATAGATGACTATACAGGAAGTGAGACAAAAAAGAGGGACAATCCAAGATGCTTGGTGGAAAACTAAAATGTGCTATTTATAACTATGATGGGAATTTTTAAAAATTGCCAGGAACTAAATCTGGAACAATGTATTTCCTTTATAAAAAATGAACCATAATCCCATTTGCTAATTTTTATTGTATACATGAATATTTGCAGAATTGTATGTTTTGGGTTTTTTTTTTCCCTTGGTCTAAAAAAGTCCACCACTCTCCTGCAGAGTTTTCCTATTGCTGCAGCCACAGATGATCTTGCTTTCTAATTTGTGTATGGAAGGAAGGCAGGAAATAGTCTGCTAGTGGCTGCAGCAATTAAAAAATTTCCATCTATCCAATATATTGCATGGGGACATGCTTCCCAATTAAAACATAGGTGCACATTCTACTTGTGAGAGATAAGTATACTACTGCCTAGCAGCTGATTTCAAAGAAAGGATACAAGCGTTTGGGTTTTTTAGGAGTTTGGGCACCAAAATAAGCTAATAATTACTTAGGTGAACAAAACTCCATCAATATTTTGTAGGCCATTTTCTGCCTGTATTTTTCTTCACCCTTATTGCACAAGCTGATAACTCTAGTGTGAATGTTCAAATCCTTCAGAGTGACCTAATTCCCTTAAGGTATCATAAGAAGAGATGTTCCCACTTTGTAGGTGTCACTGGCAATCCTACACCACGATTTCCATTACCCTACCTCTCCAGTGCCCTTCTAGGTCTGAGAGCTACCACCTCACCTTAGCTTGGTGAGATTGTGTGCTGCACCACCCAGAGAGCTGTCATGGCTGTCAGCATTGTTCTCAGCACAACCTAACAGCTTACAGTTAATTTTACCTGAATGGAGCACATAATTAGAAACGTTAATATAGCCACAGTGTGAACACATTAATAATAAAACTTGACATTCGGAGTTTCCAAGCTGTATTTATTTAAGGTTTGCTTTGGCTTATAACTGTTCTTGTTAACCAGTAGCAAGAAAGCCTCATGTTGTGCGTGTTTCAGCTGTCCTTTGTAGTCAGGAATCATCTCAGCCAGAAGTCTGCTTAAACCCCTGTGTTTTCCTCTGGATTGTTTTGCTGCTTGTGTAAACTGGCTCATGAACCAGTACTACCACAATCAGGAGGAAAAATGTAGCCTGGTTATGAGTGGATCTTTATTGTCTGATTCTCTCATTGATATAAGCCATGTCTGAATCTTTTTTCCTTGTTTGGGATCACTGTAAGGGTGCTGTCTCTGGCATCAAATTAGGGTTGAGCCAAGGCTCTTCTAGGATGGGAGCGCTGATAGAGTATGTCTTCCTGTCACTTATGGGGTATCCTGGGTAACATCTTTGGCCCACTTTGGCAAGAAATGTGATGAAAACTAAGTAACAAATTCAAAGTTATGGGCTGAGAAGGAAGAGATAGAGACAAATGCCCATGGCATGATTACACAATCCTACAGTTTAGGAAAACTGTAGATAAAAGGGACTGTAGATAAAAAGTGAAAGAATGTGCCCCTTCAGTGATGATCATTTATTAATGGATGTGACTGCAAGCAGAAATGGTGAAATACATGGGCAGAAGGACCTCTGTCTAATGTATAAACTTCTGTTAAGATGTCTGGAACAGTTACCTTTCCTAGGCTTAACTCTGTGACGCCTTTGCCTTTATAAAGAATTTGGGGTGTATTTCAGAGAGCTTATTCTCAAATGTTTATCAGGGAAAGGATATGAAACACAACCAGTTCTGTGAGCCAGAGAATTGTGTCTGCTTGGGGTTTGGGTTTTAATTTCAGTGTCCTCTTAAAACACCCCATAATCCTCCCTTTACTCAGATCTTCAGGTAAGGAGATATTCTCTTTGTCATTATCAGCTCTTCACCGGGCTCAGCAGCCTGAAGGTTATTTATATTGCTGCCACTGCATTAGCAGGGACCATTTTAAAGCCTTAGATTTAGGGCTATGTCAGGGAAAAGCCCCTGACAGTTGAGCTCAAATGGGTCTCTGTTGACTGGCAGTTAATAGCAACATCCAGAACCTCTTTTTAATGGAGGCTGCAGAGCAGTTGGGTCTTGGTCTACTGACAGCCAGACCACCATCTCTTTCTGAGCTGCCATTGATTTTTGTCTGGCTTTCTTTTGCATAGAAATGATGGGTATAGGAGTGGAAATTAAGGGTCAGTGATACAGAGCTGCAAAGGGAGCTGTGCATTAGCATAGATGTAGCTGACAAGCTGCACTTGCCCAGGGAATTGATGAGACCAGCACCACCACTGCCTTGTGGAGCATTGCTCTCACCTGCATGACACACAGGGAAGACCTCTTCTGAATGGTGCATGCTGACCTGTCCAGCTGGGTGGAGAGGTTCTGGGTTAGTTCATGGGGTCGTCAGAAGGGTGACTACTATGGTGCTTCTTATTTGAAGCATAATCGTGACTTTGCTGTCATGCTGTTTTTGAATGTGTCCAGAATAACTTGATGTACATGAGCAGCTTTATGATGCTGTGAAAGCAGAAAATTCCTTCTGTCTTTGAGGAGATGTCCTGCAGTTTTGAAGATACAATATATATACATATCTGTGTGTACATGCATCTGTCATATTTAAGCATGACACAGACAGATGTCATATGGCCATGGTTATTTATCTACAAAAATATTATGAATTCAATTATCTTATATCATTGTTTTCTCGTCCAACTTTCATTTGAGATTTCTGCCTGATCACTCTGAGAAGACTAAAAATTGTTCTTGCATGTGTGCCTGTACTTCCTTCTGCTTTCAGTTAATGGTACCCTGCATGGAAAGAGTGAGTCTGGGTTTACAGACTATCAGACTTACAGTCAGCTCAGATTCAGTATTATTTTTTCAATAAAAACCAAACACTGAGCTACAAGAGCTGAAAGTTAATTTTGATTTATTGATCTTTTAAGGAATTTAGAATCAGATTGTCTGTTTCTGGAAAGGATGAATCTAAGTATCTGCATTCCCATGTTTTGTGCAAGGCAGCTCAGGGCTGTCTTCTGCTCATGGACTGTCCCAAATGCTTACCACATACTGTTTCTTGAGCTACCTCTGCTGAAACTGTTCTGCATCAGGAAATAAAAAATGGAGTATAATTGTCTGTACATCATCATTAAAAAGATATTTTCCAAGTAGAGACCAGAAAAAAATCATAACTGGAACCTTTTAGAGATTTTTGCAAATACAGTGGTGACACCAGGAGGAATAAAATGTGATCTAGTATGCACTGAATTGATGTGTAGCTTCCATTTGATTTGGTTTGTAAACTGTGTGTGGCCTGACCCAAAGTTAACATAATTAACTCCTGATGTTCAAAATAAGACACGAAAAAATGGTTCTGTAACAACCAACCAACTGTGCTGTGCATGTGTAAGGAGGTGAGGATGATAACATAAAGTCAAGGATTTAATTGTCTTACACCTTTGTATTGTTTCTTTTTCTAGTTATGGTGCCTTGTTCTGTATTTGTTTTGCCTTCACTGTGGCACCCATTCTTGAGGACATAAAGTATATTGACCATCTGATATATCATTATTTTATTTAGAGTTGTTTTCCTTTTTCATGAAAAGCTGTTAAAAGCTTATATGATCTTTATTATTCTTTGTACCTTTAAGAAGCTCAGTGAAGAAGTAATATTCTCAGCATAGCTGAGGCAAAGATTTGTCAGGGTAAATAATTTATTTTATGAGATCATCAGTTGTAGCTGAAGAAAAGCCTGGCCACTTTCTGGTTCATAAACATCCCACTATGCTGCTGGTCTGAAAGAGTATCAGTAACTCTCATAAAAGATTTTTTTTTTGTCTCTCTGCAAACATCAACTTATTTAATTATGTAGCCCATCATGGCTATTCCATTATACTTTGAACACTGGCTAATAAAAAGGCTGAAAATTCAAACCTTTGTGCTAGGCTTTTGAGGGTTATAAAGGTGAAAAAAGCTGCAAGTTTGGCTCACCCTGTCCCCTTCCCCTGATTTAGCTGTGTGGTCTCCCAGGGCAGGAAGGATGAAGGTGAGCACAGTTAATCGTTTGAGCATCCATGGCAGGTTAGATGCAGGACAGGCATCACTGGTATAATAATCTAATGGCATAGATTCAGGCTGTGCTGCTTTCCATAGGAAACCAGATCATCGTAATGTGCAAAAGCTTCTGCAAATTGTGTGGTTGAGGCTGTGGTACCCCCTCCCCAAACCAGAACGAGGAGGAACTTCTCCAGCTGTCCTTTCCCTCCTTCTTACAGCACACAGGCCACATATTAATTTCTAATTTTCAGTGTCAGCTCATGAAGGCAGTATAAATTTACAGCTATTGAATAGCATTTAAAGATATTCAATAGTTTACTCTGAAAATGTTTAACTGCTTTTATCCCACTGCTGGCAAACAGTGACCTTTCCATTTTAAACTCAAATGATGCGCAAAGAAGTGACTGTACAAGCAGGAACACTGTCAAGAACCTAAAGCTAACCGAGCGCTCACTGTCTGAACTATTCAGTACTGATCAGTTGAGCCCAGTCTTGACATGGCAGAGTACAAATTTCTAAAATACAACAAACCATGGATGCTGGATAAATGTAGCAGAGCATGGTAAGAATGAATTGATTCTGCTTGTAATTGAAATTTTGCAACAAAACAGTACATTGTTAGCATAATTGCAAAGTTTTCATAAGGAAAGAAAAATGTTTAAGGCTTGAATTCTAGTTTATGAAAGGTGAAAATTGAGTCTCTTTGGTCCCAACTGCACTTTTGTTGTAGGAATGAATACCAGCACCTTGTGCATACATACTGAAATGTCATAAAAGAATTCAGTGCAGAAAAGTAGGATGTCTTACTGCCCCCATCTTGCTGTCAAATTACATTGTTTACATACTGATTCCTTCCTCAGGGATGTGCCTCAATGGCAAGTCTTTTGGGTAATTAAGACTTGAAAATTCAACTTTCTAATCTGCACCTTAAATCCATAAATGATAGTCAGGGTGAAAATTGATGCTCCTGTGAATATCTCTCCATACCTCACCATGAGACCCATGCATTAACCTTCAAAGATTTCTACAGTAATGGATCAGTGTGCTTTAAACACTTATGAGTGATGTCTTCTAGCTTCGTTAATGACTCTGCTAATTACATAGTTAATCATGTCATCTTGAAAGCTGAAAAAATAGATAACAAACCATGGCTGTTCTTTTCATAATTTCATTGCTCTTTTTAGTTTCACTGTAAAGACACAGTATGATAAAAAAAAAAAATATCAACTACATGCAAGTATGTTTTGAGCTTTATAGAGGAAAACAACTGCTTTTATGGCAAGGAAAAAAAAATATATTTGTGTTTCAGGATTTCAGGCCATAATGCTGAGTTTTATGCCTGTTCAGAAGATCTTGCATGAGTTCATTTCCAGGCTATTCCATCAAAAATCAAGGCAAAGCCACCACCATCTTGGGAGAACTATAATGCCAATGAAGAAATGGTATTGAATTAAGCTTAGTACAGAATGGGTCAGACAAAGAACCCCAGTCCTGCACAGAGACAGTATAGAGCAGACAAGATGCTCTTTCTTCTCATACTGCTTTCTCAAGTGCTTTCCTTTCTACTAGGCCTTCGATACCCAAGGTACTGTCATAAAAACTGAAATAACATGTTTCCTGGCCTGCTGTCCCAGAACCTCCCTGACATTTGTGGTATGCCTGGATGTGCATCTGAATATACGTATCTATATCAATGTAAAATTAGCTTACCATAAAACCTGTAGTCCAACCCCACATTATTCTATACATAAAATTAGATAAAAAAGAATTTGTTTACCTCTTGCTTGCTTATTATTTAGGTGGTGGTGGAGCTGCACATGCCCTGATGCCTTAAGAACAAATAAGGAAATTATGTTTGCTGACACAGTACTGTCTTGAGGTAGGCTGGAGATGTGCCTATAAATAAGACCAGATCAGCAGATATTTCACCAATGGGAAGGGCCTTAAACTGTCAATGCCTTAACAACCTGCAGCAAAAGGAGTATCTGCAAAACAAAGCAAGCACCAAAGGAGTATCATCTTTAATAGATACTGTCTCCTTCCTTTTATTAAAGCAGTTGTAATGAAACCCTGTTTTTCTGCAACAGGCCTAGTGTTTGATGTGTTGTCAGGAACTACACACAGCATGCCAAGCTAGACTGTTCCTAGTAAAGATCCTAAGTGTGGGGGCAATTTCTAACTAGCAAAACACAAAACAGAAGGCATGAAGAGCAGCATTTGTACCTTGATCTTACAACAACAGATGTGCAAGCAACAAAGCCCATTTGCCACACTTTTCAGACCAGATCTGCTGTTGAAAAGACTCATGAAGACACAGAGGGGGAAAAGATCCCATCCATGAACTCATGTTAAGAGCCCAGTCTTACACACATACGCTGTAAAACACTGAGCACACCCTATGTCTTTCCTCATGCCTTCATGAGGAGAACATGGAGACTATGTGTTCTTCTCGTGTTGCCAGGCCAGTGCCCAAAGAGTAGCTGCACTGCTGCCAAGACCATTGTCTGAGGAGATTGAAGTAGACGGACGCCTGTAATCTTGAGAGCAGACAACAGACAACCCTTTATTGCTAAAACACACACATACTTATAGTCACATATTCTGCAAAGTCACTGTACACGCGCACAAGCATAAAATATGATTGGTTATATCAACACTGTACACACGCATAAATATAAGATATAATTGGTTATACCAATTAAAACACGCGAAATTTGTCTCAGTCTAATTGGTCAAGATAAACTGCCGAATTGAGGTTCTTTGTGCCAAGTTCCCTTTATCGTGGAATGCGCACCTGTGTTCTTCTAATTGGCATCTTTCTTTTTTTGTCTTCTTGTTTATTCTGTTCAAGGTCTTCTAAAGGCCTCTGGAATGCTCTTGCGACCGATGTTAGCTAAACATGTGTCCACAATTGTCCTTTCTTTTCTCAAAGGAATAATCATATATATGCCAAATGCCCCTATCTTCTGGAACACTCATGACACAACAAGTAACGATGGTCCTCTGGGCAGGGGGACTGTCTCGCTTTTTCTGCCTTGGGCTCAGATTTCTTGTCTTTCTGAAGGGTCAAAACAAAACCAGGAAATATTAGTTCTGTACTGGGTAAGTTCTACTTGGACCTTACTTGGGCAGAAACAAGAAAAGTAGCAGACAATTAACATAAATAAAACAAGAAGCCTGGGCTTCAGCAATGATGTACCCACCTTAAAAATGCTCATTTTCAGGCAAAAGAAAGGTATTTACAGCAAATATTAAAAAGGCATAAATAGCCATGTTATCACTCCTCAGGGTTTATCCTGAGTATGGATTTATCTCAACTATTACCTTTGGTATTCATGTTAGTTGCTTCTCAGATTGGTGGTTGTTGAACCACAGCCCATATAAAAGTATGAGAAAGCCTCTTCATTTAGCAGCAATTCAAACTCCAGGTTCTAGGGGGGAAAGAACAACCTGGTTAGATACCAGAATCATAGAATCATAGAGTATCTCAAGTTGGAAGGGACCCATAAAGATCAACAAGTCCAACTCCCTGCTCCTAGCAGGACTACCTAAAACTAAACCATATGACTAAGAGTGTTGTCCAGATGCTCCTTGAACTTGGTGCCATGACCACTTCCCTGGGAAGCCTGTTCCAGTGACCGATCACCCTCTCAGTGAAGGACCTTTTCCTAATGCCCAATCTGAATTTCTCCTGATGTGGCTTCATTCCTATCACTGGTCACCAGAGAGAGGTGATCAGCACCTCCCACTCCACTGTCCCCCTTGAGGAAGTTGTAGACTGTGATGAGGTCATCCCTCAGCCTTGTCTTTTCCAAACTGAACAAACCAATTGACCTCAGTTGCTCCTCACAAGTTTTGCCCTCGTGACCTTTCACCATCTTTGTTGCCCTCCCCTGGACACACTCTAATAGTCTGATGTCCTTCTTATACTAAGGCACCCAAAACTGCACACAGTACTTGAGGTGGGGCCGCACCAGTAAGGTGTAGAGTGGGACAATCATCTCACTTGACCAGCTAGCTATGCTGTGCTTGATGCACCCCATGATACAGTTGGCCATTTTGACTGCCAGGGCATGCTGTTGACTCATATTCAACTTGCCATCAACCCAAACCCCCAGACCTCTTTCTGCAGGGCTGCTTTCCAGCCTCTTGTCCCCCTGTCTGTACGTATAACCAGGATTACCCCATCCCAGATGCAGAAACTTGCTCTTTCTAAATTTCATACTTTCATATTTTTCCTTTATTGTTATTCTTTTGTTTGTTTGGTATTAACTTGATCCATTAAAAATCAGGCCAGTTACAGGGAAGAAGCTTTTCATTTTAACAAAACTTGAATTTGTTTTAGAAGGATAGGATCTTCAAGACAGGAAACATAAATGTATATTCAGTTCACTATGAGTTGAAATTACTTATTCAGCTAACTGTCTAGAAATTCATTGTTTTGATAAATGCGCCTTAGCTTGATCTACCTTCTCAGAAGTTAGATGCCCTAGTACACCTGGCCCTTAAGAGACGAAAAAAGAACAATATATGAAATGAATGATAGTGGTTTTACAAGGTGGTCTGATTACATTTGGAAGTCCTCATGATACTTTCCCAAAAGCCCTACTTATCTGGAAATACTTCTGAAAAACTTATCCATTCTGTCAGTGTTTGTGGTGCATTTTATACACTTTTGAGTACTTCGGATTTCTGATTTTCAATAGATCAACTGCATCTGATGATAACTGAAATCAGATGAAGTTTTTTTGATTTATAGAGTTTGTCTCAATGAAATAGGCTGGTACTGATATCTTCCAGGTGTGATTTATGTATTTCCATCTGCCATAGGTGAAAAATAGCTTTCTTATTTCCTCACAGACTTTGGAATACCTCACTCAAAAGGGGAAACTTTCGCATTCCTTGTGCATCCAAAGTTTCTTCTCATTTTGGTTGCACTCTGTAGGGAGCATGTGAGCACTACTGAGTAAAGATCATATGTAACAAACAGTTATTCTTAATCATTCCTATAGCTTAGAAAATACTGCACATGTCTCAGAAATTTGAGCTGCACCTTTCAGTATCTTAAAATGCCTAAACGTACACATACTTAATCAAAGGGAATTAAAAAAAAAAAAAAAAAAAAGAAAAAATAACCTATAAACATTTATTGACAACAAGCTTATACATAAAGACTATCTCTAGTTTCCAACTCATCGGACTGTATATTTGAAATGTAACTGGAAGTAATTTTTACTTGATTGTGCTGACATGTAAAAACATCACACATAAACTAGAGAGTAAAAGCAAGGAAATTCAACTCTACGCTTTCAAGCTTCATTTATAATTCTCAACAAGCTGTTCAAAAATTGTAAAATCAGAACACTTGAGAAAAATTACCTTGATTTTACTGTTAAGTGGTTGCTATATAATAGGTTTATTCATTTTCATGAAGCAGAGTCTGATTCTTTCCTTGTATTGTCTTTTCAGTGCAATCGTGGGTGTAAATCCTGGTGGGAACATTTGAGCTTTGAGAAAGAGACTGTCAAAATAGATACAAAGATATTTTCAGAGGCAATTTAGAACAGTGAATATTTGAATCTTGCTCTATTTGAATCAAAACAAAGTAAGCAAAGTCTTCAGAGTTTATTGACACTATCAGTTCATCTGAAATATGTTTATACTAATTACTTGCTTAGACTAGGTTTGTTTTGTATTATGCTTGATAAAATGAAACACATCTCTTGGGATGAAAAAAGGCTGATGCTACTTCCAAAGAAATAAATGATCCTGAAAGATGTTTGGTTTTCTGTGCCTCAGCCTTCCAGATTGCCAGCGATGGAAAGAGGATAGCTGCTAGCCCTTGTTGCCAGCTCTGTCCATGGTGTATGGGTAACCTACAAGAAGACCTCGTGTATGCCCTTTGCTTTCCAATTGCAAAAGAGGGGAAGTGATACCATGCTATTTGTAAAGTACTCTGAGGCATGTGGATGAAGGTCCTGATTATCATTAATGCTTCTACTTTTCAAGATGTTCCACTGTCTCTTTGTACGAGTAAAGAGCATTTAGGTCAAGAAACAAGCCAAATTATACTGCTATTTGAACACACTATCTCCTCCTTTA
Source organism: Aquila chrysaetos chrysaetos (assembly GCF_900496995.4). NCBI lineage: Eukaryota > Metazoa > Chordata > Aves > Accipitriformes > Accipitridae > Aquila > Aquila chrysaetos. The sequence goes on from NC_044007.1 coordinate 55,438,598, forward strand.
ATATTTTTATATGAAAAGTATTCTATATTAGTGATTATATATGCAGTGTGCTCAGCTGTGAAGAAGTATTTCCAAGAATGCAAAGCTATGGTTCTAAAATTGCTTTGCCTCAGCTGAACATACTCTTAATTCAATAGACAGTATACTGAACATAAATTATTTTAATAGAATGTATTGTGCTGGGAAAGGAGACTACACTAAGCTAGGAATATTGATCTGGGTAAAATGAGATTGTCACTCTTCCTGACATAAATATTATTACTCTTGAGAACAAATTTCTATCAATATACTTTAATAGTTACAACGTCTAGAAAATAATCATGTTATTGTGTGAACCCCATAGGCAGACATAAAAGACAACATTCTCCTTAGTTTCACAAGTTAAGCGAAGATTCTAGTAGAGCATCTGAACTGGCCTCACCTTATTTTAATCCCCAAATTCATAATTTTTATATAGCTCTTATTTCTTTGGATTTTAGCTGTTCTTTCTTTTCTTTCAGTTGCTTCTTTCCTTAATATTCCTCATATTTACATGGGGAAAATAGAAGTTTAAACGCCAAGTCCCACCTCTCTTTAATATTGTGTTAATATAAATTCCCTGGTAACTCTCATTGCACTGTTTTCAAATTCTACCCAATAATGGTTGAGATTTGTTTCATTGTTCTCAGACTTGTAAATTTCTCTGCCTCTCCTTTTTGTCTTCTGCATGTCCTGTTCCATTTTTCTATTCTCCTTTATCTTTCACAAACTCTTTTTACTGCAGTGCAGTGAGCCTGCTTCCAAAAATGCAGCAGAGGCTGAGCTGTGATTCATTTATCGCAAAGGTGGAGTCCCATATCACCCATAGCTTCAGTTGCCTGTAATGCTGTCCTGAGACTAGCCAAAATGCTGCTTTCATTTCCCCCAGATACCCATAGTCCCTCAAGGGAATGAAAGGCATCCTAGATATGCATTTTCAGCTGTCAGGAAAGGCCACAGGGAATACTACATCTATGGGCACCAAAGAGCCCTTTTGTTCATGGAAAGTGTGTTATGGGTGGTTATACAGACCCTAGAACATATTTTGTTGCTGAGAGGAGACTCAGCAGTCCTATCAAAGGAAAGGATTGAAGGAGGATAACGATGCTGATAGTTTAGGTAAGGGGCAATCATATAAGGGAAGCTTACTTGTGAACAAAAGTTGGGGATTAGGTTGTCAAGCCTGCTTTCACTAAATGCCATGGAAAATACTTAAATGGCTTCCTCTGGGGTGACTGGGAGAATGTAAAGTGTTTTTAAAAATTCCATCTTGAATGAGAAAAAATGTTACACATTGGAAATTATTATTTTCATTCTCTGTTATTGAGGATTCCCTAGAGGCACTGCAGCCTTAAGAGGCAACTTTTTTGAATGAGTGCTGCTGCAAGGACTAAGAGATGCATCAAAACCCATTTGAACCTTTCAGTTATGTGGCTATTGCAAAGGTCATTTATAAAATGGGACAGCATTTGAACATCGACTCAGTATTTGAATATTCACTGTGTTCATACACTTCCTTTTTTCCATTAGAAAATGAAAATAAAAAGAGCAAAAGAAGCATGCCTCTTTCTTTTAACCAGAGTAAATTGTATCAAGACAGCAGTTACCATATGGCATCATAAGCCATCACAGTTCTTGGTGACATAGAGTGTCAGAGATGCATGAACATATTCAAGTGGAGGCTTCCTCAACCTTCTCCACTTATATTCAGGATCCAAAAATGAAAGTATGAACTCTGCAGTTACTGATCAAATAAGGATGTAACGTGCTGAATTTGTTGGATGCCATTTTTAATCAATACAAACATACAAAACTTCTCAGAGGCATACTGGTATCACTTTCCTCCAATTGTCTCAGAAAAATTTGAATGAAAAGCATTTCTGCTTAGCAGAAGCCTTGATAATTTTAGGCAAATGCAGCATGTAGTTGAAAACATGTGTTTGCCTTATCCACCAGTAACACTTTGTTTCTGAGACACAAACTTTCAGCTCAGGGATTATAATTATCTACTTATATGTTAACCAGCATAGCAGCACTAAACATGGTTGCAGTTTATCACTGATTATAATAATGACACTGATCAATCTTTTTGCAAAGTAACTAGAAAAATGTATTTGTTAGAGGAAAATTTGTCATTGGCAGTCCAGGTGTGGTAAACAATATGTCAACCCTGAAAAATTTGGTAAGGGAGAGTATGGAACATGCACTCAAGTCAAAGTAAATCTTTGTGGCATAAGGAATAATCCATTTGCTTCCTGCCATCAGAAACCTTTCCTCTTGGTTTGCCTGTCACATTAAATATTGACACCTTCTGCTGAGCAGCAGAAATACTGGGAGCCCTCTGTCTGGGTCTGCTTGAAGAGACATTATTGATACAGAGTATGCAGCACATTTTATTTGTGTAATTTATGGGTTTGATTTTCTCATACATGGGTATTTGCACAGAGAGGAGGGGGTCAAACAGCATTGTTAGCTGTCTCTTAAGCTGTAGCTTTAGGTCTAAAAAGGCCTAAAACATTTCTGAAAATGTCACTCTGACCAAAGAATCAATTGAAGTTACAGAGATTACAGAAAACTTCCAGACACAAAACTTTGACAGAAAATGTATGCAAGAGTATGAAATTCTACCAATCAGTAATTATTTTGCCTTTGTGTTGATTTTTAACCACTTTCTTTTAGCAAAATGTGGCAAAAAAGGTCAGCCAACATAGAAATATCCCTTCTTGAAAGTTCCAGAAGAAAACATTGATTTTTTTTCAATGTAAAGCTAAGATGAAAAAAACAACAGTCAGATGCTCCTTTTGTAGAATATTTTGAGGTGTTCTGGATTTTGTTGTGCTTCAGAATAAGGCAAACTTATTCTAACTTCTTTACAGTAGGAGTCTAGCAGATCTAGGTCTAGCCAATGCCTTTGTTGCTTGCAAAATTTTATCACATAAGAAGTTGTGTCACCTGGTTGATTATAGTGCAGGATTTCTGGTCACATACTAAGAGCAAGTACTTATAATATTGCATGTAACACTCTTACTGCTCGGATTTCCTGTGCCATTGCTCTGCTGAATTTGCTTACACAGCTTGACTTACACAGAGACTTTGTGAACTGATAGAAAAGTTTGTACACAAGATTTTATCCATATTTAACTTTAGGCTGTGTCTCATGCACTGACATGCCACAAAATCAATTTAAGGAGCAAAAGAGTAGGATCACTCTTCACTACCTTTCTTTTTCAAAAATAAGAAGTCAAGCAAAGATAGTGAATGAATAGATTTTGTTGATTTCTCATGGCACTCTTCCAAAATGAGAAATACATTTTTAGGACACAGACATAACATTTAGATTATCATCCATCTAAACTTTGGCTGAATTAGGACCAAAGATTTTGTACCCTATTAAACACAAGTATGAAATTTTGAATAGGAGATAAGATACCAAAAATATTCCCCACTGATGTCTACAGGGTTCAGGTAAAAGGACTTGATTCAAGCCCACAGACACTACCTTAAAATATTTAGGCAGCATTTTCACAAGTGCCATTTTGGGTGAAGCCAAGAAAAATGTTTAAGTACTTTAAGAAAGTCAAGTTTTACATGTTCAAAACTCATCTTTGAATATATTGATATCCAAAACAGAAGTAATTTATTCAATATTTAAAAAAACCCTGAAAACAGAATCTTGTTGAAGGTCAGGGTTACTATAAATATTTGTAAGATAAATGAGCCTATACAAAAATGGCACAAGTTGCTCAGTTTATTGAATTATGGTACAAATGCAAATCAGAACTTTAGCAATGTATTAAGACAAATACACAAATGTAAAGACTTTCTAGAGTCCATTATTTACTTAACAGGGTCTATCATGCAGATGTGTAATTAGGGTTTTCTTATAAAGTTGTGGTTTTTAGCTGTACCTAATACAGCATAATTGTCTACTAAGTTAATGAGTACATAGGGATTCCTAAATCTGCAGGTTGCATGGTTGCCATGGGTATATATTTAAGTCATGAGCTCAAAATCATCACGATGATACTGAAAACCTCATCTAGACAGGATACTACTTCTCTCAGTTAAACAGCAGCTATGTTTATTAGCAATTCTTTTTGCCATTAATTGGAATAGCCAAGCTGAATGTCCTTGACTTTTGAAGGGTAAGAGAAGCGACATTTTTGTAAAAAGCAGCTCTTTCCAAATGAAATAGGGTACTCCAAATAGTGGGCACATAAAATCAGCAGTAACTTTTGAAACTTGGGTAGTAATTTTTTTTTCATAGCTATTAGCAAGACTCTGTTCCATAGTGAGGTCACCTAAACTGTGTCTGAAGAGTTAAATAGTGGTGCTTCACTTACGTAAAAAACCTATAAGGGAAGAAGTAAAGTGTCAGAACTATGAAACCAATTAATTGTTAAATCCTTTTTCTCCCTCTCAGTGTGTTCAGCGATGGGTGATTAGTTTCTATGAAATTTCTCTGAGTCCAGAGCTGATAGCTGATGCTGTGCTTGGCCAGTGTGATTGCTGATATAAAAGGATTTACCTTTATCTTCTCAAGCTGGCCACAGTTCTGTCTTGAAATACGACTTCTGCCTTGAGAAAAGGCAGTCTTGAGGAAGGCAGTGTCTCCTCCCCGAAAACTGTGCACGAGCCCTCCCTTCCTCTTGTGGCTTTGCTGCCATGTGTTTGCATCTGAAACTATTTAGGTGTCTTAAGTGTGATGTGAGAGATTGCACTGGGGATTGCACTGGAAAACATAACATGGCCTCTGAGAGAGTATTAAGTATTCTGATATTTCACTCCATTCTCACTGGTAGGTACTACCTGGACTGTATTGCATCGACTTTCCAATTTATTTAAGAACAGGAGATACTTCCTTTTCTCAGATGTGGTTGGAGTTTTACTCTGTGTCATAAATGGCATTTCCAAGACTTAAAAATTTTAGTTTACTGAGAAAGGGTTATTTTATTTTGTCTAGCAATGCCAGTGCTGATAGCCATGTTCAAGAAGCAGTCAGATTTTCCTTTGTTATTATCGCTCTGTGTGCAAGACAACACATTAGTAAAAAGCACCTTTGGGCCATGTTGTGCCATCAACCTTCTGAAGCGCTTTGAAAGTGCATTGAAATCAACAGGCAGTCCTATTTAATTGTACTGCCTCAGGGTATTTGCTAAAAGCTGCACTATTTTATTGGATGAGATAAGCAAAAGAAAAGAAATTGGCACATAATTAGAAAATACAGTTCTTTCCAGTTCTTGTTCAAATTAAAGCAGTCCTGTCACTCTGGATTGAGTTTTGTTGGGTAGGCACAGAAGAATAATCAGGAAAAGAGGGGGACCTTGGATGGCGCTGCTCATAGCATGTGAACAGCTTCCAGAAATGTTTTTTTGTTTTTTATCAGGAAGTGAAGGGCTGGCAGCTGGTTGCCATGGGCTATAATTCAGCAGAGCACTTTAGCATGTAGGCAAATGAGACTTAAGCAGGTGCTCAAGGCGCTGATTCAGCAAAACCTGCCCTTTCCCCTCAGCAAAGCTCTGACTCGACTGCAGATAGATGGTCTCTGTTACTGCAGTGCCTGCACCCCTCGTGCTCTCCAGTCTACTGTCCCTCAGGAAATGACTGAAAGGTAGGTTCTCCTTTTTCAGCCTGGTAATGGAAGTGGACAGAAAAGCAGGGCAGGGAGAGATTTAAACCTCTTGCCAAGTTCTCACAAAGCCACACTGAATAGCAAGCTCATCAAGATGCCAGGCAGCAGCACGAACACTACACCACTTTCTCTCCCTCACTTTGTTTTACCTGAACAGGGGCTTGGTTATTCATGTCCTTAAGTCTCCAGCCAAGCAGGGTGGACAGAAGTATTTGCCAAAGAGCTTTGTGCTGACCAGAATATTCTCCATGTTACCAAGGGGTGAAGCACGGTGAGATTATATTTGCTTATGTGCCACTGAAGATAAGAGAAATCTTCTCAGAGCCTTCTGCAGCGTGAGCAGAGACTCGGCATTTTGTACACAGAGGAAGATGTCAGTAGTACTTTCCTGCACTGGAAGACAGTCACAAAGAGAAAAGGCTTTATTAAGTGCTCTGAAAGGATAGAACTATTCTTTAACAATAAATATGTAATTTGAACATCTGAATAGGGAACCTTGTGTGGTATGAAACTGACCAAAAGAAGCCTTTATATAAAAATACTGTACAGGATTTATAAAACATATGGAAAGTAAAAGTTTCTAACATGGCTAGGAACACTGTGTGTCAGTTCAAAAGTGCTTTGGAGCCTAGGTTTAGTATTTCAGAAGCTGAAACCACTGAGTTTAGGGACTTTACCCAAAAAGAGGCTTGCCCCTGGTATTGCGCACCTTGGTGCCAGGTGTCCATATAGTTCACAGTGTTGAGTTAGGCACTTTTTTCCCCTATGCACTAAATGGGAACAGCACATGAGATTGGGCTGCAGAGCGCCCTTCTGGAGACAGCTAAGATGGACAAGGGCACAAAAAGACAGTGTTAGTCCTGAAACTGCCCATGGGTGAGCAGAAGCTTTGGAGTTCAATGCAAGCTTGCAACAATTTAATGGGGAAACCTCATCAGCCTTGGAGAACAAAACCTGCAGTTCACTGTCTGCATCCTTTCAGCTGAAGATGGACAACCCTGCAGAGCGAAGGGCCAGGAGAGCAAGCAAGGTGACTTCCTTCTCTTCATAGCTGCAGGATGGATGAAATACAGCTAATCACCTCTCTACACGCTGAAAGTCATTTTACTTAATATCTACCTACTGTGTCATAGTTTTGTCCAGTTGTCCAGCTCTACCCATGAATCAGGACCATTATCCAGTAGTACAATGAGCCTTAGAGTTACTGATATTTGCAAGTTTTTAGAAGGACTAAAGAATGACTTTGAAAACAGCATATTAAGATTTGAGGCTCTTCACACCATACAAATACAATTCTGAGGAATTTTCTTACCAGAGCTAGAATCTAACTGGACATGATGCTCTATGAATGCATTTTAGCATATCGCTATTATTTGCAGACCAGGTTAACAAATAAGATCATAAGATTGTTGCTTTTATTATCTAAAATGTCTTCTAGACCCTGCATATTCAAGACTTCTGAAAACTCAATTTGTCTTTCACTGATTGTTCATATTACTATGCCAACAGATTATTAGAATGCCAAATGGAAATTAAATATGACCCCTTATGGATGTGTTTGTAATATAACCAGTAATGCACATGACAAGCTTGAGGAATGAATGAGCACAGAGATCGTGAAGCCTATTTTATACCAGTTTCCACATAGTATGTCTTCCTTTTAATTCTGACCTGTTCTTTAGTAATATTGTAACAGATAGCAAACCCAGATTTGTCATGATGTTCAGATTAAAACTAAGACTCTATTATTCACTCACTGGAAATAAGAGAAGCACAGTAAAAAACAAGGTGGAATACTACTTCTCAGAAGTCTTGGCTGTCAGAAGTAATGAATTTTTTTATAATATTCAAAAATAAAAATTGTCAAACAATCAATAACAGATTTTGAGCATTTAAAATAATAATGATTTCATGCATGATAAATTACTTCTAAGAAATGAAAGTTCATTTTCCTTATAAGAAGAATTACAAACAGCACATCTTGGAGTAAGGACCAAAATTTTAATCTCCATCTCATAGTTAAGCTTATTTATATGAATAATTAATGCCAGATCTAACAGGTACTTATCTAAATGTCATTCTCTCTATATGACTTTCATTACAAAATGAGAGTTTCTTTGGTCCTACAGTATGGTATCTATGTATAATGTTTCAAAGCCCTAAAATGTTGTTAATATTGATTCTTTGTATATTAGTCCTACTTATAAGAAAAACAGCAGTGCCAAATAACTGCAAAAAAACTTTACCTAGATTCTGAAGGTAGTTTTCTTCCTGCTATGAACCTAATAAATCATCATCTCTAGCACCATGTTCCTGTCCTGCTAGCAGAAGGAATATGACCAAAGAAGTGCCTCGGTCAACACTGTCCCCTCTGAGTCTAAGGTATTGGTAACTGCAACATTTAATTTAAGTCAGTAATTGAAGAGTTTCTGGTCTGGAATCTGGACCAGAAATCACTAATTGTAAGCATCTGGATGCCACCTGCCTTCAGTCTTACATTTTACCTAGACAAAAGAACTTGTAAACTAAGACAGTGTCTCCCAGCAAGCTAGAGATGTGATCTGGAGAAGAACAAAGCATTCATCGAAAAAAAGTCAAGGGGATTTAGAGATAAAAACTAAAGAATGACCAAAATATTAAGATGTTGGGTTCTTAATTTTCACCTGTGGGAGAACTTTTGCTTCTGCAAACTCTCTGTTATAAAAATCTTTCATCATCATTCATGGTTACTATTGTACACTGATATATGAAAATATAATCACCCTTTTAAGTTTTTGTTCTTTTACTAATTCTTCAATTCCACCCTGCCAAAAACTATGCTATCAAGGAACCTTATCATTAGGTAGCAATCTTGTTGGAAATTTAATTGGAGAACTCTAATTCTTAGGCAGTTCAGAATTATTGTTTCCGATCAGTTTTATCATGTTCCTCTCCACTGAAGTGCTTCACAGTCGTTAACTGTTAGTGTATAAAACTCTTCTGTGGGCACATGTTTATTTCTGTTTTGTGGATGGGAGAACAAAGCAGAAAGAGGCACTAGGAATAGGAGTCATTTCACCTTGTTTTGCTGCCTAAACAAATCAGGTGTGTAGTTTAAGCTGGTCATCTAAGTCCCTCTCATGAATGTTATTTTAGACGCTTATGGAGTGGGGTAAATTGCCTTCTGGGGAGGCCTGATTCTCTACATTGACTCTGGGCAGAATTTATAGGAGGGCATCCCATGTTAAGCAGCTTGTCTAAAATACAGAGAGTAGGGGATGAACTCAGGTGCACTGGGTACAAAATGAGTGTGTGGTCCAGGAAACCATCTATCAGGTACTGGCTCAATTTTCAATGTTTTTGTGAGGGTTGCCATACAGGCTGCATTTTAGATGGTGTAGTTAGGAGGGTTGTTTTGTAGTTCAGAGTAGAATAGATTTTAGGTGCATTAAAATAATTGCCAATTCCCACTGGGATTAGACCACAAGAACTGACCCAGAACTGGATGTGTTGTCTTCCAGGAGATCCAAACAGTGAAATGCACAAGTGTGGGAAGGCAGAAAGATGGGAATACCTTCCTCCAGCATAACAAACTCATAACCAGGGTCTGCCTTAGCAATAGACAAGGTAGAAAGTTGCCCAAAGCAATAGGCAGCTGGGAGGAAGCAATGAAGTGACCATAGCTCCTTTGTTAAGAGCGAGCCCTGGGAAGCCAGACTGGCCACTGCTCTTGGTGCACGGGAAGGAGCTGTTGTGCTTGGTGTAATGACAACTCCAGAGGAGGGTGGCCCTCCACAAGGCAGGAGGATCTTCTCCAGCCCTCCTGTCCTCTTGATGTCACATACAGAAAATCTTGTGGTAGATTAGGAAGTCCTGTTTTAAATTGTTAGCTAGCCAAGATCATTCTGATCTTTTCTATTCTTCCTGTTTAACGGTGTCTCACCTGGAGCACCAATTCTGATCCTTTCTGTTCTTCCTGATTGATGGTGCAACCCTCTTGGCAGGAAAATGAACCACTAACCCGATATAGAGCGACTTAGCGGTCAAAGTGAGGAGGGAATACCTCCTCAAACAACCACTGAAGACCACCCGAGACCCCTGCGCATGCAGAGAAGGCATCTAATGTGTCATGGTTATGTAATCTTATGCACGTGCATTAGATAGTTTGAATATGTATTGTCAGACTAGTTTAATAAATTAGATGCAATTGTTACTGTATAAAAGAGACACACCTGATGAATCTGGTGTGCTTGATTTGTGGAAAGTCCACCAAGCAATATCTCTCCTGAGTGTGTGAGATTGGTCTATTGCATACCAGGTAATGAATCCGCTTTTAGGACAACACTCTCAGAGAGCCGGGAGGAGAAAAAAAGCTAACTAAAGTCTCCATCACTCTCTTCCCCTCTGTTTTCCCCCCCATTATCTATCCCCAGTCAACCAGAGCTCCTGTTTTCCCCTTTCCAATCAGTTTTGCCCACCCTTTTCAGAAACCTTGGGGCAGCTATGTATGTCTCTGCAAGTAGTCAGTAAGAAAAGGAGAGCCTTTCATTCACCACACAAAAACATAAAAATCTCCTCTGAGGAGCAGAGAAAACTCACAGTTAGGGACAGTTTTGCTATCTTCCCTGGAAAAAAAAAAAAAAATTAAGATCCATGTATTAATTACTTATTCAGTATAATTTGGCAGCTCTTTTGGATGGTCATTTTTCAATCCATAACTCATGAAATACATTAGCTGTTAGGACTAGTAGCTGGTTAGACTGTAGCATTACAATATCATGAACAGGCACTTAAATGATGGGGTTTTGTTTTGTTCAGTGACTGGATGATTGAAGTTTTATGATCAGGAGCAGAACTCCATTAAATTGATAGAGAATTTGACTCTTTCACAGGGAGGATGAGTATAGCTTGCAAAGAAGACAAAGGCAGTGTGGTGGTGCATTTCTTTCCCCCTCTCTGGGCTGATCTACAAACTCAGGGAGTCTCACTAGGCCTTAGCATAAGTGTAATGAGTCGGGCGGTTAAGCGTCCCTTGACCGCACCAGCGACTCTCACATGGCTAAGACAGGGAGTCGTGCGGACTGTCTCAAGGACTCCTGCTGTCCGGTGACAACAAAAAAAAAATGAAAGTAGAGAAAACTATTTCTCTCATAAGAATCTTGAGACATCCCAGCCCTCCCCTGACAACCTTGGAGCATCCCATATCTGAATCTTAAGTCATTTTCCAACAGCCCGAGTATTCCTCATCTGAATCATAACTCAGGTGAAAAAGTACCAGCGCAGCTGGAATCCCAGTAATTTTTCCCGTTGAGAAAGATGCTGAAGCATTCGATATGAATATTTTCGCTGAACTAGAGGGGAATTTTTAACGGGTATACCACTTTTTCTTGCTTTTATGTATATCTCTTAGTGCCTTTATGCATGTGTGTGTACTAACCTGAATATTCTATAGCAAGTATATTACAAGTTATTGCTTTTCAAATCTACACTTAAATTACTGTCGTGAACATTATTTGACTATGAATGAATCCCAGGCTGTTATTATACTCATAATCCCTTAGATATAAACTGTTGATCAAGTCTGGGACTAGGAGTCAATCCAGCCACACCTGGACTCCAGCAGGAGTTTAGAAAGCAAGGGGATCTTCTCTGAACCTCGTGACTCAACGGGAGGGTCTCCCTTACTCTTTTTACATTCCCCATCTCTCTACAAATCACAAGAAATCAATTCTAACTCGATTTTTCATTGTTTATTTCTTTTTTTTTTTAACTTACTGCATTTTCAGTCTCTGTATACCTAATTTTAGTCTGATTCTTAATTTTCCTGTGTGCATTTCATCCATATATTAAGTAATAGAGTGAATCTTGCCATTGAATTCTGTGAAGTCGCGCTTTTATTTAAATTCCTATTAAACCATTTTTCTTTTGCTTATACCATTGGAAGTGATTTTTAAGTGGTCCAAACTACTCCCTTTTGCAACAGGCAGGCAACAGGATGATAAACTTTTAAAGAACTTCCAACTTTCTCATTTCTGTTTCATACATGTTATAATTACTAGGAAAAATGTATTATTTTAATATTGCTGGGTAAGGTCAAATTCAAAGTTTCTCTGCAGTCACAGACAGGTAAAGGACTGCTGTTGGAGGGTAACATTCATGTTGCCTTTCAAGCTCAGGACTAGATGTTTCTGTGGGAGCCGTTTTAGAATTATACCTGTGTATAATTTACAATGGGTAAAATATACTAATCCTACTAAAGAAGGCAGTTGCTTTTCTTCAATGAACTACATTAATGTGGTCAATAATCTCTTGGATCTAGAACACTTTTCTGGGGACATATCCCCCATTCAACACATGTTCTTAAAAAGTTTCAAAGACATTTTCTGTTTTTCCACGTGCTAGGGGTGCATCCCATCCCCTCCACTGATGATAACAGACAACTTGCTGCAGTGCAAAGTGAAAATCTCAATCCCAGCTATAACAAGTGCAGCCAAGTAGCTTCTTTCTCATTCAGTCAATTTTCTGCATACCAGTTCCTCCAGCTGGGAGCTGCAGCAAGGCTTCTCACTGATCAGTTAAATTTCCTGTTGTGAGAGACTGAATTGTTATCTCGAGTTGTTTGTCTCAAAGATTGTTTGTTGTGAGAGACTGGACTATCATCTCAAGCCATTCCTCTCAAGGATCGTTTGCTATGAGGAGCCACTTATCCCAGAGATGGCTTGTTTAAGCAGGGCACTCCTCTGTCCAAAACGACAATTACTAGGCCATTGAGGCATCCAGGGGAGGGCACAAGCCAGAGCTAGCAAAGAATGTGGAGACTACCATTCTCATGGAAACTGTAGTCTTTGAGATAAGATACTGGTTTCTGGTACTGATCACGCAAAGGTCCTGTGATAGATGAAACCTGCAGCGTGGGAACAGTGCATGAACAGTACGTATGTGCATGCATCATCGAACTATGCCCTATAAAAAACCGTGGAGACAAGCCGTGGTGTGCGCCCATCACCAAAGAATTAAAGACTGAGGGCCAACGGGACGCCTCTGGATCCATGGTGGTGACTATCCTTGCAACTCTATCCCAACTGCTTGCTTGATTTCTGCCTTTTCTTCCATTCTATCCTATCACTACTATTTTCTACTTTTGATAATAAAAGCTTTTTTGGGTATACAGCATTTGACCTTGTTTGTTGTCTTAATCTCGCTCTTGGGATCATATCGAAACCTTCCCCAACATTGGATCAGGACACCTGTTCAATACAGAATAATATTCTTCCCACTTAACGCCTTTCAGCACAGTCAGCAGCACACGTGCACATTTTCCTTCCCTTGAGCTGTAAAGCACATGTGGGATGCCTGTGTAAGTTCTTAAATGTGAATATATTGTAACAAATCTTTGTGGACCTTTGGCACTCAGGCGTGCTCCTTAGTTTTGGCCTGCATGCCTGAGTCTTGCTGGTTATCAAAAGATGTTTTACCTCTCTTTTAGACTCTGTGCTGAGAGCTCTTAACTTAACATGACTGTCTTCTGTGGGGACACATTTGGAAGAAATAATGATTGGTTTTGAAGAAATACAAATTTTCCTTAAAAAGTATTTTTCAGGTGTCAAGTTGTTCATTACTCAAATGTCCACAGTTATAAGGGTGCAAACATAGTTAAATTAAACTAAGTTCAGTCTATAACTTTCATGATGTAGATTTTTTTCATGCTTCTTTCAATACTGATCACATGTCAGAATAATGAAAATGCAAGTATTTTCAACCACTTATAGTCTTCAAAAAATGAAAAATACCATTTCTATTCTGCAGTCCTTTGAGTGGCTCTCTTGAGATGTTATCGCTGTGTAAATTTTCCAGGTAGTTTTTAGCACCCCTTGCTAATCATCATTTTATTCTTATTTTTAAAATGACATGAGGGGAAAAAACCCAAAACAACAGAGTCTGAAGTCATGCAGATCTGTAAAACTTGTCAAAATAACATTGTTGATTATTATACGAACAGAGCAGAAGACTGGTGGTGAATGGAATTCTGTACCAATCTACTTATTTATTTGAGAGCTATTGATTACCTCAGAAAGTCAGAATCACTAATGTATTTGAATTAAGGTACTAGCTAACTAATCCCAGATCAATTTTCTCTTTACTGAGAAGTCTTGTAAGCAAAATTATGAAGGAACATCTTGAATAGGAACAAAGTATGGAAGGGTAAATGCAGAGGGGAAGGTTTTGGTAGAAGGGCAGGAAGCTATCATCTCCCAAGGAAAGAAGAGAAGTTTGGAGATAATCCAATGATAACAATTGCAAATTATAACATTAAAAATAATAAAATATTTATTAAAAACTTAAAAGTGGAAATAGAGGGGAACAGATATTATTTAGAATTTATTAAATACAATACAGAGAGAAGTGTAGCCAAATACAGTCAAAAATTCATGTCACAAGAAAGGTAATAGTTTTTGAAGGTGTATTAGGAATGAAGAATGCTAAAGTTATTCATAAATGACGCAAAAAGCATATACGTTCAATAAATGTTTCTGTTCTTTATTTGCAAAATAACAGAGTTGTGTGATTTGTTTTCAGAGGAAGGCTATACACTTTCCAATTTTCTAGTACCCCGGAGAGATGTGAGTCACACTTAGCCAGAGATAGATATCTTAAGTATGAGCTGGTTTTGATAAATTGAATCCAATCTGTTTGTGATAATCTTTGGTCTTTAAATATATCACAGAAACTCAAACAGAAACAGAATAATTTATATAAATTTGAAAAGAGCAAGGACCTGAAGAACTGTTGGCTGACCTGAGTGAAATTAAAGGGAGAAGGTTGGAGGTTGGTAGAAGCATTGGCTGACAACAAAACCAAAACTTATGGGTACAGCAGATATAAGTCCTTCAACAAAATTTTGTGAAGAGCAAGTCCTATTTCCATTCTTTGAGGTAAGAAAATTGGTTAATAGCAGAACATAATAAACCTTTAAAAGTTTGGTATTACAATTAAAACATTAGCACTCTAGAGCACTAATAAAATTCATGCTAAATGGATAATGAAGGGGCCAGCTGAGAGCTATTGCCAATGGGTATTTGCCTTGAAATAGAAGTCCTGGAATGATTAGGACCACCCTGACACTAAGCATTTTCAACAGTGAAGGTGTCAGTGAAACATTGCCCAAAACATGACTGTAAATGTTGCAAGGACTTGTGGAAAAGCAGTGTGAGACCCATCACATAGAAGGATCTGTATTACATGGTAAGCCAGACTCCATTCAAATGAGAATGGAGGTTTTAAACACAGAGAAATGTAAAAATCTCCACCGAAGAGTAGCAGGTACCTGTAGAAGTGGGGATGGTATGCTTGTAAGGAATGACTTGAAAATTATCTAGAGTCCAAGGGGGAAACCAGTCCAGTTCCTGATAGAGGATGTGCCAGAGGGTTGAATACAGCTCCTGGGTGAATACGCAAGGGACTAATGAGTAGGAGGAGGGAGCTAATGCTTTTTTTGGAGACTGCCACAGTCAGAGCATTAGTATTTCCCCCATACAATTCTGATGTGCACATTTAACAAATGCTTCGGGGGGAAAAAGATTGGGAAGAAGCTTTGTGATTTGAATGAGATAAAGAAAAAAGCTGGACTGAAAATTCACCATGGCAGACATAAGCTAAGAGATAACATAAACAATTGCTGAATGCAGAGCACCAAATTGTTGCTTGTATTGTTTGATTTATAGAACTTGACAAAAATTCCCCATGAAAAGCAGTAGGGTAGTTCTTAGCTTTGCAAACACATTTTCTACAATATAAAACAGTCAGCGTATATTCCCCAGACTAAGAATGGAGAAAGGCAAACACTTTCTGTTTATTTTTAACTGCAGCGTTATTAAACAGAACTGAAACAGCTACAGTACTGATGTCAGGAATGCAGAATTCAGCACTTGTTGAAATCAACACAAATATTCCTACTTTTCACCTGTCTCTAATTATTAGTGTGGTGCAGAATTAACATATAGCAATGGGTGAGGTCCAGGTCCATAAGTAAAGCTTCTGGATGCTGTCATAATGCACAGAACAGCTAGTAATAATAATGAAGTACTCCCTGGAGTATTTGGAAAATTAACTGTGATTTGCCTGCCTCCAATATTTTAAATTCATCTAGGGGGAATGGGATAGTTATGAAATCAAGTTTGTTCTTATTCTCATACCTAGTGAACAGTTTCCAGAGTAAATAAGCATGTAGCATCACATAATTCAGTGTAATTGGGAAGGTTTTGTTTTAATGTGTTTCTAAGACAAAAAAAAAGAGATCCACTGAGAACTACTTCTCCAATTATTTTGTTTTATTATTTTTTTTAACTAACACGTGTAGAATCTCTCCTCAGGAGTGCACCCTTTCAACAGTGATCTAGTCTTTGTATTCCAGACACCCAAGTCTAAAAACTATTAACTGTAGAAGTTGCTTTTTGTAGTGCCTTTTTTAAAGCCTTTTTAAAGAGTTATACATTACTCTAAGTGAAGCAAAAAAAAAAAAAAAAAAAAGTTTTATATTTCATTACTGAAGAGACTATTTTCTGAATTTACCCTTTCTTAAATTCTATATAGCACATCTCTAGTTTAGATGTACCCCTTTTTATCTCTGTGTTTATCTAGATGCATTTAACTGGATGGCCCAAACAGTGATTGTGTAATAAGCTATATAATTGATTTAGGATATGGACTTAATAACAGGCAGGTGGTTGAGGTAACCTATTATTACTGCAGAATTAGATTTCAGTAATGCATTCTTTGTCCTGTTTTTTCCAAGAGAACAATGGCTTAAGTAGCTGTTTGACGAACTGTTGTCACAGATGTTTTACATGTATCTAGTGGAACTGGGCTCAGATAATACTTAGGGTATGTCCAATGACAAATTTGGTGTAAATAACAAACCAAAGCATTATGCCTTAGCATTTTGCAAAGTAATTACCCAAACTAAATAATTCAAAATAAGCCATTGCTAAATTAAAAATGTGGATGATAAGCAGCCTGTGTAAAATTGCTTGGATTCGGTATTGAATTACCAGATTGTGGTTGGTGATTTCTTTGAGAAATATGGCTGCAATTGCCAAAGTGTTCCTTAGTCTATGGTGGGCCTGATTATAGAATCATGTGCATAAGGCTACTTGCAGCAGGGAGAGTTCTCAAACTGAAGTCCTTAAGTGCCTATCCCCTGCAACAGTAGAAATTATAGTGATTTTTTCCTGCTTTCATTCTGCTCTCTGCTTCAGCTCTGTCTATTGCTTTCAAAACCTCTGCCCGCTATGTTGCCTGACATCCCAACTTCATTTATCTCTGTCCACCCACATAGGATTTTGTGTTCAGAAGACTGCTGAATATAGATTATCTATAAAACTCAAAGTAGAAGATTCATTCCATACTCTTCTGCTTCAAAAGAAAAAAAAGTAAATCTGGACCTATAGCAAAATAAGATGCAAAATATTTTCATGTGTATTATACCACTTACTTTCCAATAGCATAGACTAATGAAATAAGAATGTAAGTCTTTCTCTCTGTTTATTCCACTACAGATGAGCTGATTTGATTATGCAGACACATGTGCTTACCTCCTTCAATTTTCCAGGAAACCATATTAAAAGTGCTGGAAGCTAGAAGTGCTCCAGCTAGAAGCTAAAGCATTGAAATGATGTGATCTGTAAAAGAACTTACACCTTAAGAAAGATTTAATGTTTTCTTTTCAGACCTAAGTGCAGCATGTTCCCATCAGAGTGATTTGTACTAGAAGTTAATAATTAATGGAGTAATATAAAATTTGAAATAGTAGATAGGAGGCTATAATAATACTACAGATGGCATTAGTGTCCGGTATTGCCTCACAAAGGGTGAGAAATATCCAATTTTGAATACAGATTGTTCTCTACATAAAAGACCACTGTTTAGAGGATCCTTTTGCCACCTTTTTCACAAATCAGCTAGAAGAGCTCTGGTAAGTAGATGCCTGATATACAGCATCGTTGTCCCACATCCAGCCTGCCAGATATGGTATTATATCGCCTGCCCCATCAGACATCTCATTAGCAGTCGGGTCTGACCATCACCATGGTAACAGGGGAAAAAAAACATTGCTCCGGCAGTGCTGCCCAGCAGTGTTAAGTAACACACATCTTGTTTGGTTCAGTGTGAGCGCTGCGGCGGCCAGCACAAAACCCTCATCACCCCTCATGGATCCTGCTTCTCCTTCCACAGCTGGTAGCAGCGGCAGGTGTTCCTGTGACCGAAGGAAAAGCTTCTGATGACAACCCCTTTAAGGAGCACAGATGTCATCTCAAATTTTTGTGGGCATGTCTATATGATAAACCACAACTTCAATCTGTTTGCGCTGTTGCTCTGTGCACCTGTTACAGAGCTTGCACCTCTCCAGCTCCAGCCCGCTGAGATGTGCTTGGGAGTCTGCTGTGACTGGCAGGATGAGACCCCTCTACAGCACGCTGTCTCTTGGTAGTGCTATGCTGGACCAGAGACCATCCTCTTGAGCTAAGCTGTCTTCAGTCCTTGGGCAGTGTTTCCTCTTCACCTCTCACTAATGGTGATTGAGGACTGTGGCCAAAATCTATTCTTTTTGCTGAGAAGGTTTTAACCTCCTCCACAGCTTGCCAGATCAAGTACAAGCATTTTCCTCTTCTACATCCAATGGTCTGGGTTGCTCTGCAGAAAATTTATCTTCATACTTTGGACCCACTAGCCTACTATTTCCAAACTGTACAAGAATTTACTTCAGCAACCCCACTGCATAGGACTGGTACGTGGCTAATGCTGGAATACTGTTTATGTTTACTGTAACTTACCAAAACCATAAGCAGTTTTTAAAATTACAGGTTTTAAACTGCATACATTCAATAAAAAATTGCAAGCAATTGAGAAGTTTTACTAAAAATAACCCTTCCCTTGTTTACAACTGAAACCCAGCCATTGTTTACCAATACGCTACTGTTTTAATTATGTGCTGTCTTTAATAGTTTAACTGCAAGTCTGCAATTAAATAATTAGATCTGAAAATCTTCACCCTTTCCTCCAAACAAATTTTTAAAAAAAGTATGGGATTCCAACTTCTAAAGAGATTTCTGCATGAAAATATCTGCTGGTATGGATGTACTTTGTATTGGGAATTTAATTGAAATTCAGCAACATTGATAAGTCATTTTTGTATTACAGATAGTGCAATTTTGCCTTTAAATATCTGCTGCTTATTTCCACCCTCCCCTCTGCAGATGTGCACACACATATGCATACGTATATAAATTAGTAATGGCCATAAATGCAGAATGTTGTTACCCTACACATCTAGCTATAATATCTTTATATGATATATTGTTTCCATACAGACACACATTTAGTTCAAACGCAGAAGAGTTTAGGCATGTGTCTGTTGGTTTACCTATTTTCTATGACCCACCAGGGCATGGTAGGAGTTCCTCTGTTACTCTATGGTAACACAAGTTATGGTATCTGCAGGTCCCATAAATGTGACATGTTTTGGACTTCTTTGGATCTTGGGAGCTATAAGCCCCAACAACTTGTCAAAACTCAGAATTCAGTTGTAAACCTAAAAGCCAGAATATGAAAATCCTTAAATATCCATTATCCTAGAAACAGAGATGCAGAAGACTTTAACTTAATTTTTTCCTATTATCTAAACTGAATCTTCCTTCCTACAGTTTATCCCCATTACTACTGCTCCTGTACTGTAAGGTTATCTCTTCACAGAAGATTGTACGCCTAGCTGGTTTGGGGGTTTTTTGTTTGTTTTGTCGTGTCCCCCGTCCCCGCATATAAACAACTGCAGGTTATTCAGTTTTTCCTCATAAGTCAGACTTTCTAATGTCTGGGGCATTCCCACTCCCTTCTACTGGGCACTGCCCTGCAGCTCTGCACTGTTTCTAAGCAGAGGTACCTGTAGCAGTGCCAGTGAGCTAAAATGGTGCCGAATAACGTTCCTCTCTTGTGAGATTTTTCTTTCAATTCCTTACACTCTTTCCTTGCTTTGTGACATTTTCAGATTAATTAACATACTTTCTTTTCCATCTCACATGGTGAATAATGTGTAGTACTAAACCTAGGATGAACAGTATCTTTCCTTTGTATATGCCCTATCCCTTGTGATAGTGATCAACACTACTCTAAATCCAGACTTCCACGTGGATTTGTCTTCTATAAAACAACTGGAAAGTTTCCCCTGCTGTCATAAGACAATACCATGGTATGATGTCAGAAACTTCTGCTTTTTTCATTATAATGAACAGTCATTAGATACAATAAGATAAAATTCACTGTTTTTAATACTTTTAACAGGATTAATATGTGTCATCTGTGATGTCAATTTTCTGACACTGTTGGCTCCTTAAAAAAAAATATAGATATAATCATTATGCTTCAGTGTGCTCACAGAAAGCCTACATATTTTGGAAGTCCATGACAGAATGGATACAATCAAAGAGTACATCTTGTAAGAAACTGAATTTAAAGTGTCATTACAGTCCACACTGAGGAAAGCCACTGCATTCATTTGTGCCTCCAGCTGTGTCAACATTACTCTGTCCTCTGTTTTTCTTCAGATAAGGGATCTGAAATAAAGCTGTAAAAGGTGACCTGAAAATAGATTTATTTCAATCTCATTTGCTTAAGCCTTCCTCTTGTCCACCTCACCATGATGTTTTTTCCCGGCATCTCTCTGACTCTGCCCTAAGCTGCCAGATACCTGCCTGCAATGCTCTTACAAGTCATCCAAACTCTTTAAAAATCAATGAGACTCAGCTGAGTGGAAACTTTATCACACCCTACGCTAAACAACTGATTTCTGGCAATGCCCACGGGACAGCAGAACATGCTGAAGAGTTGGCAGGCTATTGACGGCTTCCTGAGCTGAAGTTCCCACTGTGCCTGCTCATGTGCTCTCCTTGCGACTAGTTGTCTGCCAGGAAACCCCAAGACTTGTTTTGGCCCTCTGGGTGGGGAGGGAGGAGTGCTAGGAGCTGCAGTTTCTCTTTGTGGCAGTCACAGAAATTTCATGTGTAATTAGTGTCACCAGCTGGTACTAACTGGGAGCAGGGGGAAAGGATGGTTAGGAACTCCATATCTATTGCATACACTGTCAGTTGAGGCTCTGCTGGAATCTTAATTATAGGGAATCCTAGAGCATTTTAAGGCTTAATAGTGCAAGTTTTAGCTTAATTAGGTTTAATTTTTCTTAGCTTTTTGTAAGGTGGGGAAATCTATGAAAGCTTCCCACAGTATTGATGATTTGGACCATTTGCCCATTAATTTAAAAGCATATCTCAGAACTGATTACTTGCAAGGCCTGGCCCTACTGAATGGAATAGCAAAAGTCCCATTCATCCCAGGCAGGATTTTACCCTTAAGTGAAGGGAAGAGAACTCAATACTTCTCAGGTTTAGGCACCAATAGATCTTTTTTTATTCAGTCTTCAGTTAATATTTGTCATGTCAAAGAGCCTGAATGTGTCTATGCTTTGAAGCTTATGTATTAAAAAATATTATCAGTGTTGGAAAATCCAGCAATAATTATTGCTGTTCATGAAGCATCTTGACATTTGTTGTACATTAGGAAGTAGCAAAACAGAAGAATCTACAGGTTTCTATGATGTGGGTTGTTAGCATAATGGTCCTATAATATGCAACAAGACAGTGTTATAAGACTGCTATGATAAACTGTGCCAGTGAAAAATATATCCTGGAGTTATGCATAGTGAAATGATATACCATTTTAATTATATGTCATCATTTTAAGACAGGGATTTTTTCTCTTGCATTTACAGAGTATACCAATCGCAGGCTAGTTGAAGTTGAAAGGTACCTCCGGTGATCATCTAGTACACCTGGCCCTGCTCAGAGCATGGTCAGCTAGAGCAGATGGCTGAGGACCATATCCAACTGGGTTTTGAATACCTCCAAGGATGTAGACTCCACAGCCTTTCTGGGCAATCGTTACAGTAAAATAAAAGAATAATAATTCTTATGTTTTAATGGAATTTCCTGTATTTCAGTTTGTGGCCATTGTCTCTTGTCCTGACACTGAACACCCCTAAGAAGAGCCTGGCTCCATCTTCTTTACTCCCCCATCACGTATTGATACACGTGGACGAGTTCCTCCTGAGCCTTCTCCTTAACATCCAGGTTGAACAATTCCAGTTCCTTCAGCCTCTCTGGATATGAGGGATGCTTCTGTCCTTTAATCATTTTTCTGGCCCTTTGCCTGACTCTTTCCAGTACCTTCATGTCTCCCTATACTGGGGAGCCTGGAGCTGGACACAGAACTCCAAACAGAATACTAAGGTGACATTAGCATGTCGTGCCTAGTGGACATCTACTTAACTTTCAGATGTAACAATATGTGTACTGTAGTGCTGGTGGTCTCAACACGTACGATCCAACCTAGGGTCAAGGCAGGCTTGCCAACAAACTGCAAACAGCCAAAATACAGTTTCTTGTAATAAAAAAAAAAACCAACTAGATGACAGCTAAGATAGGTGCTGTTTATATGAATCAAATAGGGTTGCCTTCGTGATAGGAAATAATCAGATCGCAGTCTATGAGATAAAATGCAACTTGCACTCCAGGAAACCAAAATGAGAGAACGTATAGGAATGACATTGCAGACTGAGTTGGCAGGGACTTGTTGTCATTTCCATCCTTTTGCATCTGCCTGGATTTAGTTAGTTATTCTTAGCCATTTCACATAGATTAATATCTCCCAGGATGGCAATTCAACCACTTGCCTCACCAGCTTTCTCTAGTTCCTTTTTGTTTGTTTGTTTCAGTGTAAATTCCTTACTGATTGTTTTCTTTGAATTATTCCTCTTCATCTTCTCTGCATCATTTTTGTACTTTATTAATATACAATAGTAAATGTCACCTTCGTTCCTGACTTGGTATCCTTCTTCTTCGCCTCTTTCAAGCTCTTAGATGGCAACATTGCTTTCCTTTTACAATTTTTTTTCCAACTTCTTCCTTCATTATTTGCATCTTTAAGCAAATTCCCCAAAGCTCTATAGATTCTTGTGGGAGACTTTCTCTACTGTTGGATTTGCATCTCTCACCCAGGACACTGTGTAATGTTGCTGCTTGATGGCAACACATTGGAAAAAAGTTCTTTTGTGAACAAGTTGCTGCCAGGCTCCACTACACCAAGTGGAAAAAAACCACCATCAGCCTAGTTAAGCAGGATGCAGTGGTTAAAATGCCAGCCCTCATCCAAACACAGCTTGCACTATTAACCAGCAGTAAACCTGCAGTCACTCACACCTGAGGTGATGGTGACTTAGAAAATCTGTTGGAAGCACATTTCTTTTTCCTCTCCACTCTCTGATGGACTAGAGGTGGCATGTGGGAGATTTTGCTTTTGCCTGGAAATTATTACTGCCATTGGAGGAGTATCAAAACAGAGTATTTGTTTTGTACACCCCCATGCTGCCTTAAACTGCCAATGGGGTGGGTTTCAATGAGGTTACCAGACTGCACCTGAAGTACAGACAGTTTTCCCCGCCTAGAAAACTGCAATTTCCCTCTTTTCCAAGGAACTGCATTCTCTGGCATAGTGCCAGTCAGGTTGGGCTGGCGCTTAGGAGCAGTAACATCTTAATCCAGCATGGCTAAATCCTTGATGGTTCATTTCTCATAGCTCTGAGGAAAATCAAATAGAAAAGTTTTCACACAAGATAGTTTCCTTCATATCAGAATATGACTTTGAAGATGGTATTGACGTCTCACTTTCTATGTAATAGGCTTTGCTGCACTTTACTAATGTTATCTCCAGCTGTTAGACTATATTCTTCCTAGAGCCTGGGGGAGAGCACAGGGATTTTGAAATTAGTCCTTGTTCACAAATAATTGTGTTTAAAGCTATATGATGCTCCTTAGAGAAGATAACAGCATAACTCTTGCCTCTCCAGTCTCCAACAACTGAAATAAGAGAATAGTAGTTGCATTTTCTGTCAGGAAAAAATATATTTGTGAGTGTTAAAGTACTGGTTAGGTTATGAGAGCTTATATATTAGGGGGGGGGCAGGGAGAAGGCAGAAGGGATGGGGGGAGAATACTTCCTCTAAAACTGTGGAAACTTTGGACCTTGGTTTAACACAGTCTCCAGAAAGCAGGTGCCACCTTGCAGGATAAGTGAGTATTTAATTAAGCAACCACCTAAGCAACTGTTTGCTTCAGAACATTGCTGGTAAACTGGAGAGCCATTTGTACCAATTTAGACTGACCCTGACCAAACTGTGGGACTAAAAATTGTTTTCAGTTTTCCTTTGTTGTTGCTCTGGCCTACCAATGTTCTCAATAAGAGAAAACCCCAAACAACAACATTTCATGGGGTCTACTGTCTGAAGACCAGGAGGCAAAAGTTGATTTCTACATTTTCACTTGCTTGAGAGAATTTTAAACTTTGGGCGGCAGGGGAAAGATTGAGGGGGGGGAAGCCTT